>NC_082695.1:38820742-39125742 GCF_949987515.2 Delphinus delphis | reverse complement strand
TGTGTCACCAAGGAAGCCCAACGTTTAGGTGATTTCTAATGGTTTTTAAACAAAGAACACACCAGTAAATATCTTTATACATTTATCTTTGAGTAATTGTGTACTTCCATAGGATGTTTTCCTTAAACTAGGATTGTCTTCAAAGTTATTTTTATGACAAACTGGGAAGGGCTTAATTAAGTGCTATGTACCATTTTAAATTGGAAGTTCTCCACATTTACATTTTAACTCTGAAACTTTGTCCATTACCTGAAGTTTTTCTTTAAATACATAAATTATCCTTTTGGAAAGGGAAGAGATTTTTCCATATCCATGAATACTCTTATAGAATACAAATACATTCACCACATACTATCTGACTAATTTACATTTTGGAAATATCTCATAAGATAATTGCTAGTCCAAAGAGTTAAAATGCAAAGCTATGATATTAATCTTAAGCCACACAGTATTTACCTGTAGGTTTTATATTTTATGCTGCTGTATTGACAATATCCTTTAAACATTTTCTTTTAAATTACTTATGTTCATTTTTAGAGTTATTTCAACTCTGAGTATTTTAGTTCTAGTATAAAGAATTAAATCTAGAAGCAGAAAAGTTGTAAGACATGTTCTTCTGATAAGTTTCTAATCATGATCCAGAAAACCTCAACTTACTATATGAATAATCAATGATTATTCTATTGTATATAATTTTGTCATAAAATTCATGCAAAAGAGGAATGACCAGGAGAGAGATTTGAGCTGCTCCCTGGTCAGGTGTACTATTCACCTGCTCTCTAGTCATGCTGCATTCAACAAGAGCAAATGGTGACACACATTTTCTGTCTTCTCATTTTGTCCCTCTCCTAGTTTGTCTCAAGTAGGAAAAATTATTCTCATTTTTTAATAATTATGTGGAAGCTTGACTTTGGTGTAGATTAAAATTACCCCAGATGTCAGCTATGACAATTAGTATTGCACTAGTTGGAAGTTACAAAGTCCTGGCAAATAGCTCTAAAGCAGGATGTAGACTGTTTCTCTCTAGTCAACCTTAAAAGTAGTTGGATTTCATATAATCATGGATGTTCACTTTGGATGGAACCTTATATATAATCTGGTTTGATGTATGCATCTCATGTATAAAAACATTGAATTTGAGGAAGATGATGTGATGTGTTCCAGGTCAGATGGATTAGTGGCTGAGACAGGACTAGAATCCAGGTTTTTTAAATTTCCTTTTTCTTTATTCCCAGTTCTTTTGGTCTTTTCTTTTCTGAAGGCTTGAAAAGGAACTAGGTGTCCTTTCAAGGTTCTTTCCAGCATTGGGATTCTGTGGAGTAGATTACAGTTAAGGAATTTTGATAAACTTGGCCTTGTTTCATTTACGTTAACTTTCTGAAAGAATGTAAATGTTTTTTTTCTTTTTGTAAAGTTTCTTTGCGTATTAAACCTGCCACCTGCCAATTTGGAGCGATCTGCCATGTCTCGCTCTTTTTCTATGGGAGCCACGTTCAGATTTCACCCAGGAAGCTCTTGAGGTTGTGACCCAGCAGCAACAAGGGATCTTTTTACTGTCTTCATAGTTTTGCCTTTTTCAGAATGTCATATAATTGAATTAATAAAATATATAGCCTTTTTCAGACTGGCTTCTTTCACTTAGGAATGTGCATTTAAGGTTCATCAATGTCTTTCGCAGCTTGATAACTCATCTTTTTTATCAATTAATAATATTACATTGTATGGATGTACCAGCTTACTAACTCATTCACCTATTGAAGGATATCTTGGTGGCTTCCAGTTTGGACAACGATGAATGAAGTTACTATAAACATTCACATGCAGGATTTTGTGTGGACAAAAGTTTTAAAATAAGTTGAGTGAATACCTAGGACTGAGATTGCTGGATGATAAGACTATACCTACCTTTGTAATCGATAGCCAAATTGTCTTCCTAACTGGCTATGCCATTTCACATTTCCACTAGCAATGAATGAGTGTTCCTGTTGCTCTACATCTTCTCCAGAATTGGTATTGTCAGTTTTCTGGATTTTAGCCATTTTAATAGGCATATAGTGTGGTATTATTGTTTTAATTTGCAACTCTCCAATGACAAGTGATGTTGAACATCTGTTGATATGTTTACTTGCTATCTGTATATCTTCTTTGGTGAGTCATCTGTTCAGATTATTGCCTATTTTTTAAAACAGACTTTAATTTTTAGAGTAGTTTTAGGTTTATAGAAAAATTGGGCACAATGTATAGAAGGTTCCTATATAGGCCCTCTCCTCCCCATCAATTCTCTCTCTCTCTTTTCTTTTTAACGTGTTACATTAGTGTGGTACATTTGTTACAATATGAATCAATATCGATACATTATTATTAACTATTATTTTTGAATTCTATAAAATACCAGAGAAATTATTCCACAATTAGTAATTTATTGTTGTCAATGAACCGAAGCATGCCATTGTAATGAAAATGTTAGTTTGGGGCTGCAAGCTCCACAGGATACATTTAGTCCTGTACTTTGTGAAAAGATATAAGGGAACTAATTATTGTAGATGAGTTTCTCTTTGGAGAGACTAATTTATTCACAGGAAACAAAGAGGATTACTATTATTTGAGAACCTGGGAAAATAATATCAGTCTTTTGGGTCCTCCTAGTTTTATGGGCATGAGTGGACAATAGCTTTGGGTCCAGGCTCAGAGGAATGGCATGAATCATTAGGACATCACATCATGTCTTGCATTAATGGTGGTCACCTAATCAGTTCACATCATTTTTTGTAGCACTGACATAATGGCCCTGGGTTATATTGATGGGACATTAAATTGCATGTTCTAATCCTTCCACTGTTGGTTGGATCTATTCTTGATCTGAACACAGATGTTGATATTTAGAAGATAAATCTATCTTGTTAGCTACATACTGATCAGAATTGTGAATCTCAGGATTGGTGTTTAGGAAGCACCTGAGCCCCTGGAAAACAAAGTTTTCTGCTTGGATAGAGTGCCACTGAACTTGATATTAATTCTTATTATTGATTTCTGTCAATGGAGACAGGGGCTTCTGAGGGAGAAAAGAATTGTCTTGCTCAGAAAGTAGTGTGGGTAAGCAAGCAAGTCTGAGCATCTTAGCAGCTTTTCTCTTGGGTTCCACTTATTAACTCTTGAGAAAAACAACCCAAGAAAATCCACAGCACAAAAAATATGCAACACTGTGCTTGTGATTTACTTGACATTCTTGCGTCTTCTGTTCTGGCTCCTGTGTGCCATTTTTAAGACCCTGTTCTCCAAGAAACCAAGAGGTAAAAGAGGCACACAGGCACAAATCCTAGAGGTCTCCATTATCTTTGAATAATAAGTCAATCCACTGGGTTTCCAAGAGCCTCCAGTGTTTTCCACTGGGTGTAAAGGGATTCAGTCTGGTTTCTGGCTGCCTTGGTCCTTCATAAGATCAGTTTTCTTAACAGTATCTCTTTCCTCAGTATGGGGCTATCCCTAAGCAATACAGTTTTCCTTTGCCTAAGGAACTGTTGCTATTTTGATATTCCCCAGAACTCTCTTTTCCCTGTCTCCTTCACTGTTGCTTGGGAAAGGAAAAGCAATTTCCTTCCTTGGGGAACCCTAATCTTTATTTGTATTTCTATTTTGAAGCAGAACTCTAAGTTTTGTCATGTTGTCACTCACTGTAACAAAGGCAGAGGGACCCCTCTCTATGTACCCTTGGAGAGGAGGGAAGTGTAGCCAGAGGAAATTAATTGCTTGACAGAGAGTGGAAGTACAAAAGCCATCTCAATGTATTATTTGTTGTCAATACCTTTCTTCATTCCTTTTGTTGATTAGTTGTTTCCTTTACGTACCACAGCTGGAGATTTCTGCAGTTGGGGATTCTCTTTATGATTGTCTTGGTGTTCTTTTGGTCCTTTGGTAAAGGCATTTGACCTAATCATGATAAGCTGATGAGTTGGCTTCATCTATAGAGTGGAACAAGGACTGTTGGCTGAGAAAAGTATGAATGCTGAAGCTGAGGGCAGAGTTGGCTCATGGAACATTTTGTCTGTTCTCTGAGTTTCTTGTCCCAGTATGTCAACAAATTTGTTTTTGTTTAAAGACTTTCCCACACAAGTGTCTGCCAAGTTCAGAAGACTGCTTTTTGAGATTGATCTTGGTTTTCTTGGAACAAGAGCTGAGATCATATAATAAGCTCAGTTGGTCTTAGTGAGTGAAAGTTGGGAGATTTTATTTCCATATACATCAGCCAGATCTGGGCATAGAAGAGGAAAGAAAGGTCTGGACACTAGGTGGGTATGGGTGGGAGATGGAAGGAAAGAACTAGTGAAAGGAGGCTTTCACTTGTGTCTACTTTTCCCACTTGTTTGTTTGTTTTTTTATTTAACATCTTTATTGGAGTATAATTGCTTTACAATGTTGTGTTAGTTTCTGCTGTATAACAAAGTGAATCAGCTATATGCATACATATATTCCCATATCCCCTCCCTCTTGCGTCTCCCTCCCATCCTCCCTATCCCACCCCTCTAGGTGGGCACAAAGCACCGAGCTGATCTCCCTGTGCTATTCCCACTTGTTTTTTTTTTTTTTTTTTTTTTTTTTTTTTTTTGCGGTTCGCGGGCCTCTCACTGTTGTGGCCTCTCCCGTTGCGGAGCACAGGCTCTGGACGCGCAGGCTCAGCGGCCATGGCTCACGGGCCCAGCCGCTCCGCGGCATGTGGGATCTTCCCGGACCGGGGCATGAACCCGTGTCCCCTGCAACGGCAGGCGGACTCTCAACCACTGCGCCACCAGGGAAGCCCTCCCACTTGTTTTTAAGGCTCTCTAGGTCACTTGGAAGTAAGGCTCTGAGGTTGTAATGGTCCATGCTGAGATTGACTCTGGTCATACTCTTATTGGATTTAAATTAGTCAGGTTTATTAGAAAAGAGTCTTTAGGTTTCTGATCTCTAGATTGGTAGAAACATTGTCAGTATGTAGAGAAGTTCCGAAGCATCCATTTATAGACTAGACTAGAAGACTCCTTTCCTTTGAGGCATAAAAAGCACTCCCCTGTGATAATCCCACTTGCTGGGACCTCCTTAAAAGAAAGAGGCTACAAAAATGTAATTTAATGGGCATAACTTAGAATGTTCTTAGTGAAAGTAGGAGATAAGTTTCATGGTAGGATCACAATGTCTGCTGGGTTGTTATTCAAAAAGGGATTATAGAATCAGGCAGGCTGGGAAATGGCTCTGCCCTGATGAAGGAAGGCATTGATTGATCATTGTGGGATGCCATGTGTTCCTTGAGATTGGTTTGTGGCTTTAGGCCACATGGCAGTTGAATGAGAGGAACTTGGAAGTTTATCAGAGACAGAAGTGTAGGGGATCACAGTGGCCATTGTGAATACTAACTCTAGCATAGGCTTTCAGGGAGGAAATAGATGTCTGCCATGCCCACAATCAAAGAGAGCAGCGTTGCCTTGGGATCTTACTAACTTCTGCCAGTACCAGCCAAATGTCTGATAGCGCTTTGAGGTTGTAGGGGGACCCAATATACACACTCCTTTCCTGACTAATCTTATGACAAAAAACAAGATTATAAACCAAGAGTTTATAATGGAAACCAAGAGTTTCTGATGGAAACCAAGACTCTAGATGTTAGAAGGTTAGGTATGCAGCAACAATGGGCAGCTTAATGCTAATACTTAATACTTGGAATGAGACTGACCTACCCAGCCTCAGGCACTGCTGCTCCTCTGTAGGCTGTCCTCTATGGTATCTGCCCTCTAAAACATCTGGCATAGAGGAGCATTGCTGACTCCCAAGAGGAAAGGAATGATAAAACGATGCTGAGTTGTACACGTCTAATTCCTCTCCCAGACTCATCAAATTGTGTAACTCACTGTATATCCATAATGAAAAGTAAGGGGTATGCCAAGAAACCAGAAGCACTTGGAGAAAATCCTTCCTCAAAGAAACAAGGAGTGGGGAAGATGTGTTCCTTTCTTTTAACAAGTTCTCTTGGCATAGACACCAGCATTTTCATGATTGATGCCATCAGCAATAAGAAAATTATGCCTTTTTCAGGAAGTTTTGGGGACTATAGCATAACAACAGAGAAGATAAATGTTTAAAAAGTAATAATTTCCTCAGCATTGTTAGTGATTTCCCGTGTTTTCAGAATTCCAGGAGGTGTTCTGATTACATTAGCCCGTTGAAGGTGATACAAGAGAATAAAGTTATGAAGAACAAGATAAATTCATATACAGTCCTATGAAATTCATATGTTGTCAAAGAATAGGAGTTGGTCAGTTATGAGACAATTTTTGAACACTTACAGCTCATAAAGAGTTTATAACACTCACAGCTCATAAAGAGTTTATAAAGCGAACACAGAAACTAACCAGGTCAAAAGAAATAGATATTTGCAAGTACAAAATTTTTTTCTAGTGAGAGTTAAGTCAATGATTTTGCTAGCAGGCAGGGTTAACCAGGCAAAGTTCCTGAAGAAAGTGAATCTTGATCTGTGATGATGAAGAGATGGGGAATGTGGGAACAGTGGCCCTCAGTTTCCAGGCATATGGTGAAAATCCGTAGAAACAGGCTGGAGAATTTCTGATGTCATCCAAGGTTGAACATGAAGTATTATGATGCTTCTGCCACTTCTGCTGTTGATGGAAGGAAGATAAATGTTGTGACAGATGCCCTCAATGTTTTTGGCAAGAAGTAAAATTCCATTTAGTGTGATGCATTTCAAGGGGAATGACCTTTAAGTGCAGATATGGCATATTTTTGGCTTATTGCTGAACTTTGGGGTTTGGGATCTATACAAATATGGAAGGCATCAGGTGAAATGCAACACACTATCTCTTGGCCAATGTAATTGACAAAGTGAAAATTGCAACAGTTACCCACATACGTGTCTGAAATAACAAAAATAACACCCAAAATACCAGCAAGGGCTTTCTCCAAAAAGAGAAAAATCACTAAAACATATGCTAAAGGCTACCTATATTGTTACTTCTAATTCTCATCTCAGCCTGAAATCAAATGCATAGTTTTTTTTTTTTTAATGTAATAAGAGAAATACTTTTGTTTTTCTTCACTAAAGTCAAAGTGACAGTGAGGGTCAGTGAGATATCCCCAGGCAGGTTCTCCCATAGATATTCTAATTTCCACTACTATCACCCCAATAAAGACCTAGTACACATCCATGGTTTCTTGCTTTTAACTTATTTTCCTTTCATTTTACCCAGCTCAAGGCTACTGATAAATATTCCTACAATGCTTATTCTTTGTTTGCCAATCTAAAATTTTTTTAATAATTCTCTATCTCTATAAGATAATATTGAATTCATTAACTTAATATTCAAAATGATATATAAGATGGGCCTACTTTTTTCTTTTTCTTTCTTTTTTTAAGGAAGCTTGAGGCCTTTTTATTGACAATTCTCCATATTCACAGACACCCTTTTAGTTCTTCTCCAGTGTAAATAAAGCATGAGCACTTAACTCTCATTTCTCAACAGGATGAGATGAGCCTATTTTTTTCAACTTTAATTCTCTTATTTCATCACACAAATTCTTCTGTATGATTTACTTATACTGATTTACTCATTGTTTCTCCAAACATCTCTTTGAACTTTCTATCCATTAAGTCTTTGCTCACCCTAGTCTTTCTTATCCTTCCCCTCCCTCTATCTATATCCCTCCCATAAATACAGGTTCAGCTAAAATCCATATTCTACATGAAATTCTCTCCAAATAGTGCAGTCAGGTTTTTTTTTTTAATTGTCTGTACTAGTCATGCGTCATTTACCATATTTCAAGTGTATTCATTATTTTATATTCATCTTTATACATCTTAACTTTTCAACAAGATTCTTGAGGATAGGAATCTTTTTTTTTTTTTTTTGCGGTACACGGACCTCTCACTGTTGTGGCCTTTCCCGTTGTGGAGCACAGACTCCGAACGCGCAGGCTCAGCAGCCATGGCTCACGGGCCCAACTGCTCCGCGGCATATGGGATCTTCCCGGACTGGGGCACGAACCCGTGTCCCCTGCATCGGCAGGCAGACTCTCAACCACTGCGCCACCAGGGAAGCCCAAGGATAAGAATCTTTTTGTGTCCTTATTAAGTCCTAGCAAAACTCTTTCACATTATAGATTCCAGTTATTAAGAAAAAATTGTCAGAAAAGCGAAAAGGTGAAGAAAAATGCCACAGAAGTGAGTACAGTAGGCTTCTGAGGCAGTAAAGCACTTTCGAACTAAATGGTAATGAAAACGTGACATCAGATATTGAGAGTTGCGGGTAAGTTCACTTAGGGGGAACATTCGAAATGAATACATTAGAAAATAAGAAAGGCTGAAAACCAGTGCCTAGGAATCTATTTCTAAAAGTTAGTAAAAGAACCATAAATTAAAACCAAATAATGTAAAAAGAATAAAATAACAAATTTAAGAAAATGAGTTCGTGAAAGAGAAAACAAACATAAACTAAAGAACTTCTAAACAGTATAAATTTCTCTATTTGAAAGACTAGTAAATTTGATAAAGCCATAGCAAGAATGATCAGATAAAATAGAGAAGGCAAAATAGCTGGTATCAGAAATGAAAAAAATGACATCACTACGGATCCAATAACCAGTAAATAGATAATAAAATATTACAGCAATCTTTATGCCAACAACTTTATTGGAATTGGTTATTGGAATATCTCACATGACTATGGGAAAGACAATGATGCAGTGAGGTGCAGTGTCCACTGGAACCAAGACTCAAGGCTACCAAGCCTCTCTTTCTCACATGTCTGTTTTTGCTTATCTCTACACTGGAGCCTTAATTTTTGCCTATTACAAATAAGCTTTCTCCACATAGTGGGAACCATGGCAACCAAAAGTTCCTGGGTTTCACATTCTATGTTTCCCACTCCAGAGAGAGGCTGCCTCTCTTTTAACTTCTGCGACAAGAATTTGGGGGTAAGGACTAATTAATCCAGATTAGGTCAGCTACCAACCCCTACCTATGGCTAAAGGAGCAGAGTCCTATAAATAGACATGATCTGTGTATGGGGTCATTCCCAGAGAAGGAGGAAACCATCACCAGTTACAGGGTCACTGTTGGGAAAGGCAGCCTCATGCATGCAGTCTTTTGACCCCTACTTAGCCACATAAAAATGGGCCTCAGGCCTGGAACACTTCTTTACCAAGAGATGAGGAATCCTCACAGCCTGTGCTGGGCTTGGTTCCTTGTGTGGGAATATCGTTCCCTGTTTTGGACTTTTATTCTGTTTAAGCATGTGTCAAATGGTAGCACTACGATATCTGTCCCTGTTGGGGGGGGGGATGGGGTCCTTCATTCTGAGGCACAGGAGGAATGCCTGTAGGCTAATCACTCTATGGCAGCTGCCTGGAGGGGCCCTCTGGCTATAGGGGACAAGCACCCATTACCAAAGCTGATCTTGCTCTGCGTCTTTTCTATGTGAGCAATGAGGTGTTCCATCCAGTTCATGAGTGCGTTGGGTTTTCCTTGGCAACTCTGATACCAAGATGCAGTGGGCAGAAGTGTTTGAACTTCTACTCCTGATGATAGGCAACAAGTATCACTTGCTTGACAGTTACAAAGAATGATGTCTAATGTGAATGATATGAAAAATAAAGCCAAATAACAAAATGCATGGGTAGCTCCAGTGTAAAGCCTATACCTGCGGAAAGAGTGTTATTCATTCTTTATCTGAGTTCCAGGACTTTCATTTTAACAATCACATTTCCTGGTAGTTGAAGATTTGAGGATGAACCAGATCAGGGGTGAAAGACGGAGTGCAGCTGCATTACTTTGCTGAGTCATATTCTAATGCAGGATATCTAATAAGCAAAGAAAAAGAACAGATACCAAGGAGTCAACAATCATTCTGGAAAATAGGTTTTGAAAACAGACGTGCCTACTGCAGGAAGTCTGTCTTTCCAGTTATTCACACTCTACAGCATCTCTCAAAACTAAGGCAGGTAGGATAATGATCTACAACCATTCTCAGACATTTGCCAAGTGATTTTGCAATAACATTTCAGGAATTTATGAAAATTAGCCTTTAATTTGAAGGCTCTTTTGTGTGGTTAAAATACCATTTGGGGGGAAAATTTAAGTTCCAATGGGAAAAGAATGTAGTTTGGGTTATGGGTCAAGTTGGGAATATTGGGTGAAGGAAGAAGGAATGATGTCACAGTGAAGCACACTTAGTTCAGGAAAAAAAAGTGCCTCATTTCCCAGAATACTTGCTAGGGAAAGGTGGAAAGAAAAGGGGGAGCTACCCACACAAATTCTGCTGGCTTACGCTTGATATTCTATTAGCATGCCTAAAGGATGAGTTATAACATTTAGTTTCAGAAATGTAGTTGTAATCAATTTTGATGATTCAAGGAAAAAAGAAAGAAACATATAATTTAAAAATTATTCCTACTTGGCTTTGGAAACTGGTCTGTAAATTAACACTAATGTTAGCATAACATATTCTGTATTTTTTTAAAGTTAAAATTTGTCTGGGTGATCAATTTATAGCAAAACATTGAAGCTACCTCATTCTTTTTGATGGCTGAAGAGTGTTTGAATACAGGGATTATCATAATTAACCAGAGGCCTATTAGTGGACATTTTGTTTATGTCCAACATTTTGCTGTAACAGAAAATACTGAATGAATATCCCTGTACACGAGATGTACAGGCTTGCCTCTGTATTGTGTTATAATTTCTCCCTCCTCTTCATGACATCCCTTCTACAATTCCTTCCCCACTTCAAAACAAAACAAAAAGCAAAACAAGACAAAGCAAAACCCAAGGATATGAATAGCTAGAAATAAACTAAATTGGTCATTGTTATTACAGGAAAACTTCATACCAAATACGAGCAATAATCTGCTTATACACATTACATTCTCTTACACAATCCCTTTTGTTTCATCACTCTTCGCCTCTGCTTGGTTCTCTGTATCTGTGAGTTTTGTTTTGTTTGTTTGTTTAGATTCTATGTATAAGTGCGATGATGCAGTATTTATTTTTCTCAGTCTGACTTACTTCACTTAGCATAATGCCCTCAAGGTCCATCCATTGTTGTCACAAATGGCAAGATTTCCTTCATTTTTATGGCTGAATAATATTCCATTGTGTATGTATATACCACATTTTCTTTATCCATTCATCAGTTCATGAACACTTAGGTCATTTCCATATTTTGGCTATTATAAATAATGATGCAATGAACATGGGGGTCATATATTTCTTTGAGCTAGTGTTTTCATTTTCATTGGATAAATATCCAGAAGTGGAATTGTTGGATCATATTCAAGTTCTATTTTTAATTTTTTGAGGAACCTCCATGATGGCTGTACCAGTTTACATTCCCACCAGTAGTACACAAGGGTTCCCTTTTCTCCACATCCGCTCTAATATTTGTTATTTCTTGTCTTGTTGATAATAGCCATTCTAACAGGTGTGAGGTGATATCTCCTTGTGGTCTTGATTTACATTTCCCTGATGATTAGTGTTGTTGAGCATCTTTTCATGTACCTGTTGGCTGTCTGTATGTCTTCTGTGGAAAAATGTCTATACAGATCTTCTGTCCATTTTTAAATCAAATTGTTTTATATATTTATTTTTTTGCTATTGAGTTGTATGAATTCTTTATATATTTTAATATTAATATTAATTAAATTATTTTATTATTTATTAAATTAAATTTAATCATTAATTAAATTATTTAATTAATAATTAAATTATTAATTAAATATTAATACCTTATTAGATATATGATTGGAATATTTTCTCCCATTCAGTAGGTTGAATTTTCATTTTGGTGATGATTTCCTTTGCTGTGCAAAAGCTTGTTTATTTTTTCCCACTTGTTTGTTTATTTATTTATTTATTGCCTTTGCTTTTGGTGTCAGATCCAAAAAATCATTGCCAAGGCCAATGTCAAGGAACTTTCCAACAATGTTTTCTTCTAGGAGTTTTATGTTTTCAGGTCTTAAATTCAGGTCTTTAATCCATTTTGAGTTAATTTTTGTGTATGGTGTAAGATAGTGGTCCAGTTTCATTCTCTTACATATGGCTGTCCAGTTTTCCCAACACTATTTATTGAAGAGACTGTCCTTTCCCCATTGCATATTCTTGGCTTCTTTGCCATAAATTAATTGGCCATGTATGTGTGGGTTTATTTATGAGCTGTCTAACCTGTTCCATTGATCTATTTGTCTGTTTTTATGCCAATACCACACTGTTTTGATTACTACAGTTTTGTAATATAGTTTGAAACCAGGGAGCATGATGCCTCCAGCTTTGTTCTTTCTCAAGGTTGTTTGGCTTTTTGGGGTCTTTTGTCATACCACACAAAGTTTAGGATTGTTTGTTCCATTTCTGTGAAAAATGCCTTTGGAGTTTTGATAGGAATTGCATTGAATCTTTAGATTGCTTTGAGTAGTATGGGCATTTTATCAATATTAATTCTTCCAATCCATGAGTGTGCAATATCTTTCCACTTATGAGTGTCTTCAATATTTTCATTAATGTCTCATAGTTTTTAGTGTACAGGCCTTTTACATCCTTGGCTAAATTTATTCCTAGGTATTTTATTCTTTTTGATGGAATTGTAAAAGAGAAGGTTTTTCTTAATTTCTCTTTCTGACAGTTTGTTATTAGTGTATAGAAGCATAACAGATTTTTATTAATTTTGTAAACTGCAACTTTACTGAATTTGTGTATTAGTTCTCACAATAACTAATAACTGCTCATAACTTACTTTTTCCTCTGTATTAGTCACGGTGTGGAGAAGCAGATCAAGAATATCCATCACATGCTATTATTTACATAAATTATAAGTAAGATTTTATTGTAATATAGCCATTATCATTTGGATACATTTGTTATAGCAATTTAGCCTACACTAATTACTAAACCTTGTATTTCTATTTTGTTGAGCAGTTTGTTTCCATCAACAACAGGTTGTTGTTATATGAAACAACAACAGGTGTTGAGTTATATGAAATTCCTTTTCAGTATGTATAAAATAATCCAATTGTTTATTCTTTATTGTATTAGTATGGTGGTTTTTATTGATATACTTTCTAATATGAAATCTTACTTGAATTTCTGAAATACTCCTCAGTTGGCCATGGTATATTATTATTCTAATAAGCTTTGGATTCTATCTACTAATATTTTGGAGTTTTGCATTGGTATTCATAAGTGAGATTAGTCAGTAATCTTCCTTTGTTGTTCTTTTCAGGTTTTGGTATCACTGATTTCATAAATTGAATTTAAAGTGTTGCCTTCTATGATAGGCACCCTCTAAAATGGCCCTACTTTCTGGTATTCTTGCTCCTGTGCAATCTCCATTTCTTGAATGTGGGTTGAATTTATTGACTCATTTCTATTGAGTCAGACATGGCAGTAGCCATGGAATGTCACTTCCAAAATTAGGTTCTTAAAATACTGTATCTTCCATCTTGTACACTCTCTCTCAGGTTGCTTATATTGGGGGAAGCCAGCTGCTATGTCATGCGGCAGCCCCGTGGAGAAGCCACCATGAGTGAGCTTGAAAGTAGATCTTCTGGGGTCCACCAAAAGCCATGTGAACGAGCTTGGCAGTAGAGCCACCTCCAGTTGAACCTCAAGGTGACTGCAGCCTTTGTCAACACCTTGACTGTAGCCTGGTGAGAAATCCTGAGCCAGAACCATCCAGGTAAGCCACTCCTAGATTTCTGACCAACAGAAACTGTGAGATAATAAATTTTGTTGTTTGCAATCACTAAGTTTTGAGGTAATGTCTTAAGCGGCAATGGATAACTCATGCACCTTCTTTGTGTATATTTTGGATAAGTTTAACTAACACAAGAGTTATCTGTTTCTTAGCGCTTTGGTTCAAATCTCCTATGAAAACTTCTTACTGTGGTGCTTTCTTGCGGTTTTAGTTTTAGAGTAGTAAGGTTTACCAATTTTTTTGGTTTATTATTTGTAATAGTGTGTTCTGATAGAGTCAGAGTTAAGAGGTATCTTTTGAGTTATCTCTGTTTAAAACAAATCCTTTAGTGCAATTTAACTTTCTCCTTCCCACCTCACTATTCTTGGCCTTTGTTAATATTATCTTAGGTTTTAGATAGGATAGGATGTATTAAATTTATATGTTGTACATTTATTTAAAATAATGCAATATCTACATTCAGTTTTTAAAAACTTTTTTCCAAGTGCTTTTACTATTTAATAATAATAATAATGGAGACTTTGAACACTTACAAAAGTAGACAGACAATATAATGAACCCACACATACCCATTTCTAGTCCCAACAACTGTGAATCCATGGTGAATCCTATAGTTTTCCCTCTCCCATCCACTCCCTAAATTGTTTTGAAGCAAATCCCAGATATATTTCATTCATAAATATTTCAGTATGTATCCCTAAATATCAGAACTTTAAAAAATAACCATAGAGACATTATTGCAACTAAAAAATTAATTTCTTAATTTTTTTCTATCACTGTGTTTAAATTTCTGTTTATCTCATAAAACTCGTGTATTTTTTGCCATTTCTATAGTTTTTTCAATTTAAGAATGTTATATAAATGAAATTATACAGTATGTAATCTTTGGGGATTGACTTTTTTCACTCAGTATAATTCCCTTGAGATCCATCCAAGTTGTCATGTGTGTCAATAGTTTGTTTCTTTTATTTGCTGAGTAGTATTCCATAGTATGGATGTACTACAATTTGTTGGACTATTCAACCCCATTGAAGTTCTTCTGAGTTGTTTTTAGTTTTTTGCTATTATAAATAGAGCTACTATGAACATTTGTGTACAGGTTTTTGTATGAACACAAGTTTTCACTTTTCTGGAATAAATGCCCATGAGTGTAGTTGCTGGGTCCTCTGGTAACTGCATGTTTAGTTACATTCACTCTTTACCTTTTAATTGGTGTATTTAGACCATTTACATTTAAGGTAATTATTGGTATGTTAAGACTTAAGTCTGCCATTTGTTACCTGTTTTCTGTTTGTTTCCTTGTTTCTTGATCCTCTGTTCTCTTTTTTTGCCTTTCTATGTGTTACCTGCACATATTTTTAGGGTACCATTTTAATTTATTTATAATGTTTCCCTCGCTCTTTTCAGACACAGCCTTGGGTCCAAGTTCCCTCTGTGTCTCATAGTTGATCACTCCTCACAGGCTCCACTGCCCCCTGCTCTGTTGTGCAGCCACACCACAGGGCAGGTGGGCCCACATGGACTCTTGGCATGTATTGGGGTGTGAGCTGTGTTGAACCAGCCACCATCAGAGTTCTGGGCTGCTTCTGATGCGCTGCTTGAGTAAACGCCAACTATGGCTGCTGCCCCACCCAGACACTGCCCTAGGATGGAGTAGCATCTGTGGCCCATGGGGAGCTTTCACCTGGTTGCAGCCCCAAGGTCCAGTGCCACATTGTGACATGGGGTAAACTGGGCTTGCACGAACCCAGGTGATTGCAGGAAACCTGCAGCCACTGGAGCATTCCTCACTCCACCCTCTGCCCTGCCTTGGGGGCAAGCTAGTGCTGGAGTTGCATTTCTTAGCCCCCTTTGAGTTGGGTGAGGCCATGTGACTAGTTCTAGCCAGTGAGCTGTGAATGGACTTGCCAGTGGGAATTGTCCAGAGCTCTCTTTCCCTCTGGAGAAGTTCAAGATGAAACTTCTCCATCAGCCTGGACCTCTGAGTAACAGTAAGCAGCAGATGATCCCAACTCCCTCCCCTGCACCATAGGTACTAAGTGTGATCAAAGAATAACCTGTGCTATTTTCAGTCACTGAGGTTTTGGGGTTGTTAGTAACTATAGCTTCATTTAGCTTATACCATCTGATATAATATTAAATAACATTTTCAAGAGGGGTATATAGTTTATATATATATGAAAGCCTTGCACATTTGAAAATGTCTTTCCCATATGAAAGACAAGTTAACTGGGGAAGAAAATGCTTGCAGGTTACTCTTTTCCCTTCAAAATTTTTTATATGTTCCTCCACTCTCTTCTGATGTTTACTATTGCATAGAAAAAATATTAAGCTACCCTTTGTAAACTTTTTTTCTTTTCTCTGAATTTGCGTAGCAATTCTTCTTTAATATAATATTTTTAAAAATTGGAATATCTAGGTTTGGGCTTCATAAGTTGTTTTTGCTTGGAATATAATGAATCTTTTCAACATGTATGCACAGGTCTTTATGTAAGTCATAAAACTGGTTTTTATCCTAACTCTTTGATTATTACTTCATTCACTTATTCATACACTTATTTAGTAAACACGTACTAAACACCTACTGTGTGCCAGGAACTGTGCTGAGTGCTGAGGATGCAGCAGTGAACATGTCATATGAGTCCAGAAACTTTAAAATATTTTAACAGCTTTATTGAGTCATAACTTACATACTGTAAAATTCACTCATTTTAAATGTACAACTCAACGATTTTCAGTGAATCTACAGAGTTCTGCAGCCATTACCACAATCCAGTGATAGAACATTTGCATCATCCCAGAAATATCTCTTGTGCCCGTTTGCAGTCACTTCCCATTCCCATCCATTCCTAGTCGTAGGAAGCCATGATTCTAATTTCTGCCTATAGATTTACCTTTTCTAAATATTTTGTATAAGTGGGATAATACAGTATGTGGTTTTGGCTTCTGGTTTCTTTCACTTAGCATAATGTTTCCAACATTCATCCATTTTGTAGTGTGTGTCAGTATTTCATTCCTTCTTATGACTGAATAATTTTTCGTTCTATGGCTATACCACGTAAAATGTGTGGATTTTCCTGTTTTCGACCCCTTTGTATCATGTGATAGTCACGTTCCTTTATTTGATCTACAGCCCAGAGGGCAGCTTTTCAGTGGGCTACAGTCCAGTTACCAGTTTCCAACTGGCATTCTCCTATGCAACGTTGCTTTATTAAGGCGGTATCTTTTCCTACTCTTGTTTCCTCAATACTCAGAAGTGATGGAGTACATGAAAACCCATAGTTTCCAGACAGCAAAAAGCTAGAGAAAGTTTTCTATCTTTGCCCCTGGTTGGAAGCACAAAAATGCCAACACTAATCTTCTACCTACTTATTGCACATTTTTTCCCTGGAAGTTGTGTTCTCTGAATGCATGTAAGAATATGGGCAACAGAAAAAGATGTAGAATATTTCTCTGGCTGCCTCAGAAATCTAGGTGTATGTAATGAAATTGTTGTAGAATGTTTCAAATTCATGTTGAATTTGGGCCCTGAATCACAGGGCAGGAAGTGAAAGGAGTATGGCATGTATTTTTACCTTTTTTTTTAGGTTGGACTTTTATTTCATAAGGTGTCTGGGTATGCCTTCATTTAATAAATGATGATGGACTTTTATTTCATAAGGTGTCTAGGTATGCCTTCATTTAATAAATGATGATTCCCAGGTCAGTACTCTCGTGTTCCCCAATGCTGTTTTCATGGTAGGGATACCAAACCTTTTTGTCATCGGGGAACTTATATAATTTTTCTTTTTTAAGTCCACGTTTTCAAATATTTTCTCATATCAAACTACAGTTTAAGGAATAATTAATTTCCCTCAATAATTGATTCATCAGAATCATGTATGATGCTAACCAGAGCTTCTGATAAGTATGAGACAATCAGGATTATTTAAGGACTTGGTAAAACTCAAAACCAAAGAAGGCAGACCGTTTGCCTATTGTAGTCTTTGTAGGAGATGTAAAATTTCCATTAGAATTTTTGAAACATGGACACTCTATCAGAACACCCCAATTTCGAACTCCGTGAAGGCCTAGCCATCTGGGGACGTCATGGTTGGGAATTGCTACATCTTCAGGGATCTGAAGTGGCAGAAATTGGGCAGAGGCTGAGTTTGTCAGCATGGAGAGACAGCAAGCTCCCACTGGGCTGGTTTGTACTTAAGAGAATAGGGTTGCCACTTTAAGGTTTAAACTAGATTAAACACAGGGTGTACTGGTCTGACAGATTAATGCAGATTATTAGCTAACTAACTGTGAAGAGTAACATTATGACTTTTCTTTTTTCATTTCAGCATTTATCTTTAAAATATACATATATATTCTTAAATACATATGTATATATGAATGTGTACACATATGCATGTACACACACACACACACACACACACACACACACACAGTCTCTGAATTAGTTTCAATAAAACCTGCATCAGTGCAGAGGTACTCACGGAGTGCCTTCAATAAAAAAGTCACTGCGTGTTATGCGATAACATTGAACAGACTCCAGACAGCCTCTTATCTTAGATATACAACGACGTAGCATAACTCAAGCCTAAAGGAGAAGTTAAAGTATTAGGTAACGGTAGCAACAGTAGCATGTTAGTGGAGTAATAACTCTCCTGGCGGATAACCCAGGATGGGTTTTATTGAATTCAGTTTATTTAGCTGGGATAAACCCAGATAGGCATCTCATTTACAAGAAGGTGCTAGCAAGAGGGCAGGTTATTACAAGCACATTTAGAAGATAAGCAAGAGAAAATTGAACAAAATCAGAGATCAGGAAGGGAGCAGAAGTGGTTCCTGGTTCAACTTCTTGCCTTGGGCAGGTCTATATTTACTCCAACTGAGAAAAATAATAATTGCCTTCTTAGCTGTCTGTAGGGATGAATGGTGTGTGAACTGTGTTAGGAACCTGTGAGTTACCCTCATTGACAAGCTTACTTTGTGGCTAATTGAAGTTTCTTTTTCTTGCAATTTAAGTGCATTTTCTTTGTTCCTCTGCTCTTTGGAGAATTAGAATAATTATTTAATGTTTCTTCATAATAATTCTTTTAAAACTGTGACAGTAATTGTCATCTTTAGCTTCCCCAGCTTCCCACACAAATTAACTGTAAAATTGAATTGATGCTATTTTTCTACCCCTTTACTTATTTTTCTGTTTTCATAGGTTGTTGTCCCCCTTCCTTCCTTCCTTCTTCCCTCCCTCCCTTCCTTCCTTCCTTCCTTCCTCCCTCCTTCCCTCCCTCCCTCCCTCCCTTCCTTCCTCCCTTCCTCCCTTTCCTTTTCAAATTTAAATATGATAGATGTTTATTTGGTTATTTCTATATGTGAGTCTTTGTTCTAAGCACTGCTGCTGACTTTGGTAGCTGCATGGACTCTGTCCCTTGGAGTAACTCCTGAATCTTAAGGTGTTAACGAAGCTTTGTCCAAGAGGTCAGACCAAACATATGACTAGGAACCAATGTTTAGTTGACCGTTCTAGTTGGTGGCTTTGGTTCCAGAGGTATCCTTTGTGACACAGAAGAGCATGTTCCAGCTGAGTTATCATTGCAGTAAAGTGTCATGCACAGAGGACTGTATTTTATACATTGATAAATACTGATTAATTGAAGATGTATCCTTCCACTCACCATTGCCTTCTACTCCTGTGTGTGGTTTCTGACGTGTGTGTGTGTGTGTGTGTGTGTGTGTTAAGTGGTGGCGGTACTCAGGAAAAATATGTGCATAAATGGAGGGATTATATTGTGGTGTATTTACAGATACATTTTTGTTTCTGGTGTTTCATTTTTACCTAGACTTCTTGTTGCTCCCTCAAGGACCTGTGTTCTCTTTAAAGTTGCTTTCTCTTGAAGAGACCTTTATTTGGAAGTTGGTTTTCTGGAGAAAACAAGTCTATCTGCATGCTATTTAACTCCTTTGAATGCTTCATCTTTTCTCTTGCCCCATTTAAGCTCTTTCTTCTTTCCTAAAGATCCTGTTTTCAAATCAGAAAATATTCATTATGTGTCTACTCTGTGAAAGCTAATGTGCATTACACTGAGGATGGTAGAAAATAAATATAAAAGAGGTCCTCTCTTCTAAGATCTCACAGGCTAGGGGACGAGAGATACGTACACAAATAACTCCAGTATGGGGTGGACCATGAGAAGTACTTTAGTTAAGAAAAAAAGTGTTATTATTAGTTTGATTAGGTGTAGACCTATCCGAGGAAGTTTAAAGGGGTAGTCATATATTTTCATTTTTTTAAAATCTTCTTTCTTTTCTTAAAATCTTACAAAATCAAATTAGTGACTGCTTCTACCAAATTGTTCATTTACTTAAAAAAACAAAAAACTTTATTAAGCTATAATTTACATACCATAAAATTCACCTGCATAAAGTATACAACTCATGATTTTTAGTAAATTTACGAAGCTGGGCATCCATCACCATCATTCAGTCTCAGAACATTCCCATCACTCCAATAAGGTCCCACATTCCCATTTTCAGATAATCCCCACTCCCAGCCTTAGTCCCAGGCAAATAATATTTTACCTTCTGTCTCTATAGTTTTACCTTTGCAGGATATTTCATGTAAATGGAATCATACAATATGTGTTTTTTTGGGGGGGTTTTTTGCATTGGCTTCTCTCACTTGACATAGTGTTTTAAAAATCCATCTGTGTTGTAGTGTGTATCAGTACTTTATTCCTGTTTAGATTGCTGAATAGCGTCCAACTCTATGGCTGTACAAGGTTTTATTCAGCTATTCAACAGTCATCTCTTCACGTTTTAACCTTTTAATTTTCTTTTTCCCTCCTTCCTCTGTCTCTCCCAATAAAGAGTACTATAGAAGATTATACTGTCAAACATATTCCAGAATCCCATCTCTGTCCATGCCCAACTGTTACTTTTCTAGGAGAATCTGACTGAAGTTTTTAAGCACTGTTAGCACTTCAGGTTGTCTCTGTGTAGGTGGGGAGCAGGTGTGGGGGTGGACAGAAAGTTCTCACCCACTTTTCCTTTTGGACCTGAAGGTTAAAAAAAGTCTGATCATATTAATATATTCACTTTTTAAATAGAGGAATACACTTTGATGTCTGGGAAAGGGGCATAAATTCAAGTCACCAGAACATGGTACCCACATGAATTCTTCTGCTGAGCTGGTTACCTTTCAGTGACCGCTGTGCCCATTATCAGCCATAGTCGAGCTTTGTGGTATGCGGTATGCACTCAACATTTTAAGGTGTTAGAGACATTTCCTTCTCTCAGTATAAGGCAGGGTGACCCAGCGTCTCTGAAAGGTAAATACGAACCCTCTCTCTCATTTGAAAGAGTTATTGAGCCATGTTTATAGTGGGTCCCCTCTGTCTGCAATGCACATACTTCACATTTTCTTAAAGGGAATGGGCTACCTGCCAATGACATTTCACAGTTCTCAAGCTGCACGGTTTCTTCAGGAATATAATTCCTCATCTGCTTCGCCCTTTCCCTTTGAGTTTTACGTTTCATCCTTGCTCTGCGCAATGCACCAATCAACACAAATTCAGGCAACTCCTCATTTCTCCTTCCTTTGATGACCTTGAAGCTCTTCATCTGGCCAGTCAATCATGCCCAGAGGAATGTGGTGGGATGTGCCTCTGCAGTGGTGCTGGGAAGCCCGGCTTGCCTCTGTATTGTGTTATAATTTCTCCCTTCTCTTCATGACATCCCTTTTACCATTCCTTTTCCACCTTAAAACAAAACAAAAAGCAAAACAAGACAAAGCAAAACCCAAGGATATGAATAGCTAGAAATAAACTAAATTGGTCATTGTTATTACAGGAAAACTTCATACCAAATACAAGCAATAATCTGCTTATGCACATTACATTCTCTTACACAACCCCTTTTCTTTCATCACTCTTCTCCTCTGCTTGGCAAATGGAATAGTTCTACCTTCTCATTCCCACCCTATTTTGTACTCATGAAAAGAAGCCAAGGGAGCTTCCTTTTGTTTTTATTTTGTTTGTGGGCTTCTATCTGGGTCCCAGCATAGGGCAACCAGCTGGAGGGCACTTTTGCTGGTAACCACTGTAGAGGGAGCTCTCGTGTTTTATATGTAGAGCTTGTAGCTTTCTCACAGCACTCCACTGAGAGTGATTCTGTAAAAAGCAAATCTGCTTTCCTCTGAGGCATCAAAATAGTACTGGAGACACTATCAAAGTTTAGGGAGTTGTTATGGCGAATTGATTGGCATCCCTTTATTGAAAATGTATTAGATGAAAAACCAGCCACTAGAACCCTACAGTCAATATACTGAGTTAAGCCTCCTCACAGGCAACCTGGAAATATTGAACAAGCTGTGTATCTTCTGTGGGCATCACTTTACTTATTTTCAGGGAAAATTACACCTTTCATATTTTCCTACATCTTCTATTTCGGAAATGTCAAAAATTCCCAAGTCAAAACTTTATTAAGAATGAAATATTTTTTCATTCCAAAAAAATATTTACAAATACAAATACGAAAAAATATTTACAAATACAAACATATTCCAGAATCCCATCTCTGTCCATGCCCAACAGTTACTTTGGAAAAAATATTTACAAATACAAATACGAATGAACAACTTGGAAAAAATATTTACAAATACAAATACGAATGAACAACTTATCTGGATATTTTGAATTTGCAAAATGATTCTGATGCTTTGCAGTGGAAGCCTTTCTTATGCAAATTTGAAGTTGCAGATGAACTCCAAATGGGATCCCTGATTCATGACGGAAACAGACAAAGAATTGGAACATTTTACAGTACTCTAATGGACATTTTAATATTTCTCATCTGTTCTTAATTTGAGATAGACATAATCTCTTCTGGACTAGAAGATACTTTTAGTATTATTTTTAGTTGTTAGTAAAACCTTCTCAATGCTTTGGCTCCCAACTAGAACTAAGAAATATTGAGCAAAAGCTAAAGAGTCAGCTGAATAATGAAGTCAGGTCAATTCAGTTGAACCGTTTTTATGTCTCTGCTGCAGGCAAGGCACTGAGTTGAGTATCATGGAGGATAGAAGGACGAGGAAGGAACAGATGCTTATCTCAGGGAGCTAGGAGTCTAGTTAGGAATCTAAGATAGCATAGCACTTTAATCCAACATGTGAAGAGGGTATACATAAAAGTGTTTTCATGGGTTCAGCTTATGGTAACCTAGGAAACATAAAAGCAAAGGAGTTCTAAAAATCTGCACTTAGAAGTGAAAGTTTCTCTAAGATCAATGACCAGTCTTCTTTTTCTATTAGTCACAAGGCAGTAAGCTTTCATCTTCTGTGCCTCACCCACAGTGGGTGCTTGCGTTACTTTTTTAGGATGAGCAACAGTTTATGACTGCCAGACAGAAAGACTGTGACTTACTTCACTTCTCTCCCAAACATCACTGCAAAATCAGGTTGGACTGTTAGAAAAATTTTAGGCACATTTTTGTGGTTTGGGTTTGAATTAATCTACACAATTATTTTAGAGTTAAATGCTTTGATGAAAGGGCTGTAGATCTTAAGAAATAAAAGGACTATATGCAAATTGATCTAATTCCTTGCTTTCAGATAGAGAATGTGTTTTTATTCCTCATTTGATGAGCACTATCAAGAGGTCATATGTGTCACCTAAAGTTGCAAACACAGGAAGCCTAGATTCCTGGTCCTTTGCCTCCCAAGAGAGCGTGATTCCACCTTACCACCTCTTGTAGATGAGAAAAGAAAACCACAACATTGCCGTGAGTTGGTAAAAAAAAAAAAACAAAAAAAACTCTCATTTTTGTTTGTATTTTTGTGCCTATCACTTCAAACCTCTATCTATTTATATAAAATAATACTATTCTTAGAGACCTTTGTTGCCCTCTGTTATCACTATTTAAGACTTAAACCACATCAATTTCCAAAACAAATTTAAAAATATGTTGCAACTGTATACACATTACAGAATAAAACAACTTTTTGTTTTTTCCTAAATCATACAAATAGTTAACAGCCTTCTAGGTGGCAAGCACTTATTATCCCAGAAGATGAAATTTAGTTTTCAGTTTGCTGGTAGATGAGATAAATTATAAACATGTGGGGCTATGTTATTCCCATTATCTTACCTGTTGACTTTATGTTAGGTTCCCAAATTTAATAGAACAAAAGAAAGGAGAAGAAAGTATTTTTTAATAGATCTTGTGGAGTATCCATCAAGTTTTGACTTACATAAAGCATTAGAGTAAAAAAATGTAGAAGAGCAATTATTTTCCAATACTTTCGTGTTTTAGAAGGATGATAATAGAGAGCATTTTTCTGAACCTGTAGCACTAGTGGGAAAGTTTCTCTTTGGTGGGAAGGGTGGTCCAAAGTGTTTCCCTAATTGTTTTTAGACTACCTTTTCAGCAGCCTTTCAGCCACAAAATAGTGAGAAATGGGGCTAATCCTATTTAGATCGTGATGAGGAATCAATCAAAATATAGAGTGTTTATGAAGTTGCTTTGAACACTATGAATGCTATAGAAGTGTAAGGTATTATGACTACACCAACTCTTGGCTCCCTTCTCTATTTATTTAAGGGTTACACAGGCCTTGTTTAATACCTCAACATCCTTTCAGTTGAATCAAGCACAGACATACTTCAGCCACTTGAGATTAAATACTAAGCCCTGCAGCAGAGCAGTGTCTCCAGCCTCCCTTCTGCCTCTCACCTTTCAGGTTCTGTTCTGGAAATGGACCCAGTAGTGATGTGTGAGGATTCAGCCCTTTGTATTTGTTTTGGTGTTTTACCTGGCAGCCTTGGTCACTGATTGGCTTCCTTCTTCTGGGATGAACCTTTTCTATTCCTTCATGATTGGGTGATGAAAACTAGACAAAAGTGCCAAAATGAACAGCCCAGAAAACTCATTAAGGTTCCTGAATCAGCTTTAAAAAAACAAAACAAAACAAAACCCTACCAATAACCCAGAGTTCTGAACATAATCGGTTGGTTCCCAGAAGTACAATAAAAGGAAACCAGAAGTATTTTAGTCCCTGGTTGTTTATGAATCAACCCAATTTTCTTTTTCAGACTTTGAAGGTCACAGAATCCAATCATGTGGAGCCACAGAAGGGAGATTCCCCCCTTCCATCGGCCTTCCTGCCCACTCTTTCTCCCCAGTTCTGTTAGAAGTGAGGTTTTGCTAGATTTAAGTAGAACATTGCTCAAAATTCCCAGGGGGTCCCAATCAAAGCAGGTCACAATGAAAGCTGTCTTGGATGTTACTAGAAAGGAAGCCACAGTGACAAGTAAAACAGATCTCTGGATACCTTCAGTGTATAGCAGCAGTGCTGCTCTCTTGGTGCACAGGCTTGGGAATTCTGCTGGTCTCAGGTGGGCACCCAAGGAAGAGCAGCCCACACTCATCTCTCCAAGTAAGCCAGGGTACTTTACGTCTGGAGTAGAGACAGTGAGGTATGGAACCGTGGGGCATGGAATTGGATTTATGTAGAAAGTGGATAATGAAGCCTGAGTTTTAGACACACAGAGGAAGGTGAAAGAAGAAGAAAGAATGACATTTATTATTTTCTAGGGATCTAATCTAGAGAGCCTCAGTGTCCTCAATTATAATGTGACCATTAGATAATACAGCAAAAAAGTTGGCATATTTCTTGGCAAATACAGTTACATGAATAATGTAAATTTTCTTCCCTGGCTTTTTCTTTTTATTATATACTATTATCAAATGGTATAACTTTAATTTTACTCTGCAGATTAGTCAGTAATATATATTTTGTTATTTCGTACTATAAACAATTTCCTACTGCTTGTATTTCCTTTTTTAGGACTTAGTGAATAGCAAAGAAATATTTTTCTAATTAATAAGCTTGTTGTGCAATTCCAGAAACCTCCCCTCAATGTATCTCACATCCAACTGGTACACCTAAGCATAATTTTAAAAAGTAATATTCAAAATAAGAATTAAGATGTATCAGTCGCCAGCTATGTGCAAGGCATTGTACTAGGTGCTATATACTAGATATTCCATTTAATCCTCAAAACAACCCTCAAAGCAAGTATGACTACTTCCCACATCCATATAAGAAAGTGGGCTCAGAGAGATCTTACCCAAGTCTCACAGTTAGTAACTGTCAAAACTGCTGCTGGAGGTCTTCCCTGGTGGTGCAGTGGTTAAGAATCCGCCTGCCAATGCAGGGGACACAGGTTCGAGCCCTGGTCCTGGAAGATCCCACGTGCCACGGAGCAACTAAGCCCGTGCGCCACAACTACTGAGCCTGCGCTCTAGAGTCCGAGAGCCACAACTACTGAGCCCACGAGCCACAACTACTGAAGACTGCGCGCCTAGAGCCCGTGCTCCGCAACAAGAGAAGCCACCGCTGTGAGGAGCCCACGCGCCACAATGAAGAGTAGCCCCCGCTCACCACAACTAGAGAAAGCCTGCGTGCAGCAACGAAGACCCAATGCAGCCAAAAATAAATAAATAAATAAATAAAATTATTAAAAAAACAAAACAAAACAAAACTGCTGCTGGAGCTGAGCACACTCTAACCCCAAAGTCCAAGTTCTTTCCACTTCATCATAATACCAAGATTGTACTGGAAGCCCAGAATGCTAGAACAAGAGACCTCTCACCGGCTTACACAACTTAGTTTCCTCAAGAGTATCTACAGAAGGAGACCAATTCTAATGAACGTAGATGGATCTGGGGTGTGGAGTTAGGGTAATCTTTTCCCCTCTACCCTCCAGTCAACTGTGTCTTGGATTGTTCTGGGGTCTGAGGAGGTTCCCAGTAATAGAAGTTGAAACAGGTCCTTAAAAGGGGTCTTGATGTTCGCAGGTTTGTCTGGAGAACAAAATAGGGAGGGCAGGGCAGGACAGCCGAGGTCAGATTCAAGGGAGTATCTTTGAATCCTTCTAAGAGAGGATTCAGCAGAAGGAAAGGGGTGTCAGGCATGGTGAATCTGATTCAGCGAAGGCACAGTAAGCTGAGGTTGGAAAGAAGGTGCAGTTCTAAGCACGGCCAGCTTGTTTTGTCCTGAACCTGTCCCTACCCCACCGCTCTGGAGGGCTATGCACATTCTGGAGTTGGAAGGGCTATCTGTGGAAGAGAAGGTGTTGCTCCATGAGCCAGCCTCCCAGCATATCTGAGCCCAGGCTGCCCGCCATGGTGCCCTCTAGCAAAGGGAGGTTGCGGGCGGGCGTGCTGCTCTTTTCAGCCAACTGCTGAGTAGCCAAGTGCCCAGAGGATTGAGACATGTGCCCAAGAGTCGATCCTCAGTCAGGGGAGGCAGAGATCAGCAAGAGTACGCATGGTGGCATGGGGCAGCAAAGTCGGCAGTAAAGAGAGGCCTGGATCCCTGTTTTGGGCTGCAGGGGTGGTAGTCAAGATGCAGCCTACACTGATTCGCAAGAGTGTCTGAAACATCCCGCAAGAGAAATAGTTATGGCTGGATAGAGGAAAGGATCTTGAAAAAGGGTTGGTTCCTTCTATGCACGTGGGGGCCGTGAAGCCATGAGAGGTGGACATCAATGTTACTATGTCTGCATCGACCAGGGAGGCCTAGAGTTACTCTAGTACTTGAGCTATGAGAATATAGAATAGCATGGCTGGTGTATAGTGAATAGGTATTAGTGCCTTGTAGAATCACACCATCTTAGCCAGGTAGGTTGTGCAAAAATCCCTAATAGCTGTGCATACCCACTAGTGCCGACGACACAGATTCCTCCAAACCTGGCTTGACTGTTTCCCAGTTGAGGTCCACGGAGAGGTGCTCAAGTTGGCTGCTGTGTAGACTGGTGTACAGTTGCCAGTTAAACGTGCTGTGAAATCAGGCTTGATGACTATCCACAGAGCAGCTCATCCTGACCCTGCTCTCTCTCAAGTTAACGAGACAGCCAGAGGCAAAGCCTTGGAGTGAGTAGCGTGGCTATGGGGCCACACAGCAGCCTTGGGGAGCGTTGGTGTGAGGCTAGTGAGAAGGGACACTAGTGCACATGCTGATGGGCTGTGCAGCTCCTGAGGAAAGTGTAAAGGTGTGAATCAGCCTAGACAGCAGCCCCGCAAGGTGTCCGTGAGCCCAGCTTCCCAGGTCTCCTCAGTTCCTCACCAGACATGGCCTTAGCTTGTTGACCTTCATGCTCTGCCTGCCCAGAGTGAAGTTCCAGCAGGTGGCGGGAAGACCTAGTTCAGGTGACCAAGGCTTTATCCCCTCAACTCTTCAACTCCAGCAACATGGCAGCTGGGCTCTTAACTTTCATTGGTGCATGGACCCCTTCAGCAGCCTGGTGAAGCCTAGGGACTCTTTATCCAAATAATGTTTTTAAATGAATAAAATATTATACTTAGGATTACAAAGGAAGCCAATTACATGGAAATATAGTCTTAAATATCCTAAGGACTTCAAGAAATAATTAGGGCCAGATGGAGATAAGAATCCTGAAAGGAGGCTAGGTTCCTTCTCTGCAGATAGAAGCCTGCATGACCAACTGTCTAAAAATTAAACTTGTGATATTAAAATATAGTTGCTTCATCAATAATGCAATAAGTAACAAAACTTAGCAGCAGGCCTAATATTTACCATAATTCCAAGTAGTGATGAACATAAATGGTATTTTGAGATATCTGCTACAACTGAAATGTGACTTGAAAAATTTGTGATTTCTACTGGTGACAAAGTTACAGATACTGTAATACTAATGTAGTATGTTGCCTACATTCATAATTGGGGGAAATGCTAAATTTCAATGAAAGGGAATGAAAACAAAGATGTGATTTTTTTCCCCATCCTGTTTCAACAGACCCCCTAAGTTCTGTCTATGGACCTCAATTAAGACTTCATACCTTATGTGTTTGGAAAATGGCAAATGCCTTTAGAAAGTCATGTTCCTGGTTCTGGGTAAACTTTTTTACCTCAATACCAGTATCACAGAGCTACAGTGTCCCCAATTTACGTAATAATGACGAGGCAATGCCCAGCCCCACTGCAAGGGCCAGTCTGTGGACATGTGAAATTAGTTACCTCCAAAGTCTTGGAGGGTTGAGCATACGCAGACAGGCAAAGACACCAGGGCCAGGCACAAACTCTGTGTCATTTATGGGGGCAAAGGAAAGTTCTAGTAGTTCTGTAAGACAGAGCAGTACTACATACTAGATAGCTGGACAAACACTAATTTGGGGTGATTTCTATGAAGACTAGGAATGAGGAAAGGAAACTAGGACCCCAGTTCAAACACAGAGTGGAGGACTTGGAAGTTCATGGGATTTGGATTTGAGTCCCAGTTCCACCCTTGATAGCTGGTGACCTTGAGTAAGTAAAAAAGTTCTCCGCTTTTTGTTTTTGACCCCCATTGGTAAAATGGGGCTCATACCTCGCAAGGCTTCTGTGATGGACTCATACAGGAATATATATGAAGGCCTGCTGCAGAAACTGTAAAGCCCTGTATACATTTTTGTTATTATCCTGTTACAAACTGCCTCCTGGTCACTCTACTCCAGATCACAGGGCAGCACTCTCACTGCCATTTACAAGTTGAGGCTAGTTCCTTGTGGTTGCTGTCACTTTGCCCTCTCTGGGGACATTGCCATGACTGGCAGCGCTGCTAACCTGACTATCACCCAAAGGTCGGTAAAGGTGACCTCTGGTTCTCCTGAGAGTCCTGTGTCCCCGTTTTTCTGAGGAAACTCCCTTTGACCTCCTATTCCTCTGGCTTCCCTTGGCTCCTCTGGTGATGGCTTCTGTCCAAGGCCCTGGGATGGAGGTGAGGGGTTGGGTGGGGGGGCGGGGGGATAATGGACCGGTGGGTGGAGAGGAGAGAGGCTTTAATCCTATGGCTGCCTCCCCCAGGTCTGCGGGGTGTGGTTTCCATAGCAAGCCAGCAGCCAGAGTCCACGGAATAAAGTATATTGAAGTCATTGGGCTTTGAAGACTTCCCGTATACTTTTAAGCTGCCCATGACATCATTTTGCTGGCCGGCTCAGAACAATAGGCGGGGGAGGGCTGAGACGAACCAAATCCACAAAGCGCCAGAACAGAGAAAGAGTTTGAAACAGAAACTGCCACGGTCCATGTGGACATTCCTGAACGAACTGGGAAAGAACTGGCCCCCGAGCTTTCAAAGATGGCCCCGTGGCCTAGCAGCCCCCATACGCCCACGCGGAGCCCTGACCTCTTTCTGGGGAACAACAGCAGCAGACACACAGGGAAAGTCATGTGACTTCCAAACAGTTCATCCATCCAAGTTCAATAAATTAGCAGCCAAAAATTTTAATCAGATATTTAATCTTTCCTCCCTGTAAGGGAGATTGGGTGTTTACCATGGCTCTAGGCCAGCTTAATCTCAGAGAAGAAAGATTGCGTGCGGTGCGTCTTTGGTGCCGGGGGGCCCTAAAGCAGTCACTTTTGCCTGTTGAGCCCTCCTCAGCCAGTAACAAGGTTAGCCCTGGTCTCCTGTAAGTCTCTGCAGTTTGTGTCAGGGCTGAACAGTGACCAGACAGGGATTTCCACATCTTATAAACACACTCAGAACAAACCAGATGAAGGCCTGCAAAAGTCAATACAGTGACAGTCTTGTGTGGTGACTGTTAGCTAACTCCTCTCTTCTCCCCTCCTCTCTGACCTCTTCTTCTCACCTTTTTTGTGCCCTCCCACCTCCTAGAGCCCAGAGTTCTCCCCAGGGAGAAGGCCTTGACCAAATCCTGCCAGGGAGCTCCTAACTTTGGTGGCAGGACTTACCTAGTTTATGAATAATTAGCTGATACCTACATTGCTAACTATGGTTGAAATGTATTAATTCCTTCAACCAATAGTGATTGATTGCCAGGTACTCTTCTAGGTTCTTGAGACAAATGAAAGAACAAAAGACACAAAAATCTCTGTCTTCATGTAGCTTATACTCTAATGGTGGGAGACAGATACTGAACATAACAAACAAATTATATAAAGTTGGAAGATGATAAGTGCTATGAAGAAAAGAAATGCACCAGGTAAGGTGGGCTGGATGTGTGTGTGTGTGAATATAATTTTGGAAAAAATTCATTGGAGTATTCCCATGGTGGGACCCTGAGAATGCTACTTCAGTGAGATGTTAATATATGCCATGGAAGTGGGGTGAGGAATTGACTCCATGGTCAAGGTGTGTAAACTGAGTCAGGGAGAAAGGTGAGAAGCAGAGACATTTTGGAGGCTATTACAGTAACTATGAAAAACTATGAAACCTGGAAGCAGCTGTGAGTAGAAATGGAATTGAGAAGCCATGCAGCAGAAACACTGAAGGAGATGAGAAGAAACAGCCTGGTCTTGGCTGGAGAGGGCAGAGCAGCAGAAAGAGGAATCAAACTCTAAGTGTTTAGACTTTTCTATGTGTCCAGATTTGAGCCTAGGTGACTATGAGAATGAAGAGATTTTTAATCCAAATGTGGAAGTCAAGAGAGGCACATTTGGGGAACTTGTCAAGTTTTCAGATACAGATACAGATACATGTTTGTAGTAGTTATGGATGAAACTACCAAAATGATAGAAAAAGTAGCCAGTGATGAATACGAAGAAGTGATTGAGAAGTAGGAGAAAATATAGAATAGTGCTGTATCTCAGGAGTATAGCAAGCAGTGGTTTTAAACTAGTGCTTCTTAAGCTTTGCTCCCATTAGGATCATCTAGGGAGATGTGGATCTTCCAGTTCTCAGGCTGCACCCCATACTAATTACTTCAGAATCTCTGGGGGTAGGACCAAAAACCAGTAGTTTTAAAACCTCTTCAGGTGACAGCGATTTGTAGTCAAAGCTGAGAACTAGTGTTTTAAAGCAGGAAGAATGAATAACAGCTGCGGAAAGATGAAGATGGATGAGGGTTGAAAAAGGATAGTTGAATCTGGGGATGAGGAGAGCATTAATGGCCCTTTCTGGAATGGATTGCTACTTAACATGTGATCCCCAGACCATAACAACAGCATCACCTCAGAGCTTTCTGGAAATGCCCAACCTCAGACCTACTCAATCCAAATCTGCACTTTAATGAGACTCCCAGGGATTTAAAAATACTGATGTTTGGGGCCCTACCCCAGTCCAACTAAGTCAGAATCTCAGCGGTGGGGTCCAGGAATTAGTATTTAGAAAGTACTTCCCAGCGGTTTTAACATTTATACAAGGACCATCGATCTGGAGCAGTGCTTCTCAGATTTTAATGTGCATATGAGTCACATGGGTCTTGTTAAAATGCAGATTCTGGGTCAGTAGGTGTGGGTGGGGACTAGATCCTGCATCTGTGACAACTCCCAGGTGAGCTGTGGCTGGTTCACAGGCCACACCTCAAGCAGCAAGACTCTGGAGCAGTGGTTCTTGAGTGTTCCTGCACAAGGACATCAACATCACCTGGGAAGTGGTCAGAAATAAAATTCTCAGCCCTAATCCAAATCTAATCAGAAATTTGGGATTGACACCCAGAAACCTTTGCTTTAACAAGCCATCTAAGTGTTAAAGAGTGAATGAGTAATCATAAAATGGCCTATGAAGGTTTATTACCCACCCCTACTTTTTTTCCCCCAGAAATTGGTGGTAACTGGAATAAGGAAGCTAGAACTTTTCTATTCAATAATGTGAAATATCTCCAATGTGGATGGAAGAAAGCATATCAAAATTCCCTTGAAGAGTTGTCAAATATACATCATGCTCAGAACTGTCACTTACTTTCTCCCTGATCCCCAGTTGTAACCACTCTCCTGCAACCTCTCCCCTGAGGATGTTTTCAAGGCCAGGGGAGTCCTGTGTAGGTGAGAAGCCAGCTGGAAGGGAGTCCCCAGAGAAGGAGGAGTATAAGATGCTAGAGAGAACAGACAGCTAATGGCTCAGAGCCCAGAGCAAGGGGAAGAAAACAGACTCATAATCTAAGGAAGAGGGATTCATTTTGAAAAGGATGGAAACCACATCTTTTGAGGAAAGAAGGTTGGAAAGAGGAGGGTGTGGGTGAAAATAAGGACAACTTTGGAAGCAGAGAGATGAGTATGCTAAAAGAGAGATAAAGTGAAAATAACTATCATTGACCAATTCCTTGTCATACATTATACTTGTTGTTTTACACACATGAACCCTAACCATCACAGAAACCTTACAGGGTAGATTTCCAGTCTGTTGTTGCTGTTTAACAGGTGAAGACATTACGGCCAAATGGGGTTAGTAACTTCCCCACTGTCACATGGACAGTAAATGACAGAGCTGAGATTGGATCCTGCTCTTTCTGGCACCAGGCCCATATTCTTTTCATTCCACCATGTTGGGGGTAGAGATTGGGAAAGTTAAGAGAGTTTTTACTGGATGATTCTTTATTGTGTGCTTTTTTTTTTTAAAACATCTTTATTGGAGTATAATTGCTTTAAAATGGTGTGTTAGTTTCTGCTGTATAACAAAGTGAATCAGCTATACATATACATATATCCCCATATCCCCTCCCTCTTGTGTCTCCCCCCCACCCTCCCTATCCCACCCCTCTAGGTGGTCACAGGCACCAAGCTGATCTCCCTGTGCTATGCGGCTGCTTCCCACTGCCACTCTCTCACTTTGTCCCAGTTTACCCTTCCCCCTCCCCGTGTACTCAAGTCCATTCTCTACGTCTGCGTGTTTATTGCTGTCCTGCCCCTAGGTTCTTCAGAACCATGTTTTTTAGATTCCATATATATTAGTATATGGTATTTGTTTTTCTCTTTCTGACTTACTTCTCTCTGTATGACAGTCTCTAGGTCCATCCACCTCACTACAAATAACTCAATTTTGTTTCTTTTTATGGCTGAGTAATATTCCATTATATATATATGCCACATCATCTTTCTTCATTCATCTGTTGATGGACACTTAGGTCACTTCCCTGTCCTGGCTATTGTAAATAGAGCTGCAATGAACATTGTGGTACATGACTCTTCTTTTTTTTTTTTTTTTATACTTCTAGAGATAGAAGACTATACACCTAGAGATAGAAGATTATACTTCTAGAAATAGAAGACTATTCTCCTCAAGATAGAAGAATGTACTCCTAGAGATAGAAAGCTTTACAAGTAGAGATAGAAGATTATACTTCTTTTTTTTTTTTAACATCTTTATTGGGGTATAATTGCTTTACAATGGTGTGTTAGTTTCTGCTTTATAACAAAGTGAATCAGTTATACATATACATATGTTCCCATATCTCTTCCCTCTTGCATCTCCCTCCCTACACCCTTCTTATCCCACCCCTCCAGGCGGTCACAAAGCACCGAGCAGGTATCTCTGTGCCATGCGGCTGCTTCCCACTAGCTATCTACCTTACGTTTGTTAGTGTATATATGTCCATGCCTCTCTCTCGCCCTGTCACAGCTCACCCTTCCCCCTCCCCATATCCTCAAGTCCGTTCTCCCTAGGTCTGTGACATGACTCTTCTTGAATTATGGTTTTCTCAGGGTATATGCCCAGTAGTGGGATTACTGGGTCATATGGTAGTTCTAGTTTTAGATTTTAAGGAACCTCCATCCTGTTCTCCATAGTGGCTGTATCAATTTACATTCCCACCAACAGTACAAGAGGGTTCCCTTTTCTCCACACCTCTCCAGCATTTATTGTTTGTAGATTTTTTGATGATGGCCATTCTGACTGAGGTGAGGTGATACCTCATTGTAGTTTTGGTTTGCATTTCTCTAATGATTAGTGATGTTGAGCATCCTTTCATGTGTTTGTTGGCAATCTGTATATCTTCTTTGGAGAAATGTCTATTTAGGTCTTCCGCCCATTTTTGGATTGGGTTGTTTGTTTTTTTGATATTGAGCTGCATGAGCTGCTTGTATGTTTTGGACATTAATCCTTTGTCCGTTGCTTCGTTTGCAAATATTTTCTCCCATTCTGAGGGTTGTCTTTTCGTCTTCTTTATGGTTCTTTGCATGCAAAAGCTTTTAAGTTTCATTAGGTCCCATTTGTTTATTTTGTTTTTATTTCCATTATTCTAGGAGGTGGGTCAAAAGGGATCTTGCTGTGATTTATGTCATAGAGTGTTCTGCCTATGTTTTCCTCTAAGAGTTTTATAGTGTGTGGCCTTACATTTAGGTCTTTAATCCATTTTGAGTTTATTTTTGTGTATGGTGTTTGGGAGTGTTCTAATGTCATTCTTTTACATGTAGCTGTCCAGTTTTCCCAGCATCACTTACTGAAGAGGCTGTCTTTCCTCCATTGTATATTCTTGCCTCCTTTATCAAAGATAAGGTGACCATATGTGCATGGATTTATCTCTGGGCTTTCTATCCTGTTCCATCGATCTATATTTCTGTTTCTGTGCCAGTACCATATTGTCTTGATTACTGTAACATTGTAGTATAGTCTGAAGTAATGGAGCCTGATTCCTCCAGCTCCATTTTTCTTTCTCAAGATTGCTTTGGCTATTCGGGGTCTTTTGCATTTCATACAAATTGTGAATTTTTTTGTTCTAGTTCTGTGAAAAATGCCGTTGGTAGTTTCACAGGGATTGCGTTGAATCTGTAGATTGCTTTGGGTAGCATAGACATTTTCACAATGTTGATTCTTCCAATCCAAGAACATGGTGTGTCTCTCCATCTCTTTGTATCATCTTTAATTTCTTTCATCAGTGTCTTACAGTTTTCTGCATATGGGTCTTTTGTCTCCTTAGGTATGTTTATTCCTAGGTATTTTATTCTTTTTGTGGCTATGGTAAATAGGAGTGTTTCCTTGATTTCTCTTTCAGATTTTTCATCGTTAGTGTATAGGAATGCAAGAGATTTCTGTCCATTAATTTTGTATCCTGCTACTTTACCAATTCACTGATTAGCTCTAGTAGTTTTCTGGTGGCATCTTTAGGATTCTCTATGTATGGTATCATGTAATCTGCAAACAGTAACTGTTTTACTTCTTCTTTTCCCGTTTGGATTCCTTTTATTTATTTTTTTTCTCTGATTGCTGTGGCTAAAACTTCCAAAACTCTGTTGAATAATAGTGGTGAGAGTGGGCAACCTTGTCTTGTTCCAGATCTTAGTGGAAATCGTTTCAGCTTTTCACCATTGAGAATGATGTTGACTGTGGGTTTGTCATATCTGGCCTTTATTATGTTGAGATAAGTTCCCTCTATGCCTACTTTCTGGAGGATTTTTATCATAAATGGGTGTTGAATTTTGTCGAAAGCTTTTTCTGCATCTACTGAGATGATCATATGGTTTTTTGCCTTCAATTTGTTAATATGGTGTATCACATTGACTGATTTGTATATATTGAAGAATCCTTGCATTTCTGGGATAAACCCCACTTGATCATGGTGTATGATGCTTTTAGTGTGCTGTTGGATTCTGTTTGCTAGTATTTCGTTGAGGATTTTTGCATCTATGTTCATCAGTGATATTGGCCTGTAGTTTTCTTTTTTTGTGGCATCTTTGTCTGGTTTTGGTATCAGGGTGATGGAGGTCTTGTAGAATGAGTTTGGGAGTGTTCCTACCTCTGTTATATTTTGGAAAAGTTTGAGAAGGATAGGTGTGAGCTCTTCTCTAAATGTTTGATAGAAATAGCCCGTGAAGCCATCTGGTCCTGGGCTTTTGTTTGTTGGAAGATTTTTAATCACAGTCTCAATTTCAGTGCTTGTGATTGTCCTGTTTATATTTTCTATTTCTTCCTGGTTCAGTCTTGGAAGGTTGTGCTTTTCTAAGAAGTTGTCCATTTCTTCCAGGTTGTCCATTTTATTGGCATATAGTTGCTTGTAGCAATCTCTCATGATCCTTTGTATTTCTGCAGTGTTAGTTGTTACTTCTCCTTTTTCATTTCTAATTCTATTGATTTGAGACTTCTCTCTTTTTTTCTTGATGAGTCTGGCTAATGGTTTATCAATTTTGTTTATCTTTTCAAAGAACCAGCTTTTAGGTTTATTGATCTTTGCTATTGTTTCCTTCATATCTTTTTCATTTATTTCTGATCTGATCTTTATGATTTCTTTCCTTCTGCTAACTTTGGGGTTTTTTTGTTCTTTCTCTAATTGCTTTAGGTATAAGGTTAGATTGTTTATTTGACATGTTTCTTGTTTCTTGAGGTAGGATTGTATTGCTATAAACTTCCCTCTTAGAACCACTTTTGCTGCATCCCATAGGTTTCGGATGGTCATGTTTTCATTGTGATTTGTTTCTAGGTATGTTTTAATTTCCTCTTTGATTTCTTCAGTGATCTCTTAGTTATTTAGTAGTGTGTTGTTTAGCCTCCATGTATTTTTTACAGTTTTTTCCCTGTAATTGATATCTAGCCTCATAGCGTTTTGGACAGAACAGATACTTGATACGATTTCAATTTTCTTAAATTTACCAAGGCTTGATTTGTGACCCAAGATATGATCTATCCTGGAGAATGGTCCACGAGCACTTGAAGAAGAACATGTATTCTGTTGTTTTTGGATGGAATGTACTGTAAATATCAATTAACTCCATCTCGTTTAATGTATCATTTAAAGCTTGTGTTTCCTTATTTATTTTCATTTTGGATGATCTGTCCATTGGTGAAAGTGGGGTTTTAAGGTCTCCTACTATAATTGTGTTACTGTCAATTTCCCTTTTATGGCTATTAGCATTTGCCTTATGTATTGAGGAGCTCCTATGTTGTGCATAAATATTTACAATTGTTTTATCTTCTTCTTGGATTCATCCCTTGATCATAATGTAGTGTCCTTCTTTGTCTCTTGTAATAGTCTTTATTTTAAAGTCTATTTTGTCTGATATGAGAATTGCTTCTCCAGCTTTCTTTTGATTTCCATTTGCATGGAATATCTTTTTCCATCCCCTCACTTTCACTCTGTATGTGTCCCTAGGTCTGAAGTGAGTCTCTTGTAGACAGCATATATATGGGTCTTGTTTTTGTATCCATTCAGCCAGTCTATATCTTTTGGTTGGAGCATTTAACTGATTTACATTTAAGGTAGTCATCAATATGTATGTTCCTATTACCATTATCTTAATTGTTTTGGGTTTGTTATTGTAAGTCTTTTACTTCTTTCGTGTTTCCTGCCTGGAGAAGTTCCTTTAGAATTTATTGAAGACTGGTTTGGTGGTGCTGAATTCTCTTAGCTTTCGCTTGTCTGTAAAGGTTTTAATTTCTCTGTCTAATCTGAATGAGATCATTACTGGGTAGAGTAATCTTGGTTGTAGGTTTTTCCCGTTCATCACTTTAAATATGTCCTGCCACTGCCTTCTGGCTTGCAGAGTTTCTGCTGAAAGATCAGCTGTTAACCTCATGGGGATTCCCTTGTATGTTAATTGTTGCTTTTCCCTTGCTGCTTTTAATATTTTTCTTTGTATTTAATTTTTGATAGTTTGAATAATATGAGTCTTGGTGTGTTTCTCCTTGGTTTTATCCTGTATGGGGCTCTCTGTGCTTCCTGGACTTGATTGATTATTTCCTTATTCATATTAGGGAAGTTTTCAACTATAATCTCTTCAAATATTTTCTCAGTCCCTTTCTTTTTCTCTTCTTCTTCTGGGACCCCTATAATTCGAATATTGTTGCATTTAATGTTGTCCCAGAGGTCTCTGAGATTGTCCTCAGTTCTTTTCATTCTTTTTTCTTTATTCTGCTTTGCAGTAGTTATTTCCACTATTTTATTTTCCAGGTCACTTATCCGTTCTTCTACCTCAGTGATTCTGCTATTGATTCCTTCTAGAGAATTTTAAATTTCATTTATTGTGTTGTTCATTACTGTTTGTTTGCTCTTTAGTTCTTCTAGGTCCTTGTCAAATGTTTTGTGTATTTTCTTCATTCTGTTTCCAAGATTTTGGATCATCTTTACTATTATTACTCTGAATTCTTTTTCAGGTAGACTGCCTATTTCTTCTTCATTTGTTTGGTCTGATGGGTTTTTACTGTGCTCCTTCATCTGCTGTGTATTTCTCTGTCTTCTTATTTTGCTTAACTTACTGTGTTTGGGGTCTCCTTTTCACAGGTTCATAGTTCCCGTTGTTTGTGGTGTCTGCCCCCAGTGGCTAAGGTTGTTTCAGTGGTTGTGTAGGCTTCCTGGTGGAGGGGACTAGTGCCTTTGTTCTTGTGATGAAGCTGGATTGTCTTTCTGGTGGACAGGACCACATCCAGTGATGTGTTTTGGGGTGACTGTGAACTTATTATGATTTTAGGCAACCTCTCTGCTGATTGGTGGTGTTGTGATCCTGTCTTGCTAGTTCTTTGGCATAGGGTGTCCAACACTGTAGATTCCTGGTCGTTGAGTGGAGCTGGGTCTTAGCGTTGAGATGGAGATCTCTGGGAGAACTTTCACCATTTGATATTACTTGGAGCCGGGAGGTCTCTGGTGGATCAATGTCCTGAACTCAGCTTTCCCACCTCAGGGGCTCAGGCCTGAAATCCAGCCAGAACACCAAGACTCTGTCAGCCACATGGCTCAGAAGAAAAGGGAGAAAAGAGAAAGAAAGAAAGAATAAAATAAAGTTATTAAAATAAAAAAGTAAAAAAAAAAAAACAGAAATAGAGAAAGAAAGAAGAGAGCAACCAAACCAAAAACCAAATCCACCAATTATAACAAGAGCTAAATACTATACTAAAAAAAACAAAAAGCGGACAGTCAGAACCCTAGCACAAATGGCAAAAGCAAAGCTATACAGACAAAAATCACACAAAGTTGCATACATATACACACAAAAAGAGAAAAAGGAAAAATTTTTTTAAATATATATATAAAAAAGAAGAGAGCAACTGAATCAGTAAACCAATCTACCAATGATAATAAGCTTTAAATATTAAACCAAGATAAACATAAAACCAGAAACAAATTAGATGCAGAAAGCAACCCCCAAGTCTACAGTTGTTCCCAAAGTCCACCGCCTCAATTTTGGGATGATTCATTGTCTCTTCAGGTATTCCACAGATGCAGGGTACATCAAGTTGATTGCGGAGATTTAATCCTCTGGTCCTGAGGCTGCTGGGGGAGATTTCCCTTTCTCTTCTTTGTTTGCACAGCTCCTGGGGTTCAGTTTTGGATTTGGCCCTGCCTCTGCTTGTAGGTCGCCTGAGGACGTCTGTTCCCTGCCCAGTCAGGACAGGGTTAAAGGAGCGGGTGATTAGGGGGCTCTGGCTCACTCAGGCCAGGGGGAGGGAGGGGTATGGAATGCGGGGCGAGCCTGCGGCAGCAGAGGCCAGCATGATGTTGCAACAGCCTGAGGCACACTGTGTGTTCTCCCAGGGAAGTTATCCCTGGATCACGGGACCCTGGCAGTGGTGGGCTGCACAGGCTCCCAGGAGGGGAGGTGTGGATAGTGACCTGTGCTTGCACACAGGCTTCTTGGTGGCTGCAGTAGCAGCCTTAGTGTTTCATGCTTGTCTCTGCGGTCTGCACTGATAGCGGCGGCTTGTGCCCATCTCTGGAGCTGGTTTAAGCAGTGCTCTGAATCCCCTCTCCTTCCACACACTGAAACAACGGTCTCTTGCCTCTTAGGCAGGTCCAGAGTTTTTCCCAGACTCCCTCCTGGCTAGCTGTGGTGCACTAGCCCCCTTCAGGCTGTGTTCAGGCAGCCAACCCCAGTCCTCTCCCTGGGGTCTGACCTCTGAAGCCCAAGCCTCAGCTCCCAGCCCACACCCGCCCCGGCGGGTGAGTAAACAAGCCTCTCAGGCTGGTGAGTGCTGGTTGGCACTGATCCTCTGTGCGGGAATCTCTCTGCTTTGTGCTCTGCACCCCTATTGCTGTGCTCCTCTCCATGGCTCCAAAACTTCCCCCCCCCCCCACCCCCCGTCTCAGTGAAGGGGCTTCCTAGTGTGTGGAAACTTTTCCTCCTTCACAGCTCCCTCCCAGAGGTGCAGGTCCCATCCCTATTCGTTTGTCTCTGTTTTGCCTTTTTTCTTTTGCCCCACCCAGGTATGTGGGGAGTTTATTGCCTTTTGGGAAGTATGAGGTCTTCTGCCAGTGTTCAGTAGGTGTTCTGTAGGAGTTGTTCCACATGCAGATGTCGTTTTGATGTATTTGTGGGGAGGAATTTGATCTCCACGTCTTATTACTCTGCCATCTTGAAGTCGCCTCGATTCTTTTTTGTTGATGCAGTAGTTGTTGAAATGAAAACCCATGACTTGAAGTGTCAGGGCACACGTGAATTAAAGTGGAATAGAGTTTGGTTTTCCCCTTTCTGGATTACAGTCAGACCTTTATCATTAACAGTGTGACTACCATTAACTGTGTGACTTCCTATGTTGGTCTTTCTTCCTTTTCCTTATTTGTCAAATAAAGGCTTTGGAGTTTCTGTACTCTAAAATCCCATGACTTGAGGATGCTGTGAGTGTGGAGTGTAACGGAGCATCAGTATGAGATGAGTTTAAGAACCAGCGATCAGCACTGGGAGCCCCCTGAAGTCAGAGAGCATGGCTCTGGAGTGCATTGGGTGACTTGCTGCTGTGAATCAGTGAAAGGGTCATCGTGAAGAAGTGAGCTGGAGAGGAGATGATTGCCAGAGAAATGTCCGAAAGGACTTTGAGGACATGAGCCTGGCCCAAAGTTGTGGGGTGGGAATGGTGGATAGGGCAGGTCAGGAATATTAGTTGACCTAGTTTGCTAGTTAGAGCTGTGATGAAATGCCTGCTGGGAGAGTTTGGGCTACCAATGAGAGTGAATGAGACACAGAGGGGTTGATGGAGAAGAAAGAAGAAAAGCATGAATGATCCAGAGGTTAAACAGCAGAGGGAGAAATGATATTCAAGGAACCAGTGGATGCTGTTGAAACCACTTTCTGATTCTAAAATAGGAGATTTTACCAAATGGTCTGTAAGAATACTTTTAGCTATATCTAGTATTTTATGATGCCACTGAATCTTTGGTGAATTAATGACTTCCTTATCACCCAAAGAAAGTTTCATAAGGGAATCTTAGCTTTAGTTTGGAAATGCCTCTCTTTTATGAGCATTCTAAACATGACACTAAAGCATGTCACTTTACAAGGAAACATTTTATGTTCTTTCATTTTACTTTTTGATAAAGTGATAAATGATAAGGACTGAATGATGACAAATGAGCTGGCCACTTCTACATTGTAGGCAATGGATCCACAACTTTTGAATTAAAATGTTACAACCTCTGCACTGTTGCTTTGTATGAAACATGAAATCTCTCAATTCTTCTAAACATTCTTTCCCAGATCTTTGATTGCCACAACCTAATTTTGTTTGTTCACATGACTTAATTAAGATGATGAATATCATATCAGGTCTGTGGACACTCGTTTACCTTGACACTAAAACAACAGTGGTGACAAAGAACAGGTCGAAACATAATGGATCTCCCTCTTCCATGGAATTACCCAAGACAGCCTAATAGAATCATCAGATACTGCACTCATTATTGTGAAACTTTGTTCATCATGACTGCTTCTGAAAACTCCATTACGGAAAAGCATTTGCTCTGAGTCTTCTTGGTTCTCAGAGAGAAAGGTATCGAATGTACCATTTTTATTTTTAGTGCCTCTGTGGACAAAGGCAAAACAAAAGTGAGGAATTAAATGACATCTGGAAAATTTGACCCATGGTGTCAACGAAATTTAAAAGTGCTGTCCTTAAGGTCCTTCTGGTTTCTTAAACATTAGGGTTTGCTTATTTGTTTGTTTCCTTCCTCCCTTTATCTCTCTCCCTCCCTCTATCAGTTCTTTTGTTAATTACCTTATGTTTTCATTAATTTATTCATCAAATATTTGTTGAGATCTACTCTGCCAGCTGCTGTGCAAGGCACTGGAGCTTTAGCAGATTTAGTGAGAGAAATGTTGAACTTTCATTTGGATTTAACAGTCTAATGGAGAAGACAGATATTAAACAAATAATTATAATGAAATGATGAGGGCTATTGTTAAGTCAAATCCAGAGTATTATGAGTGTCAGGCAGGTATAAAACCAACTCTAAGTTTTGTGGGAGATCTGTCTGAAAAAGGGACATATAAATTAGTTATAAAAGACAACTAGATATTAGTCAGGGATAATAAATATGTGAGGTACAGGGCAAATATCCTAAATCAAGAGAAGAATATTTGCAATGGTCCGGATGTGAGAGAGAGCACAGCGTGTTTGAAGAACACTGGAAGTAATTTAATAATGCTGGAACATAAAGTGGAATTTGGGGAATGGTGAAAAATGGTGCTGTAGGGGTAGGTAGGGATGAAACCATGTAGAGTCAGCAGCCATCATTGCAGTTTGGGGCTAATATGATCAGATTTGTGTTGAGAGAATCACTCTGGCTACAGTGTAAAGGATGGATGGCAAATGTCAGACGTGGAGGGAAGAGACTTATGTTTTCAGCCTTGAGGAATAAATAGGGTTTAGACTTATCCTTCCCCTGTAAACAATGAGAAAACTGGACAAAATATAGGAAACACCTATTTTCAGATATTACACAACAGGCAGCACAGGATTGCAATCACTGAGAAAAGGAAAACAGATGATATAAGGCCTGTCATCATTAAAGCATTCTGTCTGGAGGTTATTTCCAGTCTTCGGTGTAGGAAGTATGAACTCAGCAATCTTTCAAAATTCCAGGAAGCTGAAGCATTTAGAATTTTGGGGGCAGAGTACCCAAGAGGAGAGAAATATTCAGAAGGGTTCCAGAAATATGCATGGAAGTTCCCTTGAGACTTTGACTGAATATCAATACACACACGCATAGGGTAAAACCCATGAGGCCAAGCAAGAGTAAATCTCAAGGAAGGAGTTATTACTGGAAAGCTGTGATACAAGTAATTTCCACACCTCAAACAGAGCTATGAATTGTTCTAATTCACTTCAGCCAAGAGGAGAGACCTTATTAAATATTTGAGGCATTTAACGGAGACCCCAGAATAGTGATACCTTGGAAATGGGGCTAAATTACCTCCAGATAAAGTACTTTGCATCTACTGTAAAAGAAATTAAAAATAAGCCTCAAAAGATTAAACCACTTTACAAATAACCCTCTACCAGAAAAAGTCGAGCAATCCTAAAAACAATGCAAAATTCAGTATTCAACATATACAATTCAAAATGTCCAGCAATCATTAAGCAATTACTAGACATACAAAGCAGTGAAAAATGTAACCCATAGCCAGGAATAAAAAAGTAAATAGAAACAGACATAGAAATAACAGAGAAAATAGAATTAGCAGAAAAAGACATTAAAATAATTATTATAAATGTGCTCCAGGGTGTAAGGGAAAACATAAGATATAATGTTATAAAATTAATGTTATAAATTACAAAAAAGATCATACCAAAGCATATGCTTCTATCATAAGAAATTAGAAGAAAAAAAGCAAATTAAACCTGAAGTTAATAGAAGAAAGGAAATAGAAAGCAATAGAATTTAAAAATAGAAAAACAATAGAGAAAAAAGAATGAAACCCAAAGCTGGTGTTTTGAAAAACCAATAAAATTAAAATGCTAAGTACACTGACTATGAGAAAAAAGGACATCTCTAGAGATCTTATAGATATTAAAAGAATAAGGAAATATTTTGAAAAATATGTCAATAAATTGGAAAACTTAGATGAAAAGGAAAAATTCTTTGAAAGACAGTTTATCAAAACTGACTCAAGAAGAAAGAGAAAATTGGAAGAACCCTACATGTATTAAGGAAACTGAATTAATAATTGAGGACTTTCACACACACACACACACACACACACACAACCTCAATCCAGATGTCTTTACTGGTGTATTATATTCAAATTTAAGGAAGAAAGAATACCAATTCTATACAAACTAATTCAGAAAAGAAAAGAGATGGGAACATTTTACAAATTAGTTTTGAGAACAGATTTACTCTTCTACCAAAACCAGATAAAGATATTACAAAAAAGGGAAAACTAAAGACCAGTATACTGCATAGACATGAATGCAAAACTCCTTACAATATATTGGCAATATAGAATCCAATAATGTATAAAATGATGCCATGCCCATTTGGGATAAAAACTCTCAGCAAACTAGGAATAGAAGGGAACACTCTCAACCTGATACTGACAGAATATCTGTGAAGAACCTACACTTAACATCATGATAAATTCTGAAAAACGAAATGATGTCTTAGTAGTATTGGGTAAGGATGCCCACTCTCACTATTTATACTCAATATTGTGCTAGAGGTTCTAGTCACTGCAAAAAGGCAGAAAAACAAACAAACAAACAAAATGCATGTAAATTGGGAAGAAAGAATTCTGTTTTTATTTGCAAATAATATGATTATGTTTGAAAAAAATCTTACAGAGTCTACAAAAAGCTACTAGAACCAATAAATGAATTTATCAAGTTTCCAGAATACAAAGTCAATACACAAAAATCAGTTGTACTTTTATATACCAGCAATGAATAATTGTAAATAAAATTAAAAATATCATTTGCAAGAGCATCAAAAAGTATGAAATACTTAGGAATAAATTTAACAAAATAAGTACAGAGTCTTTACAACAAAAACCATAAAACACTGCTGGGAGAAATTAAAGAAGATCTAAATAAGTTAAGAGATAGACCATGTTCATGGATAGGAAGATTCAGTATTTTTAGGATATCTCTTCTCTGCAATGTGATGTAATTAACACAATCCCAGTTAAATTCTAGCAGGACTTTTTGGGTGGAGCAAAAATTTCTAACCTCATTCTAAAATTATTATGGAAATACAGAAACTATAAAACTTCTGGAAAAAAATAGATGAAAATCTTTACATCCTTGGGGTGGCCAAAGATTTCTTAGGACACAAAAAGCATGAACCATTAAAGAAAAATTTGATAAACAGAAAGTCATCAAAGTTAAAAACTTCTGCTTTTTGGCAAACATTGTAAAGAATATAAAAGTTTATACTTAAAACTGTGAGAAAATATTCACTATATATATTTAGCTGCCAAAGGAATTCTATCCAGACTACATAAAAACTTACAATTCAATAGTAAGTATACATACAACCCAATTTTTAAAATGAGCAATATATTTAAAGAGACACAACCAAAAAATGATATACAAATAGCTAATAATCACATAAAATGATGTTCAACGTCATTAACTATCAGGTAAATGCAAATTTAAACTACAATAAAATATCAATATACACCCTTCAGAAAAGCTAAAATTAGAAAGATTAATGATACCTAGCACTGGCAAGGATGCTGGCAACTGGAATTCTTATACATTGTTGATGGGAATGCAACATGGTACACCCACTTTGGAAAAACATTTGGCAGTTTCTTATGAAGTTAAATATATGTGTAGCATACAATTCAGCAATCCTCCTAGATAGTTACCCAAGAGAAATTAAAACACATGTCTAAATAAAGACTAATACAGAGAAATTAAAACACATGTCTAAATAAAGACTAATACATGAATATTAATAGCATATTTATTCATAATAGCCAAAAACTAGAAACAACTCTAGTGTCCAGCAAGAAGTAAACAAAACAAGGTTGTGGTATTTCCATACAATGGATTTACTAAGATGGGGCATAAGGGAAATTTTGGGATAATAAAAATGTTCTATATCTTTATAGTGGTGGTGCTTGCACTGAGGTGTAATTTGTCAAAACTCATTGACATGTACAATTAAGTAGCTGCACTCCATTATTTATTTATTTTTTTAACATCTTTATTGGAGTATAATTGCTTTACAATGTTGTGTTAGTTTCTGCTTTATAACAAGGTGAATCAGCTATACATATACATATATCCCCATATCTCCTCCCTCTTGCATCTCCCTCCCACCATCCCTATCCCAACCCTCTAGGTGGTCACAAAGCACTGAGCTGATATCCCTGTGCTATGCGGCTACTTCCCACTAGCTATCTATTTTACATTTGGTAGTATATATAAGTCCATGCCACTCTCTCACTTCGTCCCAGCTTACCCTTCCCCCTCCCCGTGTCCTCAAGTCCATTCTCTACGCCTGCATCTTTATTCCTGTCCTGCCTCTAGGTTCTTCAGAACCATTTTTTTTTTTTAGATTCCATATACATGTGTTAGCATATGGTATTTGTTTTTCTCTTTTTGACTTACTTCACTCTGTATGACAGACATAGACCTCACTACAAATAACTCAATTTTGTTTCCTTTTATGGCTGAGTAATATTCCATTGTATACATGTGGCACATCTTCTTTATCCATTCATCTGTTGATGGACACTTAGGTTGCTTCCATGTCCGGGCTATTGTAAATAGAGCTGCAATGAACATTGTGGTACATGACTCTTCTTGAATTATGGTTTTCTCAGGTATATGCCCAAGTAGTGGGCTTGCTGGATCATATGGTAGTTCTATTTTTAGTCTTTTAAGGAACCTCCATACTGTTCTCCATAGTGGCCGTATCAATTTACATTCCCACAAACAGTGCAAGAGAGCTCCCTTTTCTCCACACCCTCTCCAGCATTTATTGTTTGTAGATTTTTTGATGATGGCCATTCTGACTGGTGTGAGGTGATACCTCATTGTAGTTTTGATTTACATTTCTCTAATGATTAATGATGTTGAGCATCCTTTCATGTGCTTGTTGGCAATCTGTATATCTTCTTTGGAGAAATGTCTATTTATGTCTTCTGCCCATTTTGGGATTGGGTTGTTTGTTTTTTTGATATTGAGCTGCATGAGTTGCTTGTAAATTTTGGAGATTAATCCTTTATCATTTGCTTTATTTGCAAATATTTTCTCCCATTCTGAGGGTTGTCTTTTCATCTTGTTTATGTTTTCCTTTGCTGTGCAAAAGCTTTTAAGTTTCATTAGGACCCATTTGTTTACTTTTGTTTTTATTTCCATTACTCTAGGAGGTGGGTCAAAAAGGATCTTGCTGTGATTTATGTCATAGAGTGTTCTGCCTATGTTTTCCTCTAAGAGTTTTATAATGTCTGGCCTTACATTTAGGTCTTTAATCCATTTTGAGCTTATTTTTGTGTATGGTGTTTGGGAGTGTTCTAATGTCATTCTTTTACATGTAGCTGTCCAGTTTTCCCAGCACCACTTATTAAAGAGGCTGTTGTTTCTCCATTGTATATTCTTGCCTCCTTTAACAAAAATAAGGTGACCATATGTGTGTGGGTTTATCTCTGGACTTTCTATCCTGTTCCATTGATCTATATTTCTGTTTTTGTGGCAGTACCATACTGCCTTGATTACTGTAGCTTTGTAGTATAGTCTGAAGTCAGGGGTCTGATTCCTCCAGCTGCGTTTTTCTTTCTCAAGACTGCTTTGGATCTTCGGGGTCTTTTGTTTTTCATACAAATTGTGAAATTTTTTGTTCAAATTCTGTGAATAATGCCATTGGTAGTTTGATAGGGATTGCCTTGAATCTGTAGATTACTTTGCATTGTATAGTCATTTTCACAATGTTGATTCTTCCAGTCCAAGAACATTGTATATCTCTCCATCTTTTGTATCATCTTTAATTCCTTTCATCAGTGTCTTACAGTTTTCCGCACAGAGCTCTTTTACCTCCTTATGTAGGTTTATTCCTAGGTATTTTATTCTTTGGTGCAATGGTGAATGGGAGTGTTTCCTTAATTTCTCTTTCAGATTTTTCATCATTAGTGTATAGGAATGCAAGAGATTTCTGTGCATTAATTTTGTATCCTGAAACGTTTCCAAATTCATTGATTAGCTCTAATAGTTTTCTGGTGGCATCTTTAGGATTCTCTATGTGTAGTATCATCTCATCTGCAAATACTGACAGTTTTCATTCTTCTTTTCCAGTTTGGATTCCTTTTATTTCTTTTCCTTCTCTGATTGCCGTGGCTAGGACTTCCAAAACTATGTTGAATAACAGTGGTGAGAGTGGACATCCTTGTCTTGTTCCTCATCTTAGAGGAAATGCTTTCAGTTTTTCACCATTGAGTACAATGTTTGCTGTGGGTTTGTCATATATGGTCTTTATTATGTTTAGGTAAGTTCCCTTTATGCCTATTTTCTGGAGGGTTTTTTTATCATAAATGGGTGTTGAATTTTGTCAAAAGCTTTTTCTGCATCTATTGAGATGATCATATGGTTTTTCTCCTACAATTTGTTAATATGGTTTATCACATTGATTGATGTGCATATATTGAAGAATCCTTGCATTCCTGGGGTAAACCCCACTTGATCATGGTGTATGATCCTTTAATGTGCTGTTGGATTCTGTTTGCTAGTATTTTGTTGAGGATTTTTGCATCTATGTTCATCAGTGATATTCGCCTGTAGTTTTCTTTTTTTGTGGCATCTTTGTCTGGTTTTGGTATCAGGGTGATGGTGGTCTTGTAGAATGAGTTTGGGAGTGTTCCTACCTCTGTTATATTTTGGAAAAGTTTGAGAAGGATAGGTGTGAGCTCTTCTCTAAATGTTTGATAGAAATAGCCCGTGAAGCCATCTGGTCCTGGGCTTTTGTTTGTTGGAAGATTTTTAACCACAGTCTCAATTTCAGTGCTTGTGATTGTCCTGTTTATATTTTCTATTTCTTCCTGGTTCAGTCTCGGAAGGTTGTGCTTTTCTAAGAAGTTGTCCATTTCTTCCAGGTTGTCCATTTTATTGGCATATAGTTGCTTGTAGCAATCTCTCATGATCCTTTGTATTTCTGCAGTGTCAGTTGTTACTTCTCCTTTTTCATTTCTAATTCTATTGATTTGAGACTTCTCCCTTTTTTTCTTGATGAGTCTGGCTAATGGTTTATCAATTTTGTTTATCTTCTCAAAGTACCAGCTTTTAGTTTTATCAATCTTTGTTATTGTTTCCTTCATTTCTGTTTCATTATTTCTGATCTGACCTTTATGATTTCTTTCCTTCTGCTAACTTTGGGGTTTTTTTCTTCTTCTTTCTCTAATTGATTTAGGTGTTAGGTTAGGTTGTTTATTTGTGATGTTTCTTGTTTCTTGAGGTAGGATTGTATTGCTATAAACTTCCCTCTTAGAACTGCTTTTGCTGCATCCCATCGGTTTTGGGTTGTCATGTTTTCATTGTGATTTGTTGCTAGGTATTTTTTGATTTCCTGTTTGGTTTCTTCAGTGATATCTTGGTTATTTAGTAGTGTATTGTTTAGCCTCCTTGTGTTTGTAGTTTTTACAGATATTTTCCTGTAATTGATATCTAGTCTCATAGCGTTGTGGTTGGCAAAGATACTTGATACGATTTCAATTTTCTTAAATTTACCAAGGCTTCATTTGTGACCAGGCTATGATCTATCCTGGAGAATGTTCCAGGAGCAATTGAGAAGAAAGTGTATTCTGTTATTTTTGGATGGAATATCCTATAAATATCAATTAAGTCCATATTGTTTAATGTATCATTTAAAGCTTGTGTTTCCTTATTTATTTTCATTTTGGATGATCTGTTCATTGGTGAAAGTGGGGTGGTAAGGTCCCCTACTATGACTGTGTTACTGTCAATTTCCCCCTTTATGGCTGTTAGCATCTGACTTGTGTATTGAGGTACTCCTATGTTGGGTGCATAAATATTTACAATTGTTATATCTTCTTCTTGGATTGATCCCTTGATCATTATGTAGTGTCCTTCTTTGTCTCTTGTAATAGTCTTTATTTTAAAGTCTATTTTATCTGATATGAGAATTGCTACTCCAACTTTCTTTTGATTTCCATTTGCATGGAATATCTTTTTCCATCCCCTCACTTTCAGTCTGTGTGTGCCCCTACGTCTGAAGTGAGTCTCTTGTAGACAGCATATATCTGGGTCTTCTTTTTGCATCCATTCAGCCAGTTTATGTTTTTGGTTGGAGCATTTAATCCATTTACATTTAAGGTAGTTATCAATATGTATGTTCCTATTACCATTTTCTTAATTGTTTTGGGTTTGTTATTGTATGTCTTTCCCTCCTCTTCTGTTTCCTGCCTGGAGTAATTCTTTAACATTTATTCTAAAGCTGGTTTGGTGGTGCTGAATTCTCTTAGCTTTTGCTTGTCTGTAAAGGTTTTAATTTCTCCATTGAATCTGAGTGAGCCCCTTGATAGGTAGAGTAATCTTGGTTGTAGGTTTTCCCCTTTCATCACTTTAAATATGTCCTGCCACTCCCTTCTGGCTTGCAGAATTTCTGCTGAAAGATCAGCAGTTAACCTTTTGGGGATTCCCTTGTATGTTATTTGTTGTTTTTCCCTTGCTGGTTTTAATTTTTTTTTTTTTGTTTGAACTTAATTTTGGATAGTTTGATTAATATGTGTCTTGACATGTTTCTCCTTGGGTTTATCCTGTATGGGACTCTGTTTGCTTCCTGGACTTGATTGACTATTTCCTTTCCCATATTAGAGAAGTTTTCCACTATAATCCCTTCAAATATTTTCTAAGTCCCTTTTTTATCTCTTCTTCCTTTGGGACTCCTATAATTTGAATGTTGGTGCATTAATGTTGTCCCAGAGGTCTGTAAGACTGTCCTCAATTCTTTTCATTCTTTTTTCTTTATTCTGCTCTGTGGTAGTTATTTCCACTGTTTTATCTTCCATCTCAGTTATCTGTTCTTCTGCCTCAGTTATTCTGCTAATGATTCCTTCTGGAGAATTTTTAATTTCATTTATTGTGTTGTTCATCCTTGTTTGTTTGCTGTTTACTTCTTCTAGGTCCTTGTTAAAGGTTTCTTTTATTTTCTCAATTCTATTTCCAAGATTTTGGATCATCTTTACTAACATTATTCTGAATTCTTTTTCAGGTAAACTGCCTATTTCCTCTTCATTTGTTTGGTCTGGTGGGTTTTTACCTTGCTCCTTCATCTGCTGTGTGTTTCTCTGTCTTCTCATTTTGATTAACTTACTGTGTTTGGGGTCTCCTTTTTGCAGGCTGCTGGTTCATAGTTCCCATTGTTTTGGTGTCTGCCCACAGTGGCTAAGGTTGGTTCAGTGGGTTGTGTAGTCTTCCTGGTGGAGGGGACTGGTGCCTATGTTCTGGTGGGTGAGGCTGGATCTTTCTGGTGGGCAGGACTGTGTCCAGTGGTGTGTTTTGGGTTGTCTGTGACCTTATTATGATTTTAGGCAGCCTCTCTGCTAATGGGTGGGGTTGTGTTCCTGTCTTGCTAGTTGGTGTAGAGTGTCCAGCACTGTAGCTTGCTGGTTGTTGAGTGGAGATGGGTCTTAGCATTGAGATGGTGATCTCTGGGAGAGCTTTCGTCATTTGATATTACATGGAGCTGGGAGGTCTCTGGTGGACCAATATACTGAACTCGGCTCTCCCACCTCAGAGGCACAGGCCTGACACCCGACCGGAGCACCAAGACCCTGTCAGCCACACAGCCAGGTACGTGGGCAGTTTCTTGCCTTTTGGGAAGTCTGAGGTCTTCTGCCAGTGTTCAGTAGGTGTTCTTTAGGAGTTGTTCCACATGTAGATGTATTTCTGATATATTTGTGGGGAGGAAGGTGATCTCCACGTCTTACTCCTCCACCATCTTGGAGGTCTCCTCTGCACTCTTTTGTATGAACTGTATCCTAATAAAGGTCTTTAAAAAAGACAGATGGAGGGACCATTTAGGGGATTGTAGCTGTGTCCATGTTGGAGACAATAGTGGTCTTGGTTAGGGGATTGGCACTGGGGATGGAGAGAAGTGACAAGAAGTAGATGGATTTGAAAGATGTTTGGAAGTGAAAGAATCTTGCACTCTATTTCCTTTTCATCTGAGTGAACACATCTGATATTTTTTAAATGGAGAAGTCAGAGTGGAGAGAAAGTTTCTGCAATATTTGGTGTGGTTGAATAGATAGATAATTTTTTCAGAAAATAGGAAGTAATCTTTACTGATGATTACATTGAGTTCTGAAGGTCCTCTGAAGTTTCAGAGCCCTTTGTAGGCATGATTTGCTAGGAAATGCCAAGTAATACTAACTTATATGGGAAATGCATTAATATTCCATGTCTATAACAAACAGTGGCATGTAGATTTTTAGGTAATTGAGTTACTTTTCTCCACCCTCTGGAACCAGGAATTAGTGAGTATCTTCTCACCTATTCATATAGAGCAAGGATTTATTTAGAAACTCCTTATGTACTCTTCAAATTGTATATGCCAGAAAGAGGTAACTTGACTATATATCCTCAAAAAATTTAGATGGAAACATTTTGTAATAAATATTTGGAGATCAAAAATTTATTTTATTTTGTTAAGTAAGGAGGATAATGATATAGGAAGTAAAGATTGTTCTCAACATTTAAAAGTATATAATTTTCAAGTTTTATATTCTCATTGAGGAAAATTTGAAAATCCAGAAGAGCAAAAAGAAAAAATTCAAATTACGCCTAGTCCCATCACCTAAACAACTACTGTTAACATTGTTTTATTTCCTTCTAAGCTTTTCTTTCTTTAAAGATTGGTCTAACAAAATGGTTGTAATGATAATATCCACACCATTTTCTAACCTATTTTTTTTATCGACAGTTTAACCTAGAATATTGATTTACTTGTTTATTCATAAATAATCATTCAACAAATATTTATTGAAACTTTACTCTGTACACAGTATTGATGAAAAGAAACAAATAAAAAGAAATGATTTCTGTCCTCAGGTATCTTCCAATCTAGGAGAAAGAGAGGTGGTAAGCAAATATACAACAACAAAATAAATGTGTAATTACAAATTGTTTCCAGAAAGGAAATAAACAGTATTATGAAAGAGAATAATGGGGAAAATTAAATTAGGTTGGGAAATAAGGAAAGGCAGGTTTGAGGAAGTAAACTGAAATGGAAAGATGAAGGATGTGTGGGACTGGTCAGTTGGAGTGAGGAGAAGATCATTCCAGGCAGAGGGCATGGCAGGAAGGAAGATACAGGAGAGTGACAAGAGTTCAGTGAAGCTGGAGCACAGAGTGGTATGGGGAGAGTGTCCTGGGGGGAAACCAGAGTTGTAGGCAAGAGTCTGATGATGCAGGGCTTTCTCATTTAGGCTAGAAATTTGCAATGTATTTTAAGAGCAATAGGGAACCATTGATCAGCTTTAAACTAGGGAGAAGAAATAAAAGTAGAAATAAGGAGATTGGTTAGGTTGGCATAGAAGTTGTCTAGGTGAAGGATGAGGTTGCTTCCACCAGGAAGCAGAGAAGAAGAAAAATGAGAGGATTTGAGAAATATTTTGCAGATAGAAATATACGTTGAATCATGTGAAATTGTCATTTTTGTTAAGTCAAAGAGATCACATTGACAATTTCACACAGTTCTGCCTAATAATAGGATTTAGTGTTGCACTGGATGTGGGGGACAAGGAAAAGGGACTAGGAGGAATGATTCTACAGTTTTGGCTTGAGTAAGCTGGTGGACACAGGAGCCACTGAGATGGGGGAAATTAGAGGACCAGGGCTGTCAGGTCCTATCACATGTTCAACCCCTTCCCACTGTGTAGCAGGGACAAAGTTTTAGGAATTGACTCTAGCCCTGGGGGTCATCAATGATTACTCTTGGTTTTCCCATTTTTCTTCCAATGGCTGGTTTGGAAGAGGCTTTATATGTTCTTATATGTTGAATTATAACCAAAATACTGATAATTTCTACTGCCTTGATTTCTTAGCGTAAGGGATAGTTTATATGACTGTATAAACCAAATCAATACATAAGTCAAAGTTCCAAAACTGCCTAACTTTATTCACAGCATTTAGGAACTGAAATCACATTTTTTTTTCCTGATAGAAAGGTCTAAGCCAGATTTACAAGAATGATACAAGACTTCCCAGTATTTCCCACCTGTTGATTTGCTCAACTCAGAAATGTTTTCTTTGCACTGTATTTAACCTACCAAGTGATAGTGCTTTTTGTAATCTGAATTATTATTCTTTAGGAACAAAGAAATGAGATACTCTGATTGGGCTATCTTTCTGTCTTTAATCCTCAAAGTTTTCGTTTGTTTAATTTATTTTTCCTCTTCCTATAAATTTAATAAAAAGAAACAATTATTCATTCATTCATTAGTTTTAATATTTTTATTTCTCACAATGAGGGGCCTATCCTCTGAGTTTACTGTATTCTGAGACATCTATATTCCACATTATTAAGAGAATTTTTCTGGAAGAGCTATAGAAATCTATTTTCTATGATATATCTTGCTCCCAAAATCAAAGGTATCAGAAGAAGCAGCAAGAACTGACCCTTCCTCCCCAGCTTCCACGGGTTCAAGGTAGAATTTTACATGGAATGAGATAATGGCTCACGTTTCTCTTGTCTTTTTGCTCCAAATGACGCACAAGTTTACATACTATGGTAATCTACTTATTTACACTATTCATGTGCTCTTATTTTATATTATCTTGTAATGTTATTTGATTCTATATATTTTACAACATTACGTGTTCTGTGTGAGCAGCGACTTGTTTTATTCTTCTGTATAACTCTCCTAACATTAGTGCCTGGAGCAGAGTAGGCACTATAAAAATCACCATTTTCACATACAGATGCAGTTGAAAACACCAGTGGTTTCCCATGAAATCTGTTTTGCCCGGAACTCTTTGCACTTCTGCAGAATCCTGCAGAAACTCTTTCTAGGTATTTATTATACAGAATCATAAAAAATATTGAGGAAAATTATTATCATCAAAGAGTTGCAGACATCTCCTCAGTTTGGTTTTTCTCTAACATCCTAATGCTGTTGATTACTACCCCAGTCAATAAAAGTCTCTTCCTCTGCCTCTTCTAAAAGTTGCTCTAACAGACAAAGTTTTCTGAGAAAAAGCTAGAACTGGGATCCAACTTGTCAGGCTCTGAGGTTTACATCACTCTTTGGTGTGGTGCCCAGAAAAATACAGCTCGCTTCAAAGAACTGACACAGCTTCCAGAACAGCAAAGGGGCACATGCTGAGAGGCTTCTGGTGGTTTCCGACAGCTTGACCAGACACGTCCCTTCCTTGAAGAGACGATGCTGTTCTATAAGCATATGGTCTTTGTTTTGCATGTATATCTTCTAGATTAAAAATTCATGAACATGTAAATATTCCCCCCTCCAAAAAGGGGAAAGAAATAACAGGTGGATAGAACTCCTCATGCCACCTCTACTACCTCAGGCTCTCGTCTTCATCTGTATCTCATTTCTTTCTTACATATTAAACCACCCACTTTCTTACAGCCTCCTGAGGAAGAACAAGAGAGAAACCACTTCCTGCCCTCCCACCGTGTCTTGATGTCATCTTCTCTGGTTCTCTCATCCTCCCCCATTTCTCCCACAGAGATTCAAACTCTGAACCGCTGTGATGTCATACCACTCTAAGTTTCTCACTAAATGTGTGGCCAGTTTAAAAAACACAACAAATCCTTCAATCTAGTTAAAAGCCACTATTTGAAAGTTGCCCTTCCATCCCAGATATATTAATGCATGAGTACATATAAGTCTTACTTATTTATAGTCATGGAGCAACAAGTAGAATGTTCATTATTCAAATCTACCAGTATTTTGTTGAATACATGGATCTTTCTCCCCTACAGTTTTTTACTGTGTTTGCTCAGAAGTGAAAAAACAGATTCAAAAGCATGGTTTGCAGTTTCTTTTCTTCTTAATAGGTAGCATTGTATAATAAGAATTGGTCAACTGTACTGACTTCCACTGCTGGTCCTGCATGGACTAGTTGGAATGACCTTTGGCAACTTATTTCTGAATGATCCTACCTTATGAAAAATGGAGGTGATAATTAGGTTCTCATAGGATTGTACAAGAACAAGGTGGGTGGTGTATGTCTTATGCCTAGCATAGTGCTCTAGGCTTTCAATAAATATGAGCTCCCTTTCCCCCCTTTCTCTTCTCCATTTATTTCCTCTGCATCAATAGTGGAACATCTCAAATCTGGACAATCTTGGAATAGAGCAAACACAGTGAACATATATCCTGCAAATGGATAATAACAAGTTGACTGTAGCCAGACAGTTCTTGGCAGGCATCACGCTCTGCCTCAGTTTGCTTTACACTCAAACCTGCTTTATAAACACTCCCAGTGAGATGCAAACTTCAGGTCGATCCTCAAAGTTTGCCATTACTTAGACTCTCACTGCCTATCTAGTGCTGCCTCTTCTCACATGGATCCCTCCCAACAAGGCAGGCAGTCTCTTCACTGTAGCATGAACTTGAGTGTTGCACGGGATCTTCCTGTGTGTTTGCATATGTTGCTGGTAATGCCTGAAATTCTTCACTCGTCTTCTCTGTCCTTCCAAGTCCTAGTCACTCCTGCAGTTTGCCCAGTGCTGTCCTATAGGATATAATGCAAGCTGCATATGTAACTTTAAACGTTCTGCTAGGCAACTTAAAAAATCAAGTACAATTAATTTCAGAGATGTTTTATTTACTTCACTATATCAAAAATATTATTTCAACTTATGATCAATGAAATATTGTACATTTTTTAAAATTAGGTATTCAAAATCCAGTGTCTATTATACTTACAGTACATTTCAGTTCGGACTTCCAACATTTCAAGAGCTAATAGCTACATGTGGCAAGTGGCTACCATACTGGACAGTGCACATCTAGTCTGTCAGATCTAGCCCATCTTTGTAATACTGTGTCACTCAGAGACTTTTAACTCGATAAACATGACACCTTACAGTTTTGAAGACTATAGTTTACGAAGAAACACTTTCAATATACTGTCTTCAGCAGTCCTCACAGCAATGCCTGTGAGAATGGAAGGGATTTTTATTACCATTTCAGGGAAATAGTAAAGAAACCAAGACATGGTTACCAAGACTCTAAGACATTGGGTAACTTACACATAACTGTACAGAAAGTAGAATTTGTTCTTGAATCCAGGACCTTATGTTCCACCCAGTAACAAACTGCTTCTTGAAATTGTATTTGCATAGACTTTAAAATTTAAAGATTTTCCTATAAATCATCTCACAAAAATGAATCTTCACAAAACCATCTGAAGGCAGTTTAGTTTCAGTTATTTATGAAGAGTTAACTTATGCTCAAGCTACAAAATCCAAAAGGCAATCACATTTACCAGTTTCTTGTAAACTTTCTTTTTCCTCCTTTTTACTAAATGGCTGCACACTATGTGCAGTATTCTACACTTGACTTTTTTTCCCATGACAGTTATGTTTAGTATATTAAGTATATGAGACGATCCTTGCATACGGTCCAGAAAGGCCTGCCTCATTCTTTGTAGCTGGTGTCGTATTCCATTGTCTGGGTCTACCACACTTTATTAACCAGTCCTGCTGAGGAGCATTCAGGGTGTTTTCAGTCTTTTGCTATGACAAGTAACATTGTAGTAAATAAACTTGTGCATTTGCCATTTCAATATTGCATATAGCTACAGTATACATTCTACACCAACATTTCTGGGTCAAAGTGTATACGCATTTTAAAATTTGGAAATACTTCCAAATTTCCCTTAAAAAAGGTGTAATGATTTTCACTCACACTCAGAAAATGTAAGCACCTGTGTCCTCACACCCATGAAAACTCTGTGCTGTGAACTCACCCTGGTGAGCTTGAGCATCTTTTCACATGTTTAAGTGTCATTTGCATTAATTTTTCTGCAGCCTGACCATTTGTGTCTATATCCTATCCTGTGTTCCTATTGCATTGTTATTCTTTTCTTTTTCATTGTAAGAGCTGTTTAAATTTTAAGGAAATTGTGAGGTGAGGTGTGATATTTTGACTTTGGCTTTTTTTTTTTTTAAACATTTTGGTTTTGCTTTGTTGTGTTTGCTATTTATACAGGCTAATTTATAAATCTTTTCTTTCATGGCTTTTGAGCTTTGTATCATGTTTAGAATTTTAGTGGTATATGTCCAAGTTTAATATTTTTTTTCAGATGATTATCCAGTAATACAATGCCATTATTGAATAATCCACCTTTTCTTTACAGATTTAACATGCCACCCATATTCTATGCAATATTACCTTGTATTTTTAATTTATTTAAATTTTTTTTTCTTTCACTGATCTGTCTGTTCTTGCACCAGTATCACAATATTTAATATCTACTAGGGCTTATCCCCTCACCATTATCCCTCCTCCCCTGATTTTTTTGGGTGTCTTGTATACTTATTTGTTGTCAAGCTTATCTGGCTTAAAAAGAACACTTCTGTATTTTATTTGGATTGCCTTTTATTCTTAGACTACCTTTTGGAGAAGGGTTAGGAAAATAACCTATATGTAATGAGGCTTACCACCCAATGGTATGCTTTTTCATTTGTTAAAGTCTTCTACTGTGTCTTTCAGTAATGTTTTAAAGTTTTATTTTCATATGCTTACTATCCATTTTTCTAGGTGTTTTATATTTTTGTTCCTATTGTAAAGAGAATCTTTTCTTCCATTATAACTATTTAAGACATTTTATGATAGAAAATTTCAAACACATCAAAAGTAGAGAGACTAGGATAATGAAGCTCCTTGTACCCATCACTCAGCTTCAATAATTTTCAACTTACGACCAGTTTTATTCCATCCATCCCCCACTTCTCTTTCCTCCCCCACCCGGATTATTGTGAAGTAAATCTGAGACTTCATACCATTTCACCTGTAAATATTTCAGTATGTATCTCTAAAAGATAGTAACTTGAAAAAAATACAACCATATAAGTTTTATACCTTAAAATATTTTATAATAATTTCTTAATATCTTCAAGATTCAGTGAATGTACATATCTCTTTATCTTTAAAGTCTTTTCTGGGTCATTTGTTTGAATTGGGATCCAAATAAAATCCATGTATCACAATTGTTTGATATGTCTCTTAAGTTTATTTTAATCTATAGGGTCATCCTCTAGTTCTTTTTTACCTTGCAAATTTTTGTTGAAGAATTTGGATCATTTATCCTGTAGAGTTTCCCATAATTTGGGTTTTGCTGATTGGCTCCCCATGGAGTTATCATATTCCTTTATTCCTCTGTATGTCCTATAAATTGGTAATTGGATCTAGAGATGTGATGAAATTCAAGTTGGGTTCTTCTGAAGGAAGACTACGTAATATCTGATTGTTTTTCTTTTTGTGGTATTAGAAGTCAGTGATAATTATTTCCTATGTCTATTGATTCATTAGGGCTTGCAAATGGTAATATTCTAATTTTATCAGATTTCTTCATTTATTAGATTGGGCTACTTCTAAATAGAGATATTTGTATGTATACTGAGGTACAATAACTTGAGGTGCATTCTTATAGGAAAGGCAGAATAAATACTTCATTCTTTCCCTTTGTTTATTAGTTTTCAAAACAAGTTGGTTCTTAAAATTTATCAAAGGTGACCAGCAAGATCTGTTCTGTTTTGTTTTGTATCATGATGAATACATGGATTTTAAACATGTTTGATGTGTTTTAGTCCATTGAAGTTATTATGCTTATCGATGTTCAAATCATTCTATCTTTGGCCAGTGGTAGCCTATTGACATTGGCTCTTGAGTTCTTTAGACATGATAAAAATCACTGATGGCTTTTTACTTTCTTGTACAAAAAGATGTTCCAGGCTTATCTTGCACATTTCCTGTCCCAGATCCAAAAATGGATATTTTTCCAAGAAGCCTTGGTTACTTTTAGTGGGAAATTATTTTTAGAGACTACAGTCTGGACATTAGGGGTGCTTACTGCTATTGTGTTGGCCATCATCCGTACGCCTTTTCAGTTGATAGAGATGGGAAATGTATGCACGTGGGTGTTTCAAAGATTAATTATATCATGAGTTTATACCAGTACTTCCAGCTCAAATTCAGGTCTACAGGGTTTTTACTCAACCTAATTGATATTGAATCTATATCTCCTTTCTTCTTTGGTAAATATTCTAGTTTCAGTAGGGAGGTTAATACCACAAAGTGAGAGGAGGACAAGAGAGTCTAGCTATATGTAAAAGAGTGGTTATACTTAATTATTAATTAATTAATTATTACTGATCATAGAATTTAAGCTAGGTAAGGAAGGAAGAAGATGAGGGAGATATGAGATGGAGGTGTTAGCTAATGCTTTGGTGGTAATCATTTTGCAGTATATAAATGTATCAAATCAACAAATTGTACAACTTAAAATTACACAATGTTATATGTCAATTATTCCTCAATAAAGCTGGAAAGAAAATATGAGAGAGATGAAGAGCCATGACTCTGACGGTATTGTGTGGGTCTCAGTGGAAAGGGATGAAAAAGTGTTGAAGTCAAAGGAATAGAGAGAGAACCGGAAAGGTTGGAGGTGGTAGTCAGAGGGCAGCCATCCTTGAAATCGAGATGATGGAGGAGGTGCAGTTGAGGTAATTGTAAAGCCTGGGGTGTTAGCATGGGGGTGAGGGGCTGAGGACAGGAGGAGGAGATCCCTGGATAAAGGAAGATGGAAGAACAGATTGGCCAAGATCCCAGAAGGCTCATCCCCGTGGATCTTGAAACCTGAAAAATTACGGCAGGAGCGTTGGAGAGAGTGACAGTGAGGCAAAAGCAAAAACATCGAGATGTAAGAGCTGTGACCTGGGAGTGGTAGGTGAATGCAACAATGAGGAGGATGGGTGTTAGAGCCTGAAAAAGTGAAATTCTAGGCTGCAAGTTTTAAGAAAGACAGAGGAAGGGTGGTTAGAAAATGGCAACTCAGAGCAGGGATAACCATTCCCCCACCACAGGCCCCATGGGAGAAGGGTGCAGGGGAAAGCTGTCCTCCTGAGAGGGCTGCAGGGGCATTGTGTCCTCAGGAGGAGAGCCAGTTCTGTGAGAGTGAGAAGCTAAAGGGACTTTCAGAGAAGAGGCTGAAGACTTGAGAATTTTGCTGAAAACTATCTTTCAGTTCCAGAGGGGAGCAGTGAAAAAGTTTCAAAGTTTGGAGAGGGATATGGGATCAGAAGAAAAGACAGATGGAGGGTTAAAGTACAGGGGTTGAGTGATGGTACAGGGGACTTGGGTTTCTTGTGATGAATGTAAACACAGATAAAAGCATAATAAAATGTTTCCCATTGGTCCCTTGCCACATCGTGGTGGCAAGGCTATGAGAATTGTAGGCAGGGTGGGCACAGAGGCGTGGAGGCCTTGCCACAAGCAGGCAGTCCTGGACCTTCTCAACTCCTGCCTGTGGCGGTGGTGGAGTTGGTATGGAGCAGGTAGCAAGTAGGAAAGGGGTGGCCTTATCCAGAGCACCAGGGGTTCAGGGGTGCCCTTTTTTTAAAAAAAAGGTAAACTTTATCTTGAAGAATAAAATACCTGCAGCAAAGTGCACAAGTATTTGGTGTTTTGGCTCATAAATGAACTTAGGTTCATTCACCAATAACCAGGTGGAAAAACAGAGCATTACCAGTATCCCCTGCCCAAAGTTGGTTAATTTTTCTAATAAATAATTGAGTCTAGGAAGAAGGAGTTAGTGGTACAGAAGAATTAGCTTTGTTGACAAATAAAGCTTATGTTGCCTGCACACTATTTTACAGGTAGAGTAAAACAAGATACAGAGAGCAAAGTTGATTTGCACCTTTACCGAGTTATTGATAGATCAGGAAAATTTCAAAGCTAAAGAGCAAGGATTCACATTTCTGCATAATAAAACATATTATATAGATCTAATAATTTGAAGAGTGTCACAATGAGTCAAAACTAGTGAGTCTTGAAAAGCCTTGAAACAGATCCTAGTATTTACAAATCTTAGCATTTGATTTATTTTTTTAAAAAGCCTTCCAAATTTGTATGAAGAAAGTGACATTAGCATGCAAAAATGAATCTGGGAGAACTGTTAAATGCTTAGGAAAAAGAAAACAAAACCAAAATTATATACCTACTTTCACCCCATCACACATATTAAACTGGATTATAATATTAAATTTTTAAAAAATCTTAAAAAAAGTAGAAAATACATAGGTGATTTTCTTATCTGATATTGGAGTGGGAATGGCTTTCCTAAACACAAATGGAAAAGAACAAAATACTGGAAAATATTTGACTTTTGACAGTTTTAATTTATACATTAAATAAACTAACATTGACAAAAAACAAATAATAAACTGAAAATAAATATTTGAAACATATATGACTAACAGTTATTATATCCTTAACATACATAAAGTACAAATCAGAAAAAAGAAAGATGTACACCCTAATAGAAAAATTGGCAAAAGATGTAGGCAAACAATTCACAAAAGAAAAAATATAACCCCCCAAATATGTAAAAATACTTATTTCAACTTTACTTGTAATCAAAGAAATGTAAATTAAAACATTTTCCCCACCTAACTGGCAGAATTTAATACTCAATGTTGGTGAGGTAAGAGTGAATGAACAAGCTTGTATTTTACTGGTGGGAACTTATCCCAGCACCTCCAAAGGGCAATTTGGCAATATATATCCAAATCTTGAAAAATTCATATACTTGTGTCTAGTCATTTCACTTCTAGAAATTTATCCAAAAGGACTAACTAGAAGTCTGTACAAATATTTATATACATGAATTTTTAGTGTTGGAATATTTGTAACACAAAAAATTAGATAAATCTAAATAACTCCAAAAGAACATTGGTTAAATAACTTATAATATATTACCATGATAGAATACTATGTATTTTAAAATGTATTTTAGAAAACATTTAAAGGTATGAGAAAATGTTCAAAATATAATGTGAAGTGGGAAAAGTACATTATGAAACATTACATATAATATAACCTTAATTTTATAAGTACCATTTATAACACTTAAATGTACTTATATTTATTTACCTTGTACATTGTACATATGGAAGACTAAAACATAAAACAAAATGTATATATGTACATATTAATCAACCATATTTTATAATAAAATTTAGACTAAAAAGAGACCAAAATGTTAGCCATTATTATAGCTGGGTGGTGCTATTATATCTAATTAAAAACTAAAAAGCATTAAATGAAAGAACGCTTATTAATAAATAAAAATGTCACAATTAAATACAGTAATTATTATCTTTTAGTGAGTTTTGTCTCTATATAGACAGAAGCTCTTGGCAGAAGAAAAATGATCAGAAGCACAGTTGTCATGGGAGCTTTCTAAGTCTTTGTCAAGTCAAACAAGGACAAGAAATTTGAATCATATTACAAGGTCAGGTTTGATCTATATTAAACTTTATACTGTACAGGTAATCTTCAAATTCAAGAAGTTGGATATATAAGAAAGTACATCTTAAGGAACAAGGAGGTACATAACAATGATGCTGAGATCAGGAATTACCGAATTAAAAAAAAACTCAGTAGAATAAATGTAGAAGATGGTTCTGTAAAGAAAATAGCACTATGGGAAAAAATTAAAAAACCCTAAAAAATTGATTCAAAGAACAACCACAAGAAAGGCATTGGATTTAAGATAGAATATATAATAGCAGATACAGAAGAGGTGATAAAATTATAAGAGAATTTTATGTAAAATTCTTTGATATTAAATTTGAAGAATATAATTTCAAGTAAAGTAAACATGGCCAAAATTAAGTCAATAATAAATAGAGTAACAACCATAGGAAAAAATGAGAAACGTATTAAAGAAATAATTCAAAAGGCTTTATGCCAGATAATTCTGGTGAATTTTCTCCAAACTTTCTAGGAACAGATAATTTCTATGCTATTCTACTTCAGAATATTATAAATCTTCAGTTCACTTTATGAAACTCACATATGCCAAAACCAAAACCAAACATTAAAAAAGAAAGTTTAAAAAGAATTGCATTTGATTATAAATATAAAAATCCCCAATGAAATTCAACTCTATACTATTGTACACTGTATCCCCAACATGCAACTTTTTTAATATTAGGAAGACAATGGATTCAATGAGTAAAATGGAAACGTAAAAAAAAAAAAGACGTATGGTGAAATATAGCATGTACTTCTAAAAAAACAAAACTCTTGGAAGATTTGGATTAAACTGATCCTACCTTAATGTGGTTAAGAATATTTGTCTGAAACCTGAGTTTGGCAATGGACTGAATATGGACCATTGTTTTAAATGTTTTTGTTCTGGCCTATATATTTTGGGAAATGATTTTAGTTATAAACATTTTATAATTGAGAGATTTCATAAAAAATCAGAAATTTTCTCTTATGCAAAAACAAACAAACAAAAAATTAGGGGTTAGGGTTAGGGTTTCCAGTGTGAAAAAATGGCAGATCTATTAGCAGTAGGTCCACATTTTCATAGGGTATAATAGGCTTAAGCTGAGCATCTCCTGTGTGCTCCATTCAGAAAGAGCCCTCTCCAGTTTGTCACAGTTTGCACCAAGCTCGCTATTCCAGTATTAAATTGAACAACAAAGATCATATTCAGCAGTATAATATATAAGAGATTATTGTCATTCTTATTAGGAACACATCAAAAATGTCATCTATCACCTTTACTACTTAACTTTTCTGAAAGCTGTGGCCAATGGAAGAGACAAGAACTCAAAAAAAGGGTATAACTGGGCTTCCCTGGTGGCGCAGTGGTTGAGAGTCTGCCTGCCGATGCAGGGGACACGGGTTCGTGCCCCGGTCCAGGAGGATCCCACATGCCGCGGAGCGGCTGGGCCCGTGAGCCATGGCCGTTGAGCCTGCAGGTCCAGAGCCTGTGCTCCGCAACGGGAGAGGCCACAACAGTGAGAGGCCCACATACCGCAAAAAATAAAAGGTATAACTATTCGAAAGAAAAAGTCAAAATATAATAATTTCAGCTGGAATGATTATATGTTAACATACACACCAACTATAAGCTTGTTGTAACTAATAAGATAGTTAAATAAATTGGTTAGAGGATAAATATTTCTAAAATTAGTAACTATTTTTTGTATCCCAGCAACCTCCAGTTAAACAATAAGATTATATTTATAACAGCAACAAAAAATTTAAAATACAAGGAATGTGTGGGAACAATATGAAAAAACTACAAAAGTTTATTGAGGTATAAAAGATTTGAATAAATGGACATACATACCAAGTTTCGGAAAATTGTAAAAATGTCAGTTCTTCCCATTTGAATTTATGGTTTTAACATTATCCCAATAAAAATTCTAAAGAATGTTTTCTAGAATGTGAAAAATTTAAATAAAGTGCATCTGGGAATGTAAACAAGTAAGAATAGAGAAAACTTTGGAAGAGGCTGTTTAAAGTGGGAGAACCTTAAAAGTGTTCATAACCTTTTTCCTAATAATTTCATTTCTAGTAATGTATTTTAATAAAATAATAGGAAATGTGGATAAAGATTTATTTATAAGATGTTCATCACTGCATTACTCATGATATTGAAAAATTAGGTTTATTAAAAAACATCCTTCCACAATATGAAAATGGTATATAAATTATGGTTCATTCATATGATAGACTATTAGACGTTCACTAAATGTCATGTTTGTGAACCATTTTTTTATGACATAGGATAAAGCTCATGATGTATTAATGCTTTGTAAAAAAAAGAAAAGCAAGATATAAAACTATGTTCAGCATGACTCCAGTTTAAAAAAAATCTCAGGATGGGAGAGATATAGGTGATTTTTGTTTTCTATAGGTCATATATTTCTAATTTTTATAAAATAAGAATGTATTTTATAATTAGAAAAGAATACAACAGTTTTTATCTTCTCCAGGGAAAAATATTTCTTAACCAAGAAATACCCTTAGTAGTGGGATGATGTTTTTGGACAAAAGCACGGAACACACTTCAGTGGGGACCGTCTGTACTTGCTCTTCCCTCTCTTTACAACATTTTCTGTTGGTAGGGGATTTGTGTAAGAACTAATTAAGGAAGACCAGCATTAATCTATATTGGTTTTCACCATCAGGGCCTATTCTTTATGAGGCCAAATGAGAAAGGACTATTTATATATAAATGCAAATCCCCTTGTCAATACATCTCCATATTCTGGTATGTTAGCGCCAGCTTTTGTATTTTTAATAAGATCTTATCTCCCTTGTAGTCCAGCAACTGCTGGATCATTTAAAGACCATCCTGTAGTGTTTATGACAGCACAGATGGTTGCTATGGAAAAAATTGAGCTGTCCCTGATCCCATAACAAAAATGGGTTCGAAGCAGTTGATTTGGCCAAATTCAGAGCCTCTGTGAACCCTGGGAGTTCTGAATTTCCAATTTTCTTGAGCTCTTAGAAGTTTGTTTGTTTACTGTTAGCAACATAAAACTCTGTTTTTTTCTTTTTCTTTGTTTTCTTAAAGAAATGTTTATTTTTTAAAAGACTCAAAATTCTGCTTGTATACCATGCTACTCTATCACAGTAAGCTTTCAGTGTGTTTTAAAACCATATACACAGTTTGTTATATATACATACATATATGTAATATTCTGTTTTTATACAAGATTTTATAAAAACCATATATATCTATATACATATATTTTTATCCATAAAATAAATATAGGACAACATGAAAATACTGTTCCCTAGATTTGTGTTCAGAATCTACTGGGAATGACAGTAAAATCCTTTATTTTTCATAATTTCATGCAAGTGGAATGGACCGTAGGTAGGGTGACCACATCGTTGATTGTTCTAAGTGTTGGACGCTATCGAGAGTGGAAGTAGGCACAATTAGTAAAGAAACAAGGGTGACATGTGTAAACTGAGACTGTCCTGAACAAAGTGAGTTGTTGGATCACCCTGATCAGAAGAGATATATGAGATATTTTATATATATATATATATATACACACACACACATATGAGATGTGTTATGAGTTGAATTGTGTCCTCCAAAATTTTCCATGTTTGTAACCTGATTTAGAAATAGGGTTGTTGCCAATGTAATCAGTTAAGATGAGGTCATACTGGAGTTGGGTGGGTCCTAATCCAATGTGACTGGTGTCCCTATACAAAGGGCACATTTGGACACAGATACACGCAGGGAGAATGCCATGTGGCCATGAAGGCAGAGATTGGGGTAATGCATCTATGAGCCAAGGAACACCAAAGGCAGCCCGCAAACCACCAGCAGCTGGGGGAGAGGCATGAAGAGATTCTCCCTCACAGCCTCAGAAGGAATCAACTTAGCTGACACCTTGATCTCAGACTTCAAGCTCCAGAACTGTGAGACAACACACTTCTGTTGCTGAAGCCATGTAGTCTGTGGTACTTTGTTACAGCAGCCCTACCAGACTAATACAGGATGCTCAACAACTTGCTCCCTAGCAGTTCTGGGGACATCACCCAGAAGTGCTCAAGACCTCCCCTCTCATGATGGCCAAGTAATAACGCTTTCATTCTTTCTTTGCTCAAATATCACCGTCCAACGAGGAGAGCAAGAAACACATAAAAGCTCCATTTCTAATGATACTTCAAGACCTGTGTAATCATCAGCCATCCAACAAAGAAGAGAGAGGGGGGAACAAAAAATGTCTTCAGAGGGCCACACTTAGTGACAAGGTGATTCACCCCAGGAAAGGCGCTGGAGCAGAGCAGTTTCTGCCAAAGGTTGGGGGAGGTGTGCTAACAATAGAGGTCTCTTAAAAGTCCACATAAGGAGCTGTAGACCTCAGAATTCTTTCCACTAATTGATGCAGCCAGATGAATGCTCCGTGCCCCACGCTCACCCTCTAAACAGGAGACAGGAGGCTTAGGTTCTGAAGAGACTGAATCAGAAAGTCTCTGAATTTGAGGACATCTATTACAGAGCAGGTAGCAATGGGCTGAAAAAGGAAAACTAGGGGGTGAAGTGAAAACCCATACTCTGATCTTCAGAATGCAGCCAGGCTTACCACAGATAAGAGATAGGACGATCCTTCTCTGGGTACCCAGAAACCATTCAGAGGAGGGACCTAAAGATACAGACATATGGAGCATCTAGCAGAGGTGCAGGTGCCACCCAATCACTCTACAGTAGAGGCTGCTTCCCACAGAGCTCCTAATCAGATGTTTAGTGCTTCATTCTTAAGTAGAATTGGACAGCCAGCGACACCTGGCATTTGAGGGAATCCCGCAACATAAAAGACAGAGTTCAAAATAAGCAGGAGGACAAAGGAGCTTGGAGGAAAAAGAGACATTTCAAGAGGAGAAGAAAGCTTCATGAAAGCAAAATATAATCAGTATTCTCAGATATTGTATCCATGAAACAGACAAGGATGATATGAAGAGAACAAGAGTTCTTACAAATTAAAAATATGATAGCAGAAAAAAAATATTCTGTTAAAAGATCTAGAGACAAAGTGAAGGAACTCATCCAGAAAACAGAATCAAAACACATAGAGATGAAAAAGAAATGAGAGAAGAGAAGAAAATCAAAGAATCAGCCCAATATCTTACTAATAAGCATTATGGAAAGAAAGGTAAAATAAAGAGAAGAGCAAATTATCTCGATAGACAAATTTTTCTACAACTGAATGACAGGAGCCTTCCAAGTGCTAAACCAGTGAAATTAAAGAAGACTCACACTGAGGCATATCATTGTGGAACTTAGGAATACAGGGGATTAAAATAATACTCTAAAAATTTCCAAAGATAGAGACAAGGGACATTTATGAAAGGTCAAGAATAAGAATGGAAATGAACTTTCCAACTGCACCGCTGAAACTAGACAACAATAAGCAATGACTTCAATGTTATCAGTAAAATAACATTTTCACTTAAGTTTGATACCCAGTGAAACTACCAGTTGAGTGTGAGGGTTGAATAAACTAGCAGTCGAGTGTGAGGGTATTTTCAGACATGTAAAGTCTCAGAAAAAGTTATCTTTCATGCATCCTTTCTCAGGAAATTCTTGAAGGATGTGCTACAGCCAGAAAAAAGGGGTATTCCAAGAAAGAGGAAGACATAGAATCCTGGAAAGAGGGAATCCAGCACTGCAGAGATGCAAAGGGAAACACCAGGGCAACAGCTGTGCAAGCGATCCAGTGAGCAGCCAGGCAAACCGGAGCAGGTGGAGGAGGGATGTTTCCAGAAAAAACAACATGAAACTGACAGAGCAACTTCTAGGTTTGACTTGGTGGAAAATTGTATTGAGAGTCATTTTACAAAGTTGTTGGAATGCGTTTTAAGATTTGGCCACAGCTTCAAAGAAAACTAAATAAGTGTGAATATGAGGCAACAATTAACTGTAAGAAAATTTAAAAGTTTTATGAGAAAGAATATTAAATCATAGAACACTACTTTGCTGGAAGATCCAGCAATATAGTAAACAATATTTCCATAGTTAGAGTAATGAAAACACTGATTGTGGACATAACCAAAAATTGGTTGAATAGAAAGGGAAAGAAAAAAGGTATATAGGAGAGCTAAAATTTTTGTCTATCATAACATATGATCTCTAAATGGATAAATCAAGAGATATAAGTGTATTATTTAGAAATACAGAAATACATACTAGAATAAACGGGTATGAGATGTGTGTGTGTGTGTGTGTGTGTGTGTGTGTGTGTGTGTATGGGAAGGGAAAATGAAGTCGCTGCTCTTTTTATTAAAAGATTTTTAGCACAATTTGATTTTTAAAACAATATGTGTGTAAGTTATATTGATAAAAATATCCAAAAAGGAAGACAACGAAATTATGTTTGAGGGAAAAATATCTAGAAACAGCATGTGTCAGTATGTAGACTTTGATCTTGGGTAAGTGATTATCAGACATGAGTGGTTTCTCCTTTTTTCTTCTTTTTGGAGACTTTTACTTCTAAGCATCTAATTTCTGTGCTTTGTTTTTGTGTATTACAGGATACACTGTATCAAACTTATACTAGATAACCATGCTGTCTTAATGGGTAGGGCAAGATATTATTAAATCCAAAAGACACTTCTGATCATCATCATTTTTATATGAAGGTAAATAGCTGTTTAAACTGCAGGTGTTGTGGTATATTGTGATTTTTGTTGTTGCAAAAAGGATTTCATTCAAAACAGCTCTTTTGCCCCAGTCTCTGTGTATTCTATTCTCTGTTCATAAGGACATTGCATTTAATTTGCCACCATAGCCTAATCATAATTTCACGTGCAGTAAAAGCTTTAACATTATCCTTTAAATTATGAGTGAAGAGGAAAAAAAAATCCCCTTTTGTGAACAATAAATGAACTTATACATACTCAGTCATAAGCCATAAGATTCCTTTTTCCCCTATTTTGCTTCTTTCACAATAGAAATTATAAAGTTGGTAATATAAACTCTTTCAGGAGCATTATAATTACTAAACTTGGGAATTCAGGGACTTGATTGCAATCAGTTGAGTGCTATGTATTCTGACTATGAATCTGATCCAAGTCATGCACAGATAACCAGTGTTATAATGCTGAGTCTTTCATTTGTCAGCTGGGTGACATTGGTCAAGACTGGTTATTTCATGCTTTTCAGCCTCCACCTATTTGTAAATTGAAGAGCTCAGAATACCAGGGATGGCAAATAGTTTCTTTACATATGCCAACTCTGAGTGAATGACAGAGGCTACAGAGCTCTGGAAGAAGAATAATGAGACTATGTATGTCTGGGCTCAGCTGGAAACTGCTGAGTTTGATTAGTTATGTCTGCCTTGGACAGAAACTAGGAAAGTGCCTATCCTTACCCCCATGTATTTGTCAACCCTAGTTTAGATGATCTTGAAATTTTATTTCAGGCTAAACATTATTTTATTCTAGCCTATGATTTCTATTTTCTACTTTGGACTCCGTGATTTTCTTTTTTAAATAGTGCATTTATTAGATTACACTAGATCTTTTTAAAGATAAAAATTTATATAGTGCTCTTAGCCATTTAAAAAAATTTTTTTAAGTTTTGAATTTTATTTTATTTATTTTTTTATACAGCAGGTTATTAGTTATCCATTTTATATTAGTGTATATATGTCAATCCCAATCTCCCAATTCATCACACCACCACCAACCTGCCCTCCACTGCCCTTAGCCATTTAAAGGAAGGAAAATTCTGCTAAATAACATTTTAATGAACCAAATTAGTTAATTATGTAACATTACACCAGGAATGTTTGAAACATTAAACTTTTTTTCCTCCATCAACTTTAGTATATTTAATGAACCAGTTTTGTAGACATAGATCATACGTAGTTGAAGAATCCAAGGACTAATACATAGGGCAAAATGCTTATTATTTTACATATCTCTCGGTGGGTAGATTCCTTGATCTGTGTGACTTTTTCAGGAATGGAGTTACTTGAAGGTATTCAGATGTATAGGTTTTTATAGAAGTTCTTTTTTTTTTGTTTTTTGTTTTTGGAAATCATGACAATTTGTGACACTTAGGGACTGACCCATTTGAGGTAATTTTGGGAGAAAGTCCGCTGTAAGATGAAACTGGATTCTTCTTACTCCAAGCTCTTTTCTATCGTGATGCGTGTGACTGCCTTTGTGTTTGTGTCTCCAGTAGGTTAGAGCCAGCAATACTAGCCCTTCGGGAGTGACTTCCTTCCAGACATATATCTGTTTTGCCTGGTGGTATTTCACTAAGGGAAAAGGGGTCAATTAATAAAATGTGAATAATAGAAATAGAAGTTTTGACATATGATATATCTTCTGCTTTTCCAACTTGAATATACTTTTAAAATAATAATGTATTATTCATATTTTACTATCAAAATATAAAAGAAAATGTACAGGAATTAATGCAAGAACAATAATTCAGACATCTAAGTACAAGGTACGGCTCCTTCCTTAAACATTTTAGCTGCTACCAATTATTGCTTAATCAAGCTCTAGTTTCCCTTATCAAGGCTGAAGCTATTTCTAGAGGGAGTTCTCCAGTGATGCTTTGTAGGTTTATAATGGCAGTGTGGGCTGAATGAACTGGCTGAAAACTTGCCGATTCATTCTGCTTTCTCCAGATCAGGTGTTAATGGTGTTTGAAAATAATTGCTGGTTCTAATTATTCTAGTTAGGATTTTTATGTGTCCCTCTGCCATAAAATATTAGGGAGCACATAGTGTTCTTATCTTCAGTAGAGGCAGCCCAGCTCCTTTTGAACACCCCTTCTGTGTGGTGAATTGTCTTCCTCAAGTGTCCCACCTCCCTCAGGTAGAAAACACAGAACTTGCTTCCCAGCAAATTTTTTTTTTAACATCTTTATTGGAGTATAATTGCTTTACAATGGTGTGTTACTTTCTGCTTTGTAACAGAGTGAATCAGCTATACATATACATATGTCCCCATATCTCCTCCCTCTTGCGTCTCCCTCCCTCCCACCCTCCCTATCCCACCCCTCTAGGTGGTCACAAAGCACTGAGCTGATCTCCCTGTGCTATGTAGCTGCTTCCCACTAGCTATCTATTTTACATTTGGTGGTGTATATAAGTCCATGCCACTCTCTCACTTTGTCCCAGCTTACCCTTCCCCCTCCCCGTGTCCTCAGGTCCATTCTCTACGTCTGTGTCTTTATTCCTGTCCTGCCTCTAGGTTCTTCAGAACCTTTTTTTTTTTTTTAAGATTCCATATATATGTGTTAGCATATGGTATTTGTTTTTCTCTTTCTGACTTACTTCACTCTGTATGATAGACTCAAGGTCCATCCACCTCACTACAAATAACTCAATTTTGTTTCCTTTTATGGCTGAGTAATATTCCATTGTATATATATCCCACATCTTCTTTATCCATTCATCTGTCAATGGACACTTAGGTTGCTTCCGTGTCCTGGCTATTGTAAATAGAGCTGCAATGAACATTGTGGTATGTGACTCTTTTCGAATTATGGTTTTCTCAGGGTATATGCCCAAGTAGTGGGATTGCTGGGTCATATGGTAGTTCTATTTGTAGTTTTTTAAGGAACCTCCATACTGTTCTCCATAGTGGCCGTATCAATTTACATTCCCACCAACAGTGCAAGAGGGTTCCCTTTTCTCCACACCCTCTCCAGCATTTATTGTTTGTAGATTTTTTGATGATGGCCATTCTGACTGATGTGACGTGATACCTCATTGTGGTTTTGATTTGCATTTCTCTAATGATTAGTGATGTTGGGCATCCTTTCATGTGTTTGTTGCCCAGCCACTTTTGCATCTGGGCATGTGCCTGTGACCCGCACCCCATCAATCACTGTACTTACCTGAGACATGCCTTACAGTCTTAAGGAGGGACTCTATGGAATCCTTTTTGCTTTTGAGGTGGATGCCCAGACATCCAGGTTTGGGAGATGGCGGGAGCTGCAAGGTTTGCATCCTGGGCAGAAACGGAAGACTTGGAGGTGGTTAAGTGCAATTAAGTTCTGGCAGCCATGAAATGGGACACCCACTGCTCAGTGCTGGCCTAAACTTTGGTGGTTTAGGCCACTGAACTCCTCATACCATTTTGGACATGGTTTGGAAGCCTCAAGTCTGGTTCTCCAGCCATCCAGCAATTCAATGAGTTCTACAATATTCTTTTATAAACTCCTTTGATACTTGCTCCATTAGAGTCAGTTTCAATTGCTTGAAATTAAGAATTTTGATGGACACATTGTTCTCTCAGGAGAACATTCTTTCTACTAGATTTCTGCCAGGAAACTTTGTGTCCTGCTGTCATATGATCAATAGAAATGTTTTTTTTAAAAAAAACCATGGTAACATAGACCACGTTCGATTTTCCCAGTGCTTGACTTGGAAATTTAACACACATTTATTGAGTACTTACATGTGAGCCTACGCTGATGTTGGGATAGCATGGGAGGTGATGGCAGAGACTGTAAAGATAAGAAAACAAAATCCCATAGCTTTAATTTAAAACAAGTCTACATGGAATTATTAAATTATTTTTTAATTACTCTAGCAATCTCCAGTAGTCTTTAAAAATATATAGTTTCAAGTTTCTTGCAGAAGAATCTTCTTGACTTCACTTCTTAAAGATTTGTATTTGTTTTTCTTGTGCATTTGAAGTATATTTTCCACAAATGCTCACTGACAGATAAACAAAATGTGTTATATACTTACAATGGAATATTATTCAACCTTAAAAAAGAAGGAAATTCTGACACGTGCTACAACATGGATGAACCTTGAATACACTATTCTAAGTGAAACAAACCAATCAGGAAAGGACAAATACTGTAGGATTCCACTTACGTGAGAGACCTAGAGTAGCCTAACACATAGGGATAGAAAGAAGAATGGTGGTTATCAGGAGCTGAGAGGAGGAGGAATGGGGAGTTATTGTTTAATGGGTGCAGAGTTTCTGTTTGGGAAGATAGAAAAGTTCTGGAGGTGGATGGTAGTGATGGTTGCACAACAATGTGAATGTACTTAATGCCACTGAACTGTGCACTTAAAGATGGTTAAAATGGGAAATTTTATGTTATGTATATTTTGCCACCAGAAAAATGAATTTCTAACCAAACAATATATACTACTATGAACAAGGCTAAGAAACTGGTTTCCTTACAATCACTAAGGAAATTCTACCTGGGAGATGAGAGTGATGTAAGGGGAAGAGCAGGAGCCTAGGTGGTGTAGAGGGGGCTCTTGCTGGGTATCAGCTTTGTAATTAGCTAACACTACCTAACTTGGCCCAACCTCAGTTTCTTCTTCTATCAGATGGGTAAGACGAGGAGAGGGGCATTTCATTTCTACAACGCTGTCATTATTTGACCTCAGTTTTAGAGCCAAGGTTATCCTTGACTTGAAACATTCAACTCCTCTGCTGATGAATAAACAGATCTTCAGGACATTATATTTGTCTTCTGGAGAAATAGTTTCTTTCAGAACATTCTCACAGAGCAAATGCAAGCACCAAAAACGTAGGATTTTGAGAATGTGGAGTATTTCCTGTATCCATAATCCTTCCCTCCTAGAGACTGTCTAGGATGTAGAAATCCAATTCCCATCCAGATTTAAAAATGCAATTCTTCAGGTACCTGATAAGATGGATGCAGGAAAATCATGTTACTATATTTTGAATCTCATAATATGAACGCATTCAAGACCATACTTCATTTTTAGTGTTATATTTAGGCCTCTACATTTAGGCTCCTTGTACAACAGTAAATATCGAGACAATATTTATTGGTCCACAGCTTCCCTAGGCAGATCAGATTATTCAACACAGGAGTGGCGTTTAATTGGCAGGTTCTACATTACCAGCTAAATAGTTGGGCACACTCAGTAGGCCTGCAGACCGAGAGAGCTTTCAAGGCCAGTCGGGAGGCAAATAACTTCTTGGAATCTATTGCTTAGAACTATCTCAATTGTAGAAGTCTGTCTTGGAATATGTATTGTTCTTGAAAATGCCACAATACCAGTAGGAAACACAAACAGTAGACTCAAAAGAGGCAAGGAACTGTAGACTGAATAAACAGCCCACGACCACCCATTTTCCTGGGAAATGCATACCCAAGACTGAATTGTCCTGCTGCAGGCTTATCGGTCATCTACCTCTTCGAGATAGGTCAGTCTTGGATGACATTTGCTCTTGTGCCCCACAGGAGGCTGCCAACTGTTATCATAGATCATCCACTAGAGGGTGACAACCACATATGCTTAGGGATGGATGGCTATTCCATAGACATGGTACCTAGGCACATTCCAAAGTCCTGAGTATTTTCGTGAAGCTCATCAGCCTAAGTGGTTGGACTTTCACTTCTAGAATCTCCCATATGGAGGAGAGGGGAGGAACTATGATTTTCCCTCACATTTATGGGCTGCTGTTTGTTTTTGTTTTTGAAGCAGAAGGAACACCTCTCATTGGTTTTGACTGGGGAGGAGAACTCCCCAACAGTTGGAGGGAGAACTTGCCGGCAACTGTTTGTGATCTTTTCTTGATACTGTTATGGAATTTTGTGACAGTTTCAGTAAGTAGTTTCAGAGAGGTTACTTGGGCTAAAATGTGGGCTACATATTATAAACCTTAGAGCAAAATTCTTAAAGCGAAACGGGAACCTTTGATTAGAAGGTTTTGTGCATTTCCAGCTGGTATATTAATATACTAAAATGTGTGAGATAAGTTAGTGAGTCTGAGTCTTAGTTGGGATGTGGGTGTGGAATCTGGGGTTACTGACACAAGAAATAATAACCATTTAATGGACACCCAGGCAGCAGGCTCAAACCCATGCAGACACCACAGTAGCTTTCAAATACATGGGATATATTCTTACTTGAGTTTCTCCCCAGCCATGTTTGGGGAGCATTTAAGCAGTTCTTCATAGAGCTCTGGACCTTGTCCTTCACATTCCACAAAAATATTTCAATTTTAGGAACAAATCTTGGGAAACCAGGACTTTTCAGATTATGTGTGTTTAAATCTTCTGTATACTACTTAGACAAACATATTGAGTATCTTTTTTTTTTTGAGCGGGACAATGGACTTTATAGCAGGCGTGAGTATAAGCGCCTATGTTCATTGCTTTTATAGCACTTCCCAGGGCTTCACTCAGGGCTATGTACATGGTAGGTACATATGTTGGTAATATTATATAATAATATAATATAATTATAAATTAAATATATTAATATAATAATTTTAAATAAGAAAATCCATCGTCAATTAAGTGATGTGTTTATGATGCTTCTTGACACTTCTTTCAGTTTAAACAGAAACCAAATTGGTTTCCCTCATGGGTGACTTTGGCAGAGTATCTATACATGTTCGTCAATGCTCCTTGCCTTTGTGGTTACTGGTTTTCAGAGGCAGTGTTTATTGTAAGACTAAAGCTTTGGGAGCCAGACAGACCTGGGTTCAGTAGGTTTACATTGCTGGGTTTTATAAGGATTAGAGACAGATATATGTATAGTGCCTGGAACAAAATGATAAAATTTTGTGTATTAGTTATTATTTCTAGCTGTGTTAGTAATGATAATAATAATAGGTATATTGGAAAGCTAGATAGAAGATGCAGAGAGGAGATGGTAGGGAGAGCATCGTACACATCTGAATTAGGCCAGTCTGGTTATTTGCAAGTTCTCTTTCAGCAAATATTTGTCTAGTACCTTCAATAAGGAGCACTGTTCTAGGCACTAGGGGCCAAGTGGAGAATGACAAAGTCCCCACCCTGATGGATATTACCTGCTGGTTTCATTGTCATGGAGAAACCAGCAGTGTACTTAGCAAGATAATCTTTTAATAGCACTTTTTCTGGCCTGTTTCTATTTAACTTTTTGAAAACTTTTTTTTTTTTGGTAACAGCTTTATTGGGGTACAATTCATATACCATACAATTCACCCATTTAAAGCTTATAATTCAATGATTTTTACTATATTGAGTTGGTCAACCACCACTACAATCAATTCTAGAACATTTTCAGCACCCCAAAGAGAAACTCTATACCCTTAAGTAGTTATTTCTCCCTCTTTCCACTCTACCCCCCTTCAAGGCAACCACTAGTCTACTTCCTGTCTCTAGACATTTTCATATTCTGGACATTTTATATAAATGGAATCATACAATGTGTGTTTTCTTGTAACTGGCTTCTATCACTTAGCGTAACGTTTTCAAGGTTCGTCCATATTGTAGCATATATCAGTATGGTCCTTTTTTATGGCTGAAAACTTTTTAAAAGTCTCCTTAATGCATATTAAATACTAATATGTTGATGGATTGATGCATTTTTTTTTCTAGTCTGTGGGGTACTGTCTTGATTTCTTCCTCACCGCTCCTTCTCCTGCCTTCCCTAAGAAGGGTTTTCTCTCCTAGTCTCTTTGGAAGGCAACTACACTCCTGCTGCTGCTGCTGCATATTCCAGCTTTAACTTTAACTTCTACTGAAATCTGGGGCATGTGGCACCTACTTTTGCAATGACAGGAAATCTGGTTTCTGTCCTTGATTTCTTCCCAGTCCTTTCATTTTGCCTCTGTGCACCCTCCAAATGTAATGGCGCCAGGATTCTCTAAAGAACTCTGTAGAGTTGGCCTTAGAATGGAAGCTTCAAATGATATCCAAAGATACATGAACCAGCCAAAGGAGAAAGTGGTGGGATGAAGAGAATCAGGAATGACAGCCAGGGAATTTTCACAAAATTGGGACAGACTGTTGTTACTTATTCTTATGCCTGACGGATTGAACATTTCCCACAAGGGCTTGGTACCATCTAGGACCTGAAGATATGCTGCATTTTTCCTAGCGAACTCCAGACTCTATTTTACTCTCACTTCCTTTCTTCTGGGTTTGGCCCATGCAAAGCCCACTGATAAGTTATAAATGACTTATCAAGCATTCGTGTTTAGAGAGTAGACGGCTCCATAAATACCTACTTGGCCTCATTAAAAAGCTACAGTGATTAAAGAGAATGATTAGTGTGGTGCCAGAGGGGAAAGAAGAAAATCCAACATCTGACTCAAACCCGGCCAGACCTCTTCTCAGGACAGACTGTTCGTGTCATGGAGGAGGATCTGGCCTGCGCGCCGTGAAACAGAACTTAGGAGGCGGCATCTGAGGAAACTCCACACTGGGGCCTGTCAGGGAAAGAGTTATGAAAAGTGCACACGTTCTCAGAGACGATTACCCTCTTGCCCTCCACGCCTCCTTCCCAACCTCCCTTTCCACTCCCTGTTGCCCCCCTGGAACTTAAAACATTATTAAAACAGGGAAACCTATAACTGGTATGAAATGACCCTCAAATGACTGCTTAATTACAGCGAAATGAAAGCCGGGGGGCTACAAATAACCAGTAACTGTCCCGGCTGTCACTGAAGAGGAGCCCGCGCATGAGTCATGAGTCATGAATTAGCCGCTAAGTGTTTCACTTCCAGCCACGGGCCGCCCGCCCCTGCCCTGCCCGCGCTGTCCCCTCGCGGCCTCCCACGCCAGGCCCCGCGCCGCGCTCCGCGTCCCAGGTCGGGACTGGGCGGCGGGGCTTCTCCTCGGAGGCGTTTGTTGTTACTCCGAGGGCGCAGGAACTCGGCGGCCCGGCTCCCCCTGTAGCCCCCGGCCGTCGGTGGGGGAAGTCTCCCAGGCTGCACAGGAGACAGGCTGACTGAAGGAGCGCAGCCAGCGCGGCTGCAGATAAGTTAATGTACACAGAAAGGATGTAAATTACCACGACCCTCAGCAGCAGGACATTGGCCAGGGCCCTGTCAGGGAGAGGACAAGCGTCGGCGGGCCGGGGGCTCGCTGACATCCACCCCGAGATGGAGCCGCCAGGCGGCCCGGCCGGGGAGGACCTTTTGGAGCCAGGCTTTCCTTGAAAACAGCTGCGTGTCCCTGACACCTCCAAACTAATGCATTTTTAATCAGGGGAATTAGCTCTAGGCGTCCCATACTTTTCCAAACCCCCTCTCTTGCAGCCACGTCCCCGTCCCCGCCCCACTTTAGTGACTGGCAGTCCCATTAGGTTTCTTTATCGACCCTGAAGTCTCCCGCTGCTCCCACGCACTCCAGACCCCGCCACCTTTGAAAACCTCCCGTGCCCACCCCCATCCTCCTCCTCTGCCTGGTCCTCTCTAGTGCAACTTTCGCCCCCACCCTTCCCTCTGTTTATACAGTGACATCACAGCCCCTGGCTCTTCAAGGCTCAGAGAAAACAGTTCAAAAAGGCAAACAGGAAAGCCGGCTTGTCGTAGGCACCGGGCGGAGATTCGGTCCAACTGAGGCGGGGCTGCACGTGCGCGTCCACCTCTGTTGGAGCCCAGCTCCTTAAACTATCAAGTCGTTGGGACACTGCTTCGCGGGAGTATGCCCCATGTCAGTTTTAGGGGAAATCTTTTGCGCGCCACTTAGAGGATTTACAGTTTTCGAATAGCCAACACAAGAAAAAGTGAAAAGAACAGGTGAAATTAATTTTAATAATATTATTTAACCCAGTATGTTCAAAATATGCTCTCAACACATGATCAATATAAAAAATTATTAATGAGGTATGTTATATTCTTTTTGTGGCTCTAAGTCTTTGAAATCCAGTATGTATTTTATGCTAACAGTACAGCTCAATTTAGATACTAGTTTTCCATTGGAAGTACTCGATCTGTATTTAGAGTTCATAAAACTTGCAGCTGGAAAAGTTGATTTACATACCCAACTTGTTCCAAACATACTTAAACGTTTCCTAATAACTGAATTCAGTATTAGTTTGTAAATTTAAATTAATTAAAATTAAGTAAAATTGAATTTAAATTAAATTTAATGTAAAACTCCCTCAATCGTACATTTCAAGTTCTTAATAGCCAGTACAACTAACGGCTATCCAACAGCAGATATAGTTACTTAGCCTCTCCAAGTTTTGCTCTTGTTATTATAAAATGGGCACGTAATAGCTACCTAATGGAGGATTTTTGTAAGAATTAAATTCAAAAGAGCAATGCGTATAAAGCTCTCAGCACAGGCAGGGCCTGGTACGTAGAAAGTGCTCAGTAATGAAGGCCACTCTGAGGATCATTTCTCTTCCCCACTTGGGCAATTGCCCCTCCATCATCCTTAAGCCCCATGTGACGTACTGCTTCCCTCCAGCTCTTAGGTAAAGGTTGTTAAATGAATTTACACTAAGCTGCCTAGAAGGAACAGAGTATTCAAGCAGGCATGTGCCCTTCTGTCTCCTTACTAGACAACCTCCCCTCACCCCCAGTACACCTACAGCTTCATTTATTATCTGTGTATGAATCACTCCCAGCTCTGTAAGTAAAACACAGATCTTCAGAGCTGTATATCCAACTGCCTAGTAAAGATCTTGACTGAGATTTTCCAAACATATTTTTAACTCAACCCACCAAAACCTGAATTTATTATTATCATCCCTAACCTGCCTCTTACCTCTCCTGGGCTCCCTGATTAGCTTGGTGCTGCCATCCTTCATGCCTGATGACTCCGCCAAAATCAGGCAGTCATTCGAAGCTCTTCTTTCTCTTTCATACTTCTCCTCCACCCCAATCCGTAATCAATCACCAAGACCTGTAAATTCTTCCCCCTAAAAAGCTCCCAAATCCATATATGTCCCTCAACCTTCATGGCCACTGTCATCCTTCGCTTGGATATTACAACTGGTCCTTCTGCCTCTACCTTTGCCTGCCGTCAATCCACTCTCCATGCTTCAATGAGAATAATTTTTCAGAAGCATGAATCCAATCATTCAACAGCTCTGCTTAAACAGTTAAATAACTTCCAACTCTTCAGAAGAACCTACGAGGCCCTTCAGGAACATGTCCTGCTTACCTGTTTTTACTCGTCTTTTACAGTAACCTTCACCACCACCTCCTTCCCCATTCTAGCAACTCTGAACCTCTTTCAGTTCTTCTAACACACCACATGTTCCCTGATGGAGGAGCGCCAACACATGGCCACATTGGCTATGCCTGGTTGCTTCATATTTATGTATATCCTACAAGCCATGTCTCCATTCTGAGAAGGCATTTTATATGCACAGCTAGATATTTCTTCCCATTTTGCCATATGGTAACCTGACTGCTCTGTTTGACTATGTCTGTTTCAGAGAATCCCTCAGTCCCAGGCTTCCAATTAGAAAATTGCCACCTCCTCTCAAAAATCTACACATGACTCCTCAAGAAATCTTTTGGGATGCTAAGACTTTAGATCATTAAATGTGCACACTGGCTCTTGTTTATTGTGTCTGTTTCCATTATACAACACCAATTTTTATAAAGTTTCCTTTCTTTGTTTAACTTTGACTACAGAAACTAGCTAAGATACATTGGCACTAGGACTATCTATTGCTTGTAAAAGTTTTGGTCAATAGGAGTGTTGATGTTGGAGCTGTGAAAAAAGCAAGGATCCTACCTTGCAGGGTTGGGGGTAAGAAAGGAATGCTAAAAGTTAACTTTAAAATGGTAGACGTTTGGGTACCAGGCAGCAGCAGCAGTAGAACCTTTCAAAAACCAGCCCAGAGCCTAACAAGGCCAGCCAGAGCTCTGGGCAGGCGTCACTAGCTGGCTCTTCTCCACACCTCTTGTCCACCCATTCCTCTTCTCCCACCTCCCAGACACACAGAGTGTTAGGAGTCAGCATTTGTGCTGACATTGGAGCCGGACGGGCAACCTGAGACTGGTAGATCAGGGTAATGATGGGTAGGTATTTTCCCAGAGGCCCAAAGTGAGCAGGATTTGTACATCTGGTTTCTGCCTCTAACACCTCCAGGCCTAGGGATGGATTCCCAGTGATCTCCTTCCATCAAAGAGCTTGATCCCTGGAAAGGCGAGTGAAGATGAAACTTCAGCTCTTTGTCTGGCTCCAGGATAAAGCTATGTGAAACTGTCAAAGCAAATATCAAGTTGCCTTGGAAAGCTGTAAATTCCTTTGGCTTTGGGTCCAGGGGTTTGTCATGTAGTTCAACGAAAGATGAGTCTGTTGATCACAGGTCATTAGCTGTAAGGTTCTAGAGCTTGGGGCCAAGTGCAAGCTGCTTTATATAACACCAAGTATAACGCTGGCTTCCGGTAGTGCTTAGCAAATGTTCTTTAATTACTGCTCGAGATGAAGACAGTGAAGGCATGTGTTACGTGCTTCAGTGTAACTGATGCACATTTCATCTGATTAAGTAGAGGTGTTGATAAGTTTTATCAAAGGGACTACAAATAAAAAATGGAATAATTACAAATGCTGTTGTAATAGAACATGGCTGAAAATCTTCAGAAGGAGATGGAGAATTCCAAAATATTTATTTGTTGGTTGGCTGGTTGGCTTATTTTTGCTAGATTCTTTATATATTGAAGTAGTATTAACATTAAATTCATGCTACAAAAGTCAGATTGAAAAGTTTAGAAGTTACCATGAGTGAAAACTCCCTTCCTCTTTTATAGTTTGGTAAACAGGAATGATGGATGCTTAAATAATGTTTTTCCAAAGCTTCTTCTTTCATTGCTGTGCTGTGTTCAGAAAGAAAGAAAATACTTAAGAAAAGAAATTTTGATCACCCATAGCTGCAGCATTAACTATATCTTACTAGTCTTTTTGTGCTATATTTAGCATTCTGAATTTCTAACAATTATTTTACCCATAACAATACCCATATTTAACAAGTATTTCCCCCATGTTATTATAACTCTTTATGAATATTATTTTTAATGTCTACAGACTGTACTATCATACAGATTTGCCTCACTTACCTAAATTGGTTATTTGGGTTATTTTATTTTAAAATAAGAGTTTTCAAAATACTCACTTATGGGTAAATTTTCATTGGTTTTATAATCATGGCAATATTTAATGTACATATGGTAATATTTCATCTTAATGTGTGTCCTGTTGGCAAAAATGAAAAGAACCAGAAGTTTTATCAGCACAATACAAAATCAGCACAATACAAAAAGAAAAGCAATCAATCAGTTTCACAGAGCTTCCAGTTTCACAAATTGTGGCCTTTTCAAGTAGAGATTTTTTGTTCCTCCATGGGAAGAGCCAGATAACTAAATAATTCTAGGAAAGATGCACTGCAGAAGCACGACAGGGGAGCAAACCCAATGTAGATGACCTTGACATGTCCCCTAGAAAGGTGACATTTAAACCAGGACCCAGAGGATGAGGAGGCATTGAGAACCCCAGTTATCCTGGCATACTCAAATACTTTGTGGGATAACAGTGGCTAAAACCTTTCTAGAAAGCAATATGCTAATACATAAGGAGGGTCTTAAATATTTTTATAAATTTTAGGAGAAACAAATATTCCGAAGTAATCAGAAAAGGTGAAAAAAAAGTTAGTGAACTAAGATGTTCATCTTAACATGATTTGTAATAGAGAAAAAAAAAAAAAACAATTTATATGTCTAAAGCTAAGAGGATGGCTGTGTATATGTCTACGCTAGAATGTATGCATCATTAAAAAGTATGCTTAGAGGGATGGAAAACTAGTGAGAAGATTGTTCTGGAATAAAAGACACATAACTAAACACAATGCATGAATTGGTTTGCTGGAAGAAAACCAGCAAATATCATTTGGGGGCAATTAAGAAAATCTGCATATGAACTGAATATTAAATGACATTAGGGAATAATCACTAATATTCTGTTGTGGTATGGGTATAGTGATTATGTGGGAGAATGTTCTTATTTATAGGGGATGCATATTGAAATATTTAAGGTTGAGATGCAATGATTAATGCAATTTAAAATATTTCTGCAAAAAACAGATATATGTGAAAACATGCACATACACACGTATATAGATAAATAAAGCAAATATGGCAAAGTATTTATAATTATTAAATCTAAGCAGAAGATATGTAAGTATTCATTGTATTTATCTTTCGACTTTTGTATGTTTGAAAATTTTTATAACAAGGAAATGCATTATGTAGCCCTATTTAGAAAACCAGAAAATATGCTATAATGGTGCAGTGATTATATTGAAATGGTAGATTTACGGATGATTGTTATTTCCTGCTCTATACTTGGACGCATTTTCCACAATGGGTATATTTTGCTTTTATTATCAATAATTAAAGCCATATTCTATCGAGCACTTATTGGGCTCTATGCTTCGCATGAATTATTCTATTTAATTCTGACAACAACTCTAAGAGGCTGGTATTGTTAACTCCCTTTTTATAGCTGAGGAGACTGGTATTTAAAGAGAATATATGAATGCCCACTGATATATGGCAATGTCAGGATTTAACCTCAGCACAAATTATGCTTTTACAATTCAAATTTAACTTTCAAAATATTTAGTAAAATAGAAAGAAACTATCTACATAAGTGGAGATTTCACCCTAGAGGCAGAGTAGTAATATGGATTTGGAAGTTGGAAATTATGATTCAGCCCTGGCTTTGCAGTTTGCTGCCTGTGTGGTCATGAAGACAACCTCAAGTTCTGTGCGGGGGGTGGCATTTAAGCCTGATCTGTCCTCCTCACAGAGATGTCACCTCTGAGCAGTGCATGTGTGAGTGTATCAGATTCTCCTACGATGTAAGGCGTTATTGTCACTGCTCTGAGGTCTCAATAGTGTATCCCAATATCTAGAAGAATACCACCTATAATTTTGAAGTTTTTGAGTGTTTTGAGTTTTTAGGATTTGATTCCGTTATCATGAAAACATCTTTTAGTTACATCTTTGTTATTTTTTTTTTACATTGAATTTTTAAAAAATTTATTTATTTTATTTATTTATTTTTGGCTGGGTTGGGTCTTCATTGCTGCGCGCAGGCTTTCTCTAGTTGCGGCGAGCAGGGGTGCTCTTTGTTGCTGTGTGTGGGCTTCTCATTGCGGCGGCTTCTCTTGCTGCAGACCACGGGCTCCAGGTGCGCCGGCTTCAGTAGTTGCAGCACGCGGGCTCAGTAGTTGTGGCTCACGGGCTCTAGAGCACAGGCTCTGTAGTTGTGGCTCATGGGCTTAGCTGCTCCGCGGCATGTGGGATCTTCCCGGACCAGGACTCAAACCCGTGTCCCCTGCATTGGCAGGGAGATTCTCAACCACTGCGCCACCAGGGAAGCCCTTTTTTTTGGTTTTGGTTTTTGCTATAATTGCAAAGAATAAGAATAGGAAATTCTTCCTCATTTCTTGGTAAGCCCTGGCTGGGAAATCTACCCTTCTCATTTGTTGGGCATAGCTGATGAGCTAGGAGTAAGTGTCTCTGAAAGATAGCCTCCATGAAAGACAGCGGGACAAAAGAGGAATGGGTGTGTAAGGCTGCAGATCTATGAGGAGTGGGCTTTCATTTCTCACTTGGCAAATCTGTCAGCCTATTTCCTATTTTCAATATTTTAATCTAGGCACAGGTAACCCAGTAGAAACTACAGTGAATTATTATTGAATGGATGAATGGCTGTTGAGAAAACTTGTTCTTTTTGTGTAATTTCCTATCACTAGCATGAAATAGTCAAGAAATTGCCCTTGTTGTGAAAACTTCAACTCAGTAACTCAGAGGTAAAGAAAATTGGCTTAAGAATATTAATTCTCCATTTGGACAGAATGTCTGAACTTTGTGAGGTTCACCCATCATTGGTGTAAAACTCTAAAGATCAAGTTTATTTTGGAAGTTCTGCTACAACCTCAAGTATCACGTTACCAATAGCACAGCAGTGGGGAAAACAGAAAAGACCAACATTCTATTTCCGAATACACATCTCTGTTGTTTTAAAGTTCACAGTGTTTGCTTTACTAATTCAGAGAAGATCACAAATTATGCCTTAGGTTAGTGTTTAACATTTTGCTTTTCCAAAGTAACCTTCTTATTACCAATGCCACTGATGACGATCACAGGAATAATAAACTCATATCTTGAATGGGAGTAAAAAGTATGACCTGAATTATCTTTGACTAGGATTGGCCACCCTCAAACCTCTCAACGTTTGTCTGTTTCTTTTTACTGATATAAGCAATGATGTAAATGTACCCATTTTGGGGTAAGCAAGCAAGAAAGCTAGCTAAGATCTCCTATGGCAGCGCGTATAGAGTCAGGTTGTGTGTGGGTGTATGGTGGGGAGAGCAGGAGGCTAAAGTCACACCATCTCATTGGGATACCCTAAAGTTTGTGCAACCAAGAAAATAGTTGGCTTCCCTGGCAGAAAACATCACACAAAATTACACAGGGTTCTTGGAAGGATAAGGTTGTAGCCCTGGGGACACCGGAAGCCAGTGATTGCCAGCAGAAAATAATGGCTTGTGATTAATGGTTGGAAGCCTTCTGATAAGCTCCTTAGATACCAAAACATCAGAGGAATGTATGACAAATATGGCTCCAATTTATTTAATCTTACAAACCATAATAATCTGAGCTTCGTAAGGTTTATTTGAATTGTTTCTCTTATCTCTTTGTCTTGAAGATTTAAATTAAATTATTTTTTTGACTTGAGTTAGTTCAATTTCTTTAGAAATATTTTTACTCTGTAAATTAGTATACTCTGATGGTTAATTTTATGTATCAACTTGACTGGACTGAGGACTGTCCGTATAATGGCTAAAACATTATTTCTGGATGTGTCTGCAAGAGTGGATCTGGAAGAGATTGGCATTTGAATCAATAGACTGAGTAAAGACCATTACCCTCCCCAGTGCAAGTGGGCATCAACCAATCTGCTGAGCACTTGAGTAGAGCAAAAAGGCAGAGGAAGGGCAAATTCTCCCTCTCTGCTTGAGCTGAGATGTACATCTCCTCCTGCCCTCAAATACTGATGATGTTCCTGGTTGTCAGACCTTGAGACCCAGACTGAATTATACCACTGGCTTTCCTGGTTCTCCAGCTTGTGGAGGGCAGATCATGGAACTTCCCATCCTCCATAATCATGTGAGCCAATTCCTATAATAAATCTCTTCATATATATATATATATATATATATATATATATATATATATATATATATATACACGTGTGTGTGTGTGTGTGTGTGTGTGTGTGTGTGTGTCCTATTGGTTCTGTTTCTCTGGAGAACCCTGACTAATACATTAAGTGACAGTTCTAACACTAAACTAAGTGTGGTAAAGAATATAAAGAAATAAATGTCATGATACATCCTCATGGAACTTGGTTAGGGCCAAAGGAACAAGAAATAATGTTTAGTGTGTGGTTAGATTAGTCAGTGAAAGCTACCGAACAGCAGCTAATGAATCCTGTTTGTTGATTCATGTCATCTATTCATTCACTGTAAAACCCTTCCTGAATTCCAAATGGCAGTAGGTGATTATGCTAGTGAGGAATGTCCATTCTTATCAGAACCTCAGTAGTTTGCAGAAGCCACCTAAGCCACCCTTTGCATTTGGATTGGCAGTTTTTCTTTTTTCTCTATTTTTTAAAATTTCCATTTCCACAGGCTTAAAGGTAGTTGTGGAATGTGCTTTTCCTTTTCAGAAAATCCAGTGCCAGCATTGTTCCCTCAAGCTAGCAAGTCCCAGGCTTTGAGATTTTAGTTTAGTGCTGACCATTATATTTGTTTTCACAGTGAGAAAATCTAAGTCATTTTGGGCACTGGTTCAAGGTTACATGATGAGGGCATGAACCCCAAGCCTGAACTCACTAACAAACTTGAATCATAGTTCCTGAGCATTGGTTATGCCAGGAGATGAGATGGGGTCCAAGTCACACCATCACTTTTCAGAGAACTTGCCAAACAGACTTTAAATTTTTGACATAGATCCCATTTCCTCATTTCTCAGCCTGGAATTATATGAAACTTATTTTCATTTCTTGCTTAAAGTATTACCCTGCATGATCATGGGCACTGGGATTGTCGGGGTCACTGGTATCCTCCATGGCTAAATCCACAGATCTGTTCTCAGTCCTTATTTTACTGGAATTATCTGAACAGCTGACATAGTTGATCAATCCCTCCTTCTTAAAGCACTTTCTTCACTTGATCTTTGGGACACCACATTCTCTCTGTTTTCCTCCTATGTCACTGGCTCTTCCTTTCCATTGTCCATTGCTTGTTCTTCCTCATCTTCTTCACCTTCTAACATTGGACGCTAAACCAAGCTCATGATCCTTCCTCTAAACTTTTTTGTGATCCAGTTTTTCCCACCTCAAGAAATGACAGCTCTTTCCTTCTAGCTGCTCAGGCTAATAGCTTGAAGTCATCTTTGGCCCCTCTTTCCTCTCACACTCCACATCCTCTCTGTCAGGAAATTCTCTCAGCTTTTCCTTTGAAATGGAATTCAAATTCTCTCAGCTTTTTCTCTAAGCTTTTCCTTATCCAGAATATGACACCTTCTACCTACCTTCACTACTTCCACCCTAGCGAAGCTACCATGATTCCTTCCTGGATGATGGCAGTAGTTTTCTCCCTGCTTCTTCCATGTACCTCTAAAGTCTACCCATAACACAGCAGAGGGAACCTTTAAAATACTGTCGCCTCTGTGCTCAAAACTCTCCGATAGTACCCCCATCTCACTCAGAGTAAAAGACAAAATCTTTGCAATGCTCTACAAGGCCTTCTGTGACCTGGTACCAACAACTTCTCTTATTTCGTCTCCTATTCTTTTTCCCCTAATACCTCTCCAGCCATATGCCTGCTATAAAAATATTAATAAATATTTTTGAATGGTCACATCTTACTCGGAGGCCATGAAACAAGCCTCAAGTAAAGCTCAAAGCCTCAAGTAAGGCTCTGAGGAAGTTGTCTCCATGACCACATATCTGCTTACACTACCCCAGAGAACAAAAAGCTGTATTGTTTTGCTTTCTTTTGTTTTGATTCCCTTGTACATCACGTCCTTGTAGAAAGTATACAGCATGTTCTTGTACAGTGTATACAGCATGTCCTTGTATAATGAGACAGCTGTCCCTTCCAATTTACTTGGCTCTGTTCTCCCTCTATCATATGGTTTCTTCACTATAGAATAGTCAGTTCTATTTTAAAGAGCAAAACTATCTTACTAAAATGTGAAGAAATCTTAGAGTTTGCCTGTATATCGAGATAAGTATGAGGCAATAAGACAAGCAGAATTTTTTAATTGTAAAAAACCAAATTATTTGAAAAACCATGGAGCCATTTTTTTCTTGCTCTTGACCTTGAACAAACAGGGATGGTTATTATCACCAAATTTGGGTTAATCAAAAAGAAAGAATGAGATGTAGTGAGTTAGGGTAGGAGTGGAATGGGACTTACAGATGGATGAAGGTGTACATTGGGTATATTAGTTGCTAATTTAGGATCATGAAATGCTTCAAACCACAACATTTAAATATCTGGTATGTTCTGCTTTGGGAAAGTTCTCAGTTATATCCTTCTCACTCTGCATGTCAAATGTCCAAGGCAACAAAATAGCCAGAGCAGGTCAGTAATGTATAAGCTTCATGTACTCTAATGGGATGGTTTTTACTGGTCACACACATATGCCATTTTCTGTTATGATAATGCACATGATCACTCACAGTACTTTGATGTAGCTTAGCTTACTGACCATGATTTATATTACTTGTAGTTTCTGCTAGTTGACTCATTCATTCTATCTCAATCCTTGAATTATCCAAGCCTCCCTTACCACTTTCACCTGCATTTTTTCTCCTAGTCCAAGACTTTCCTTTTCATTTTTTTAACCCACTGAGGAAACGTGAGCCAGTTAGCATCACATAGATCACTTCAGTTGCCATGCTCTTTCTCCAGATTCTGTTTGAGGCAATCCAAACATCTACAGTCTTTTGACAGAGTTAAGGTTCCGTAAAGCCTTGTCCTTCTCAGTCTTTTCAACACCTATGGTCCCAACACTGCTTATAAGAGCACACAATATAAAATAAATCCCCTAACAGACAGTTTTGCCCTACACTTAATTTTCATAGACTGCCCCTCACCACCACCACCCCACCCTCACCCCCTAGCCTTCCTGTCTCATCTAAGAGGGAAGAGGGAATAGCTAAGAAACATCTGTGAAGGTCACAGCTCAGGGACACAGGCCCACTAAAAGACTGAGGTTTAATAATAAGATTATAGAATGCTTCCCCTCCCCCACACTTACCCCTACCACTGCCACAAACAGGGCTTCAGTATAATAACAGTGGCCTCCAGCTGAAAGAACTGCAAGATACAGATTTTTTCTAAGAAGGATAACTTACAGAAGCCTAAAGTTAACAGGGGAGATAAAACAAGGATGAAAGAGAAATATGAAGCCTCTAGCACCTAGAGCTACAGCAAATATTAAATACATCCCAACTCCTAGCTAGATTAACATAAAATCTCACATTAAAGGCCTATTGATACAACATGTCAGTCTTTCAACAAAAAATTACAAAGCAAGGAAAAACACAGCCTGAAGAAACAAAGCAAGCAAGCAAGAAAGCAAGCATCAGACTTAGATATGACATAGATACTGTGATTATTGGGCAAGGAATTCAAAACAATTATTTTTAATATTTTAAGAGCTCTAATGGAAAAAGTTAGACAACATGCAAAACAAGTGGGTAATATAAGCAAAGAGATGGAAACTCTCAGAAAGAATAAAAAGGAAAGGCTAGATATAAAAAAACACTGCAATAGAAATGAAGAACACCTTCAATGGAACCATAGACTGGACATGAATGAGGAAAGAATCAGGGAGCTTCAAGATATGTCAGTACAAACTTCCCAAACTTAAATGCTAAGAGGAAAAAAAATTGAAAAAAAATTAAAGAATAAAACATCCAAGAACTGTGTGACAATTTCAGAAGGTCAAACATACACATAGTTGGAATACCTAAAGGAGAAGAAAGGGAGAATGGAACACAGAAAATATTTGAAGTGATAATGGCCCAGAACAAACACCAAACCGCAGATTCAGGAAACTTAGAGAATAGCAGCTAGGATAAACACTAAAAAGTACACACCTTGGCAAGTCATATTCAAATTGCAGAAAATCAAAGACAGAAAGAAAATCCTGAAAGAAGCTAGAGAAATAAAACACCTTGCCTGTAATGGAATATGGATAAGAATTACATTGGAAGTCTCATCAAAAAACATGCAAGCAACAAAAGAGTAGAATGAAATATTTCAAATGTTGAAAGAAAAACCCACCAACCTAAAGTTCTATATCTTGCAAAACTATCATTCAAAAGTGAAGGAGATTAAGAGAATAAAAAACAAATCACAGACTGGTAGAAAATATTTTCAAAAAACATATCTGATAAAGCATTTGTATCCACAATATGCAAAGAAATCTTAAAACTCAATAATAAGAAAACAAACAACCCAATTAAAAAATGGACCAGCACCGAACAAACACCTTACCAAAAATGATATACAGATGGCAAATAATCACATTAAAAGATGCTCAACATATATTTTTAGATAATTGCATATTAAAATGACAATGAGACCCCACTACACACCTATTAGAATGGCGAAAATCCAAAACATTGACAACACCAAATGCTGACAAGGATGTGGAGCAACAGGAACTCTCATTTATTGCTGATGAGAAAGCAAAATGGTACAACCACTTTGGAAGACAGTTAACAGTTTCTTACAAAGCCAAACATATTCTACCATATGTCCAGCAATTGTGCCCTTTGTTGTTTATCCAAATAAGTTGAAAACCTATGTCCACACAGAAACCTTCACATAAATGTTTATTCACGTTTGGCAAATATTGGAAGCATCCAATATGTCCTTCAATAGGTGAATCGACAAATTGTGGTATATCCATACAATGGGATATTGTTTAAAGATAAAAGGAAATGAGCTATCAAGCCATGAAAAATCATGGAGGAACCTTAAATGCTAATTACTAAGTAAAAGAAGCCAATCTGAAATGGCTACATACTGTATGGTTCCAACTGTATGACATTCTGGAAAAGGCAAAACTATAGAGACAATAAAAAGATCAGTGGTTGCCAGAGGTTTGGGAGGATGCAGAGGGAGAATGAGAAAACATTTTAGAACAGTGAAACTATTCCGTATGATACCATAAAGTAGATACATGTCATTATACATTTGTCAAAACCCCCAAATCTTCACCAAGTGTGAAGCCTAATGTAAACTAAGGACTTTAGTTAATAATAATGTGTCAATAGGGAGATGCAAGAGGGAGGAGATATGGGGATATATGTATATGTATAGCTGATTCACTTTGTTATAAAGCAGAAACTAACACACAATTGTAAAGCAATTATACTCCAATAAAGATGTTAAAAAAAATGTGTCAATACTGGTTCATCAATTGTAATAAATGTACCATGCCAGTGCCATTTGTTGATAATAGGGGAAACCATGGGTGAGTGGGGAGTGAGGAGGTATAGAAGAACTATGTAATTTCCACTCATTTTTTTCTGTAAACCCAAAGCTGCTCTATGAACTAGTCTATCAATTAAAAAAGTGAAGGAGAATAAAGACCTTATCAGACAAGCAAAGCCCTAATCTGGAGGCTTCTGAAACTGATGTAGCCTGTTGGGTTTTGGGGACACTTGGCTGACTGTAGAGATTTAGCCTACCTAGGTGTGAAGAGACTTCACCACTTTGCTAAGTGTGGAAAAAGTAATTATAGGACTTGGTTAAGAAAAGTAAATATGTGTGCTTTATCAATATAGAGCGAAGACTAACATTTGTTGCTATGTGACTAATTCTGTGCTCGGTGCTTAACATGTTGAATTATTTCCTTCCTGCCTGCCTGCCTGCCTTCTTCCCTTCCCTACCTCCTCCCCCACTGTCTCCCTTCTTCTCTCCCTTCCTTCCTTTATACATAGTCATTGAGTGGTCTGATACATACCACCAAAGATACAATATCCTCAAAGAGTTTACAATCTAATGGAGGAAAGTTACCGGTACAGGAAAGTCCAGTATGATCAGGTCCATGTGCCAATGTTAGGGAGATTACAAGGTACTTGGCAGCACAGGAGACGGGCACATATCCAACCTTGTGGGCACAGGGAAGGCTCCCATGGGAGGTATCTAAGTTGGGATCTGAAGGATGAGTAGCAATTAGTCAGATAAGGGGAAGGGAGACAGGGCAAGGGAAGCAGACTCCAGGCAGAGAGAACAACCTCTCTGAAAGCCCAGAGACGAATGAAAGTCAACAGAATTTAGTTTAGAGAGAACTCATAGTGCCAGGAACTATGGAGACTAAAGATGACACTGGGTTGGTAAGAAAGAAACCAATCTTGGCTAGTCAGAGTAGGAGATATCCTGAGGGTAGTGAGTAGCCATTTAGAAAAGGGAGTGAACCAAACCAAACAAACTTGCTCTTTCCAACAGTGGATGGATTGTGGAGACTAGGCCAACATTAGGGGCAGGAGATGCTTACAAAAATCTAGGCATGAAATGGTGATTCTCAAACTAGGGATGGAGATAGCTGGAAAGCTTCAAAAAGCTGGAAGCAAGAGCTGAGATTTTTTTTGGAGATTTTTTTGATTTGAGAATGGTGATGGAGCGCACAAATTAGAGAGACCTCTAAGTTTTCTGGTGGCACGTGATAACATCTTTAACTGAGGAGAAAACAGGTCTGTGAGGTTAGAGGGAAGAAAGATGATGATTTCAGTTTGGAGCATTTGGTTTTGAAGAGCCTGTGGGAGATGGGAGAGAGTATATGAATGTGAAACTCAGTAAAGACATTTTGGCTGGAGAGAAAAGACCTGGAAGTTGTTGGCATAAAGGTAGTGATTAAAGTGGGAGATTTATTTTTACAACAACCATTAAGGCAGATATTTCTCTTCTTGTTTTCAGAGGAGGAAAGCAAGATTTGGAAAGCATTAATAACGTGCTCAAAATCAGGGAGTGGTGGAGCCAGGATTTTTAATCTATGTACTTCTACTTCACACCACTATTTCTGGGTGAATGCACTGTTTTCGAGTAATCTGATTGTATTACTCCTATGGGATTTTTCTTTTCACATCTGAGAATTCTGGAAAACACTTCTACTTTTCACAGGAACTCCCTTGGAGTAATGTCGCCATTCACAGCCTCAAAAACTCCTTTTCAAAGCTGAGGTAAAACACGTTAACGTCTTTATGGGAATTTCTTTTCATCTGGACAGAATGATCCCGATGATACGTGGTTTCTGAAAGCAGCCCCGAGTGTGTCTTTCCAGGCCAGGTATGTAGTGGGTGACAAACCTTGGCATTAGGTTGACCACTTGCCTCCTCATGCTGTAACCTGACATTGGACACGTCAGATAAGCGGTGGCAGGAGCAGACACCCATTTCACTAGCCGATGCAAGGCTGGCTCTGTATTTGGTTACCCATCCCTCTGGGACATTCACTGATGTCACCTGTCTCCTCCTCATGGGATTCCCTCATCTCCACCAACCTGACCCTCAAATTCCATCTCCTTTATGTCCAGATAGCACCAGAGTTGAAGTCTTTTCTTATTTCCTATTCAGAGAGAAGCTGGATGCTCACTGTGGTGACTTCATCCCTCTTGGCATCCCCCTCCCACCCCCTCCTCCCAGGCACTGTCGTTTTCATTTGCATGGCCTCAGGGGTCTTTGACTGTGGAGGGACCTGCTTCATAGCTGACACCAAGGCTCAAGCTCTAACCTCTCACACTTTCTCATATAACATCTCATCTGCTGGTGGAATACATTTGTTTGTAATTACAGGCTGCACATAATACCATTGCACAGGGCCTTATGTTATGGCCCAGCGCCATGAGAAAACACATTAGTAATTTTTTATGACCCTAGTGCAACCATGCAGGATTTCCCTAAAACAGAAAACATGAAGGGATTTTATTGTCTTTCACTATTAGCCATCCCTTATGGCTGATGCATGTATATTAGAGCTAACAGAACACAGGACTTTCTGGACGTTCTGGGTTGAGAGGTTTCTGACTCTAATTAGTGAACACCCCTTGTTTATCTGTTCTGGGGGACGTAAAACACACAAGGAAATTAGAAACAAAAGGCATCAAGGTCTTGAATGTTTCTCTTGGTATATTGACTTACTCCTGGGCTTAAACGAGGTTCTCTTAGGAAGCCACTTCTGAAAGTAACTGTGAAATGATAAAGGTTGGAAGAGACTAGTGAATTCTAGGGATTCTCACTACTCCTCTTTGAAAAATAACATACAGATTGGACTTCCCATTAGACCAGGACAAGATCTGGCTCTCTGCAGTGGGTTTTGTCTTTCTATCTCTGTCTCTGTCTCTGTCTCTGTCTCTCTCTCTGTCTCTCTCTCTCTCTCTCTCTCACACACACACACACACACACACATCATCTAATCAAAATGTCTAAAAAGAAAATAGTGGACTTTCATTTGGCCTTAAGAATATATATAATTCCTATAAAAAACCAATCTATTTTTGGCACTGTTAATGGTATTCAATGTCCACCCAGGAGTTTTTGTTAAACTAGCAGGAGAGAACTTGAGAGGTTCTAGTCCTCTTAGAGGAACTGCATTGGAACATTTTAACTACTTTTCTGTGAAGGACAAAATCAATCTGACTCTGGCAGCTCTTAGAAGCCACTCCACCCAGCTAGGAGTGTGTCCCCAAGGGTCCAGGGGGCGAAGATAAGTCAGCCAAGAGTATGAGAAGACAACAGGCACCATGGAGTAAATGGACAAACCCAATCCTATAAAAGGGTTTAAATTAGAAACATTAGAAACAATAATGTTGCCTATTCCATATAGAATACTAGTAGTTGTCATGATGGTGCCAACTCTTTAAGCTCCACATAAATGTGTGATGGCTACTTTTCCAAACTACACACCAGCCTTCAAAACTAGGCATCCCATTGAGGGGTGGACACAGGTGAGAACCTGGCTGAGCACTTCTGTATGAAGAGCCACGGGAAAAACGTGGTAGACAAAGCAGAATACTAAAGCACAATGATGTTTGGGTTTCACATTGACTGTGCTATGGTTATAGTAACAAATGTACCAAGGCTCACACATTAACTTCCCTTAAAAAAAACCTAATATATTTGTGAGGTACTCTGGGGGGAAAGCTGTTCATGGCATCTCACTCCTAACAGAAGGGAAAAGCTGAGTTTGCACCCTACCCCCTCACCTATCGCCTTCCCTGGGCTTCAGTGTTTTCACCCACTGCTCATGGCTCCCAGGCAGCACTTTGGGCTCACACTTAGTACAAAATGGCATAGATGGGCAACATTAAATGCCCTTAACTTATGAGACTGATCTGTGTATTGCCTTTTTTTTTTCAATGGGCAGACATATACTAATACTTACTAATCTTTCAGCTTTTGTTTTTAAAATATTCAGACTGGACTCATCCATGTTGCCATTTCTACACATTAGTTATACTGGAGGTTAGGCTGTGAATGCTGTTCTGTATATATTGAAAGGGATTTTTATCTAACCAGCCAAACATTGGAAAGGAGCTCCAGCTCTGCCAGCCCCTCTAGCACCTCACAGGGAGATTCTGCCAGCAGAAGGAACTGGGATTATCTCAGGAGCTAACCCCAGAGGTTGGGTTTCAGGCCATCCATGTCCTTGCATGTCTTTTTCCTTGGAGAAAAGGCCTTTTCCAGTTTGATTCACTGGGCTGGTAAGTGAATTGAGTAGCTAAGCCCCGAGGGCACACCCAGAGACTCACTCATTAATCCCATTGTGAAGGAGAGAGGGCTGCACATTTAGTCTGTGATGAGGCTGGTTACATGGCGAACACAGATGCCATGTGTGGCAACTCGATCTTGACTGTGTTGTAATGAATACAATGTGTTCAGTGCTCACTTGACAGGGTGATGCCTCTGAGAAGCATTGTCATGAACTTATGACTGGAAGCACATTTTAATCGTGTTTGGCTCCTTGTAGATCAGTTTCAGATCGTGTAATCTGTGGAGAGCATCTGTTGATTGGCATGTTTTCCTAAGTTCAGCTCTAGTTTATGAGATGTGGAAGAAAGAAATTCTGCTCACAGCTTTTACACTAAGATTCACAGGACTTTGCTCAATTTGCAAATGCTCTTTCAGTGGTTGACTTATGCTTGCTCCTCTCCAACCCAGGTCTGGCTATTCATAGACCAGGAATTAAATCACTGAAGTCCAGCCTTCTCAGGTTTCTCTTCCCCCAGGGAGGGCAGTTTTAGAGTGGTTATAAGAAAATCAACTCATCCCTAATCAGTTGGCCCAAAGAGACCCAAAGTGCTCCTCCCCCTTCCTTTTACAATCCTTCCAATAAAACTTCTTTACTTTTTTTATCCTTAGGTGGGGAGCCCTCTTAGAGAGTTCACACAGTGAGTGTGGTTTGTGCATTCAATATTAAGATCTGATCGTTGCCTCTTGAGGGCTGAAAAATGAAAACACTGGATAGGAGCCCACCTTCTGGCTTCATGCTTGTCAAGAACAGGATCTATTAGCCTTTTAAAGAAATACTGATAATAAAAAGCAGACTAAGTGAGCTATGTGAATTGGCATCTAATCAATTATTTTCTGAGCTCTTCCCCCCTTAAGTTACTCAGAGCCGCGTGAGCAAACAAGCTTTTACTGTTCCAAGCCCTCTTGCTTTCCACAGAGCTTGGATAATATATAAGCCTGTGCACATCCCTATTCTCTTTTGAGATGTTTTATTAACAACATCATCATAGGAAAGGTCGTATTCCCTTTAATTAAAGGGTATACAAGTCAGAAACCTCCCCCCCCCCACATTCCCCAAGCATCAAGAGGTGCAAGGCCAGAGCATCCCTCCCATTGCCCACCAGCTGGGCCAGGATGTCCGTGGTATGAGGACCAGGACAGCCGCTGGGGCCGGGCTGCTTTCTTTTTCCCACATTAGTTCCTCATTGTGTCGACCTAGAACTTTTGGATGTGAACGAGATCGCATACTTGGAATGATACTTTTTTTCTCCATAAACCTTTTGCCCTATAGTTGATTTATTTCTCCTGGGCTAAAATTGGACTCATCCTGAATATCAGTCTTTGACATGGAAGACACTCCAGCATTTGGAGGCTCTCCTCCTCACAAGCTGGTTGCATCAAATGCTCTGGTTTGCCTTTGCTTTTCCTGTCTCATCCACGCCTCACCCTCTCTCCTACGCTCTCCATACTCAACCTCCACCCTTTGACTTCTAGGACATACATCACTGGAAGAAGAAATGCATCTATGATTTTCCCTGAGTGCGGGCCAATTCCTTATTTTAGCGTGGGCAGGCCTGGCTTGGGGAGGTGCGTGCCAGGCAGTTGAATGATGTTGGCATTGTCCGGTCATTTCTAGTCCCCACCCAGGAGGTGTTCGGAAGCACTGACTTGACTAGGGGAAGTCATCTTCGTTAACCCCTTAGTGGAGCAGCATAATGCCAAAAGAAATCACGAAACACAAGAAAAACGCAACTAGAGGGTAAATAGTCATTTAAAAGGATTTCTGTTTTTCTATTAAAGAAAAATAAAAGCTACTTTCTAACCTGGGGCTTGAGATAGGTGTGATTAGTGCCATTGGCTGGTCTCTGCCACAGAAATGCTTCTTTTTTTTTTTTTTTTTTTTTAAGAAGATGTTTGGGGGTAGGAGTTTAGTAATTTATTTATTTATTTTTGCTGTGTTGGGTCTTCGTTTCTGCGCGAGGGCTTTCTCTAGTTGTGGCAAGCGGGGGCCACTCTTCATCTCGGTGCGCGGGCCTCTCACTATCGCGGCCTCTCGTTGCGGAGCACAGGCTCCAGACGCGCAGGCTCAGTAGTTGTGGCTCACAGGCCCAGTTGCTCTGCGGCATATGGGATCCTCCCAGACCAGGGCTCGAACCCGTGTCCCCTGCATTAGCAGGCAGACTCCCAACCACTGCACCACCTGGGAAGCCCAGAAATGCTTCTTTTGAGAAAAAAAGTAGAGGATTATCTAAAGCACTCAGTTTCTCTTATTAAGTTTGGGTTTTCTTAAAACTAGATTGAGAAAAATTCATTTCTGCATGGAGCGTGCATTCTAGAATAAGCTTAAATGCACAAGTTTCCAGGCTTGATCTGCAATCCTTTGGGTAATTCCAGCCAGACCTTGACCCTGGGGGTTGTGAGGACCAGAAGTGGCAATACCAGTTACTGTCTATTTCGTTAGAAGCTGGAGTTGAACTTGGGAGCATGAATAATGCTAGCTCAATTTTCCCCTCCCTCCAGCCAACCGCTGAAATCACTGAGACTTCTCATAGGATAAACATGTCTGTTAGATTGTTCCCAAGATTGCTCCTATACTTTACCTTGTAATATTCATTTGCTCCTTTCATCACTTTCCCCTGACCCACTGGCACCTTTCTCCTCCACTCTTTACCTAATTGAACCTAAATCCAAAGCCACAGATTCTTCTGGGTGTCTATTCACATATGTGAAAGCTCAGTCAAGGTGCCCCTAAGCTGGAACAGAGCTAACTGTTCCTGTCTTAATTCTCTGGGTCTTGGTTGTCTGTTTCTGGTGCTTATTCATAATTCCCATAGAAGAAAGCGGTTTTTAATATTTTTCATAAAAAATTCAGAAATCTGATAAATGTCCACATTTTCAAAGAACTCGGGCCCAAGGCTTCCTTTTTCCCGGTTCCTCCCCATAGTCAACAGCATTTACGGAGAGCATTTTATGAGGCAGCTGCTCTGCTGGGCCCTCACTTCCACTGTTTCCTTTAATCCTCACCACCATTCTTTAGCACGGTACTACGCATAGGGCAGGTTCTCGGTGAATGTGTTACGTGGATAACCTTATGGAAAAGGGTTATTAACCTAACATTAGAGCTGAGAAGACTGAGGCCCAGAATAGTTAAGTGATTTGTCCAACATACTGAGGTTTGACTGAATTCACCCTCTGTCTAGCCCGTTGGTCTTTGTCACCTGCATGTCGGTTAGTTAAAGCCACCATCCAGCTGGTACCAGAAACGGGTCTGCCTGATGCACTGTCTCATTGCTTCAGAAAGGCCTGGTGCTATTTATGGACAGAATAAGGGTGACAGACCGGCATGGTGTTTTGCCTCTTGGCCTGTGGAATGCAGTCTGCAGCATTCGCTCCAGAAAACCTCACACAGATTTGTGTTTGCACAAAGGGGTCCAAAGACTTAATTATTTTTTGGGAACTCTACTATTTGTCCTTTGCTAACCAGGTCATCCTTCAGACAGAAAAAATGCTGTGTATGACCCAGCCAAGGCTGCTGCTCAATGGGGTTGACAGCAGGCCAGAAACTCAAAACCCTGCCCGCAGGCCTGAGCATGTCCAGAAAGTGAGCTGACGGAAGGCAGTTCTCTGTGTGCGCCCTGCATGTGTCTCTCTCCCCTATGCCATTGTTCAAGCTGGAAGAGTTACCAAAAGCAATGCCTACTTGACCCTTGTTGATAGGTGGTTGCACTGAACTAAATGAGACAAAGGCAACCTGTCTCTTCTGACAGAAATAGGCAAAGCAGAATCCATCACCGTGGCCCGGATGTTCTATGACTTGCAACGTTTCAAAATGTGTGTTTCCATCAGTGTCCCAGCAGCCGCCACATCTGTCTCTCCTGGGAGGCGGATGTAGAAGTGCCCTTAAGTAAAAACTTTGAAATTTCAACTTTTGGTTTTTCTGCTTTCCCAGCAATTGTTTTGTGGATATGTTCACATGACTAAGATTCTTGCTCAAAAGCCCCAAAGCACTTGAGGATAAATTACAAAGGGCCCAAGTGGTGGTCCCTCTTATTCTACAGCAGTGTGTTCTTGGGGGTCTCTTGAGTGTCCATAACAGGGGCACAGACAGAGCTGCTTGATCAGTGAGTCCATCAGAGCCATTAGCCATGCCGATCCTGAAAGCATAGAGTCACGAGCGGAGTCCAGTGGATTTATTCCACAGATATTTCTTTGTCTTCATGGCTGCATGCAGAGTGCTAGGTAAAGAAACACTCACAGGCAGGCTGCCTCAAGCTCTCCAGGCCAACGAGCACTGGTAAAGGAAGCGCTGTGCTCCAGAGGGTGCTCCAGTTCCCAAAGTGGATGTCAGTCAGCGTTCTCTAGTCAATCCAGACATGATTCGTTTGTCCTTAAATATCAGCAAAACTACGGCTAGAGTGACAATAACCATACGGGCTGGCGAGTCCTCTCATGAAATCAACACTGATTTTACCCTTTCTTACACGTAGACATTCCCAATGTCTTCTCCTTTAAAAAAAAATCTTCAGTATATTTGAAAGACCACACACACAGCTAGCCATTTGTAGAAGTTGCTGTAATAGATCCAATGGGAGGATGCATTGGAAGGGCTTCATATGTGTATGTCCTCAGTAAATGATAGCTGCTATTATCACCCTGTCACATCATCATCACAGTCATCATCACTGCAGTTTTTTGCTTGCCTTTAACCAGGAATTAAATCAATGGCAGCTCAGAGCTCTGGCGTTAAAATTCCTCTTTGTACCTTGACATATACTTTTTGAGAAGTACAGTGAAGTCCAGTTTGCCTCTGTTTTTAAACTGAACCTTTAGAGGAGCAGCAGTGGGCATCTCATTTTAGTATCTTTGTCAAGGAACCTGAAAAATCCACTCAAGGAGCTGGTGCTACATGCCCTGTGTCTTCTTTATACCAAACCTTGGAAGTGGGGAGAAGGGAACCTAGGTATTTCACCTAGGTTATGCGCTAAATTGTTTTCCCCCTAAAATTCATATGCTGAAATTCTAACTTCTACTGCCTCAGAATATGACTGTATTGGAGATAGAGTCTGTAAAAAGGTAATTGAGTTAAAATGAGGTTGTTATAGGATGGCCCCTAATCCAACCTGACTGGTCTCCTTCTACAAAGAAGAGATTAGGACTCAGACATATACAAGGGAAGGCCATGTGAAGACTCAGGGAGAAGACAGACATCTACAAGCCAAGGAGACAGGTCTCAGAAGAAACCAACCCTGCCTGACACCTTGATTTAGGTCTAGCATCCAGAACTGTGAAAAAATACATGTTTGTTGTTTAAGCCACCCAGTCTGTGGTATTTGTTATGGCAGGCCAAGCAAACTAATACAACATATGTCATCTCATTGACTCCTCTGCACAAACCAATGTGTTATTATCACCAACTTGTAGATAAGAAAAGTGATGATTTGAGAGATAAGTAAGTTGTCCATGGTATTACAGGTGGTCGAGTAGCTTGGCCAGGTTTTAAATCCAGTTCTGCTAGAGGATACCTGTCATATTTTAATATTTTAATAAATATTAACACTTATTATTTACCATTACTATTGGCTTCAAGAAGGTAATATCCAATTCAGGTAAGCATACCACAAAGAGATGAAGTTTATGTAGATCAATAGAGGTACTTCCCATATAGCAGGAGAGAAACACGTTGGCTTGCTTGTAGGAAAAGCAGGAGCCCAAGTCCCATAAATATTGTTCAAACTCAGCATGAAGTAAAACTTAGCATTTTATAAGCCATGTCTTGTTATAGAGGCCTCCAAGAAATGAAGTTTTAGAAGTCAAATATGCATTGATCTATAGACAGAATAAGAGGCATTTTGGTGGGAATATGTTGTGTAAGGTGTTCGGGTGCATTTACACCCACTCGGAAACTAAAAATGCTTTTCCAAATAAGATCGTAAAAGTCTTTGTCCTAGTCAGTCAAAGATAGCCCTTATAACATGGCCAAAGATTAAAGTTTATGTTCACAATTATTTTAAACCAAGAAATTACTCTCTGGCTTCTCAATCATATTTCTATTCCTTTTGTACATCTCATCAAAGCATTTCGATTAGAACAAGTCATTGAGGACAGAAGCCAAAATAAATAGTTGAGTTTGAATTACTACAGTGAAGGGACCACAGTTTAAGTCAGGCCCAAGTTAGGGGGACTTTTCATGATTCTATGAGATTCTAGTATTTATGGAATTGGCTTGCGTGTCGATTTTTTTTCTTCCTGATTTCTAAAATCATCCATGAATTTCTTAGTCTATCTTGTCAAGCTTTTTCTGATGCCCTCTCAAAAGTTCCAGCCAGTTGATGGTTTGCTTTTCCTTGGAGCTCATTAACTTGGCCTGCAGCCAGCAGCCTCTGCCCAGCTGTCTGGCCATGTCGCCCACGTTGGCTACATGAGAACCAGAGGTGCCTGCCAACTCCCCTGCTTCCATCCCTGCTTCCAGAATGGACCAGGGGGGGCTGCAGTCAAATGGGAATAAAGCTAAGGTACACACCTACCCACAAATCTAATCTTTGTTCATGTCCTTCTGGGCTGGTCAGGGGACATCATAGAGTGGTTAAGTGCACAAGTTTTGGAGATGGACAGAGTCAGTTCAAATCCTGACTGCCACCCACAAGTCATATGACTCTGGGTACGTTGCTTAATCAGCCTGGGCCTCCATTTCCTCATCTAAGTGGAGAGAACAACTACTTTGCAGGTTAGTTGAAAAGGTTAAATGAAATAACAGGTGAAGCATCTAAGAAAGTATTTGGCAGAAGCCAGGTGCTTAATGAATGAAGACTATGAACAGAAGTTTGCTGACTTCCCCTAACATAACTTCCAGTGCTTCCTGTGTCGTTGATATTTAATTTTTGACACAACAAAGCCAGTCTGTATTTCTCCGGAGGAGCAATGCCATGGCGACCTGATGTGCAATCAGCACTTAACCTCACATAAGACCCAAGAGTCCCCACAGAGGGCATTCTCCATGGGTTTCAAACTCGGTGCCTCATCCTCCAAGCATGTTCCCTCCGGAAAAGCAGGAGACCGCCCAAGGTTTGGATAAGTTCAGGGAAGCATCTGAACTTCTTGGGAGCTGTCCCATCAAAACTGGAGTTGTCTGGGTTTTGACCACTGGGGCCAATATTCTCTTCTGTCTGGGCTTTTAAAAAAGATTAGAACATTTATTCCCAGTTCTCTTTGTCATTAGAAGCTCTTAAGCATGAAGACTAATTTCAACCAGAATTTTGTGGGTAAAAGAGATGAGTAACGTGAGAAAATGAATGAGGAGATTGGCACTCACTGGGGGACATTAGGGACCCCAAGGAGAAAAATAAAAGCTATCTTCATCAGCTGGCCCAAGGTGGAGAGGGGTTTATGATATGTGATTGGTCCCAACATTCTGTTTTGAATCTCTCCCTCACTGCATAAATTAGAATTGGAAAGATTTGGGTTTGAATTCTATTTGCAACATTTATCAGGTGGGTTGGCTTCCTACAACCTCCCCAAACCTCAGTTTCCTCATTGGCAAGGTGGAAATATTAGTAAGTACTCAATAAGATTGTTCATTCATTCATTCATTCATTCACCCAACAACATTTGTAAAGCCCTTGCTCTGGCACATAGCAAGCACTCAATAAATGGTAGCTCCCCAGAAGCTTCCGTGGAATCCTCATAATTCCATGTCTCTAGATTTCAGGAAAAATTTCACATTTGTACCATAACTTTTTTCATTTTGCTTGGGAATATGTTCTCACCTTTATAAAAAGTGTGCTTGACCCTTTAGAGCCCTCAGAGAAAATTTTTAAATGGAAGAATGTGGGTCCTTCTAAAACCAGTATTATTGAAACTCATAAAATGTTAGGCCCATTCTTTGCTGTTCTCAATTCACTTGAATTAACATGCATGAACAATACAACTTAGCTACATCCAAATACTATCAAGTGGCACTATGCCATTAAATGACATGTCATTCAGTCACCAGGAAAGAAGTGTGCTCAGTGATGAGGTGCACAGGACCCCAGGACACCCCCCCCAGCCCAGCTCCATAAGGGGCTCCAGTACCTTCTACACACATTGCAGTTTCCTTCAGTGCCCTGAAGGTGAGCAGAGAGTATGTGACCATTATGCCTTCATAGAGTTTATGACTTTCCAGAGCTTTTAATACTTCCCCCAAACAGTATCCTTTGCCTCACAAATAACTCTTTTGTGAGTCGTGTCTTTTTGTTTCTCCCCCATTTTAATTGTTGATCCCCTTTTCTTTCCGAGTCCCGAGTACTCTCCTGATTTATCCATGACTGAATCTTGCACTACTCTGAAGAAAACGATGATTTGAGTAAATAGCACACATTGCTTTCATTAATATGTCACATTAAATTTAAAATCTCAAATCCAAATCAAAAGTTGGATCTCTTAACATTGTTCATACTTTAGGAAAGTCTGAGGGCTGGGAATAATTTTTCTCACGGGCCACACACACACACACACACACACACACACACACACTGCAGCTGATTCTAATGGTTCCCAACAGTTTTTTTTAACCTCCTCACCATCATGTATGTAGCACACTCTCATAGGTGGCATTTCTCCTCAAGGGTGGTGATTCTGGGTGGGTGAGGTCACGTGTAGTTTGAAAAAGTAGCTCCTCCCACCTCACCATACTGAGGATCACATTTCCAATTACATCGAGAGAATAGGATTCCTCTTGTCTGCTCTGGTGGCTTTATTGAGAAAACCTTGGCTAGAACTGTCATGCTTTGAAGTGAACCTTAATCTCCTTTGGAGATAAAGGGTCCTACTGGAAATCTCCTTTGAGGGCTTGCACGCATAGGTACTCTCGGCAACCCTGTTCCACTCACAATTTCTCTGCTGTCATCATGCACCCACCACAGGGAGCTGTTGCTAGGTCAGTGATGTCTCCTGATGGTACCAGGAAACCTTCCCAGTGCCTCCATCCTACAGGAACAAGGAGAAGGACCGCTAGACAAGAGCTTGGGTTTTCCTTATGAAAACACAATGACCTGCAAAGAGATTTTATAGCAGACCCAGAATAAAAAGAAAAGAAAACAAACAGAAAATGTTTTCCTTATAGTCATACCATCAAGAGTTCAAATTTCCCAACAGCGAAGTCAGAAGCTTATAGAGGAAACAGAATAAAGCAAAGCTCCTTGGGAACAATTCTGAGAAGGGCTTGCTTCCTAGACGTGGGCGAGCTGTCACCTACGAGATGGGTGACATCATTCACGCCCCCTCCTGTCCTCATCTCCACCAAGAGAAGAACAAAACTAACATTTAAAAAAAGATATATTGGTATCACTTGCTATGTCAGGAAAGAGAGTAAAAGTGCAGGAAAAAAGGAGGAAAGAAAGTAATTGATATAGCATCCAGAGGCCTAAACAGAAACCTCATTTTTCGGGAGGGGAAGGCTCAGTCCAGCCCCGCATGTGGGATGTGGGATCTCCAGGCTAGTGAGTTTGGGGCTAGCAGCAGCTTCTCAGAGCCTGTCTTTTCAGAGCTAGCGATGCTTTCCTTCCAATAGCCTTGACTAAGCTAATTATGCTCTTTTTTTTTTAGTTAGAAGTGAAGTACAGCATTTTACCACGAAGATGGTTTTTTTGGCTGTCCAAGTCGACCTGATCTCCTCTATTCTGAGAACTGCCAATTTCTGGAAGGTGTTTCCTTTCAGCCTGGAGTTGTAGGTACAATAGCACACAAGGGAGAAGACAGGAATAAAAAAAAAAATCACGCTATATAATTATCACTGCGGCCAATGCTATGTCACTTTCTATGAACATATGCCATTAATAGAATGGTAAAAGAATAGTCATGTCCAAATATTACGTTTATGTTTTCAGCCTTCACAGGTACTAATAGTTGCCGCGGACACTATTTGACCTGGTTTTGCATTACAGCAAACTTCCATTTTTATGGAATGGATTTGGGATTAAGGTCGTTCAGTTCTTTAGCAGATATTGGTAATCAAGCCTAAGGAAACGCTGTAAGAATTAGGAAGAAATTCAAGGATGCTTTAATTTCCACCATAGAACCAGTCTCTTCTCTCAGAGGAAAATAAAACCTCTGCTTTTGGCAGAATGGTGAGAGGGGAAGACAGGCAGTGTAGCGACAAAGTTGAGGAGGGAAATCCGAGTGAGTTTCTTAGCATTCTGTTAGTCACATCTGGGGAAATAATGCTGCTAATCTGGCACTATTGCTAATCAGAAACTTGGCAACTGGTGAGCGGAATTGTGTGTGCCTAGGGAGTTCAGCCGCTACAGGTGACCAAGTCCGTCAGACTTGTCCCCATGGCAGAGTCGGGCCAACTTGAAACAGGTAGATGGTCATGGTCACTTGCCTTATGTGAAAACAGTGTTCCATTAAATGTGATATTAATATATCATATTTCTCCAAGAGCAGGCTCTGTCTTGCAGACTTCGTCTAACTAATTCTCACGGCATCCCTGGAAAGCAGAACGTGAATGGGAAACTGATTTGTTCATAGGTGTCCGGCAAAGTTCATGATTTCCTAACAGGAAAATGTAAATTTCCCTAAGAACAACATCAACAAAAACCAACTATACTGCAAAGATAGGGAAATGTTAAGGAGGCTTTGGCAGAGGTTAGAAAGGGGAGGGGTAATAAACAATAATGGGAAATCCAAATTTCAAGAAAAAAAGTTTTGGAAAAGCCAACAGAGGGCCTTGTTGTGGGTGTGGCAGAAATCCTGAGTGCTTTGAGAGAGAGAGAGAATGGGCAGCCTATTCTATGACAATTCTTATACAGTTAGGCACTATTTGCACAGAAAAGTTACAGTCCCTTGAGATTTGAAGAGTCATCCTCTGTCCTGTTTTTAATGGAAACATCTTACTATTTATTAATAACAACCACCACCATGTAGTGGGTACTTACAAAGTGTGGCCTGATTGCATGTAGTCCCTTCAATGACTCCATAGACTTTGCATTCTCATTTTTCTCATCTAACAACACAGACACAAAATGACATTCTCAAGTCACAGGGGTGGGGAAAGTCAGGGCCAGCACTCAGGCCCACTTCTGTCTGCTGGCCAAGCCTCTGCAGGTACCCAGTGCCTGACGGTGCGTCCTCTCAGGGCAGGGGGTGCTGTAGCTAGAGAGGAAACAGGGCTTATCTTTACAGGGGCTGAATAATGAGAAAAGCTTAGATCCAAAGTTAGATTCTAAACTTTTGACTCAAAAACAGGCACTGGTGGGAGCAGAAGAATGACATGAGTGGAAAAAATTAATGTGCAATAATAATATCGTGTAACTCACGTCCGTCCCTTAATGGAAGGAAGTGTGTGAATAACAGGAGTCGTAAATGGCCACGTCATCAGCGGAGGCTCCTGTCCCAGGCTGTGTCTTGGGATGTCACCCACGCGAGCCTGACCGGCAAGTGACCTGGTCACCAGCATGGTCTTTGGTGGTCTCAGTCAGCCACGGGGCCACTCTCCCACCAGTGAGAGAATTTTTCTACAGACTTGCCCTGTCTGTTTCTCACAGAGCTCCGAGTTCTCCCTCTGTTGACTCATGAATTGAGTTATGATAGCCTCCATCTGCCCAGGGCCTTGGCCCAGGCTGCTGAAGGGGCTGACTGGAGGGCACCCCACATACCCACCCGCAGTGTAGCATCCACAAGCAGCACCCCTACCCAGGTCCCCATTCAGGTTTCTCCCATCAGAATGAGCTCCTCTCCTGAGGGCAGCTCTGCCAGGAGCTTGCATGGTGGCCGTAACCTCAGGGTTTGGGTCCTGCCACCAGCCATTGGCTCAGAAACTCCCTCATTTTCCTTTCTGTGCACACTCTTTACTTTAGGCCATTAGGAAAATAGAAGCTCCAGATGCCTGTTTGTGCAGGCCTTCATTTCGGGTGTGAATCCAGACGCTTACACTTGTAGCTATGAGATTTGGGGCAAGTCACTAAAAAACAAGCAACTTTCTAAGTCTTGGTTTCCTTATCTGTTATATGGGGACACCAGCAAGCTAACTGAAAAGGAACTTGAGTGGAAACTTCAGTTTATTTTTTTCCTAGCACTGGTAGGACAAAGAGATAAATAACAAGGAGTCAAGCACAACTGGGGGGTTTCTTTTATAAGCCAACACGTCAAACTCACCTGTCCAGTCTCTGTCAAGGTTTAGTCTGATCTCACATGCCCCAGGGTGATTACCTCTAGTTCTATAAAATCCTTCCAGTTGTGGAGTGTTTTAGGTTAATGCAAATGCCTTCCCGGAGGCTTTTTGTAATCTTCACATGGTCCTGTGAAGTAGGTAGATTTGCTTTTTTATCCCCCATTTTACAGAGAAGGGAACTGAGACTTGGAGTCTTGGGGGTGTTGTTTTTAAGCAACTTGCCCTGAACCTCACAGCTCTGAGCAGAGCCAGTCCTCTGGCTCCAGTCCTCAGTGTTTGTCCCACGGCCACAGCACTGAGGTCAGTGATGACCCACACGATGACTCTGAGGCTGAACACGATTCAGCATCTTCAAAGAGAGATTCTGTCTGATCAATTCTATTGTACCAGCAAAGTGGGCTTGAAATCTGTAGAAAGATCTTTTTCAAAAATAGCAGATGCAACAATACTGGTTAAAGAACATTCCATCTTCTAAACATTCCCATTTTTAAGTCTGTGCCCCAGGCATCAACCCGAGGTGGGGGTGGGTGGTCATACATAGTCACCATTTGGAGAAAAGAATAAAAGAGCCGTCACAGAAACTTAAAAGAGCACATAGCAGGAGATGAGGGAAAACATCATACATCATAGTCCTGTCTCTGTCTCCAAGGAGCAAAGTGGAAAACAGACGCCTATGGCTTTAAGAGAAACAGTCATATTGGGAGAGTGTTACAGGTGCTAAGGAAGAGAATGTTTTTCATGCCTTGGTTCAGGGGATTCTCAAAGGCCTGGGTCTGCTTCCAACAGCACAGCCTTCAACGTGTGTGTTATCTGATATAAGTTTATTATTGGGTATAGAATGAGGTGGGGAGGAAAGTACCGCTCACTTCCAGGGGGACCTTGCTCCCCATCATGGCTCCATCACTTCATCTCTGTGGGGAGATGGTCACCCAAGGATTCAGGGTCACTGCAAAGAGCCGGCCTCTACCCTCCTTCTTCCTCAGTCCCCCCTTCCTCTCTATCATTTCCATTTGTTCCTAATTATTTTTCTGTTTTCCTTGTTTCTGAAGAAAGTACTGGGCCACCAATCACTGGCTGAGATACACTCAGGGTTTTTCTAAATTAGGCCTCATCACTGTGAACTCTCTTCTCCATTAGAAGCAAGAAATGGATCCTGAGATGGGCAGGGTCCAACCTCTCTTTGGTCCAGCTGACTCTAGGGGTGTGAAGTGGGTCCAAAAGGTGAGCACGCTGATCCAGTTCTTCTAAGGAGCTTCAGTTCTTTTCACCTGGATTTCTTGATCTTGTCAAACTTACCTACTTCCAGACATCAGGCATATTACCTGGAATGCTACACATGAGAACCTGGTGCCCTGGAGTTCCCCTTGCCTCTTCGTTCTCAGTGTGGCCCGGATCTGTGGGCTGGTTTTCCTTAGTCATGCTTATCACTAACTGTGTTCCCTTAAAGATCAGCAGTCTTATCTTAAGTGCCAAATCCAGTTTCCTCTGTCCATTTTCCATCTTCCCTGATTGACCAGATGACCCAGTTAGGAGGGTCCCATCCTGATTCTCCTCCTTCCTCTCCATATAATGCTTTTACTTCCTTGGTGGTTCCTCTTCTTTCTTCTCTCCTCTGACCATGGGTGTGGCCCTAAATTTTATCTTGGTCCTCTAACCTTCTCTTTGCACATTATCCTTTGGTAAATTCACCACTCACTGCTTTAAGCGTCACGTCTGTGTGAATGACACTTGAATTTGTACCTGAAGCCCCATAAGGCTCTTCATGGTAACAGTATCAGAGGCTGCTGTCTGGCATTTGAAAATGTGAGAGTTGGAAAAAAATATTAGAGGTGGATTCCTGATTTACAGTTTTATAGATGAATCAGCTGAATGCTATAGACACTCCTGAGGTCATATCTTTTATTTATTTATTTAGAATTTTTGAATTTTATTTTATTTATTCTTTTATACAGCAGGTTCTTATTAGTCATCCATTTTATACACATCAGTGTATACATGTCAATCCCAATCTCCCAATTCATCACACCACCCCCCTGCTGCTTTCCCCCCTTGGTGTCCATACGTTTGTCCTCTACATCTGTGTCTCTATTTCTGCCCTGCAAACCAGCTCATCTGTACCATTTTTCTAGGTTCCACATATATGCATTAATATACGATATATTTTTTTCTCTTTCTGAATTACTTCACTCTGTATGACAGCCTCTAGATCCAGCCACATCTCTACAAATGACCCAATTTCGTTCCTTTTTATGGCTGAGTAATATTCCATTGTATATATGTACCACATCTTCTTTATCCACTCATCTGTCGATGGGCATCTAGGGTGCTTCCATGACCTGGCTATTGTAAATAGTGTGGCGATGAACATTGGGGTGCATGTGTCTTTTTGAATTATGGTTTTCTCTGGGTATATGCCCAGTAGTTGGATTGCTGGGTCATATGGTAGTTCTATTTTTAGTTTTTTAAGGAACTTCCATACTGTTCTCCATAGTGGCTGTATCAATTTATATTTCCACCAACAGTGCAAGAGGGTTCCATTTTCTCCACACCCTCTCCAGCATTTGTTGTTTGTAGAATTTCTAACTGGTGTGAGGTGGTACCTCATTGTAGTTTTGATTTGCATTTCTCTAATAACTAGTGATATTGAGCAGCTTTTCATGTGTTTCTTGGCCATCTGTATGTCTTCCTTGGAGAAATGTCTATCTAGGCCTTCTGCCCATTTTTTGATTGGGTCGTTTGTTTTTTTAATATTGAGCTGCATGAGCTGTTTATATATTTTGGAGATGAATCCTTTGTCCGCTGATTCATTTGCAAATATTTTCTCCCATTCTGAGGGTTGTCTTTTCGTTTTGTTTGTAGTTTCCTTTGCTTTGCAAAAGCTTTTAAGTTTCATTAGGTCCCATTTGTTTATTTTTGTTTTTATTTCCATTACTGTAGGAGGTGGATCAAAAAAGATCTTGCTATGATTTATGTCAAAGAGTGTTCTACCTATGTTTTCCTCTAAGAGGTTTATAGTGTCTGGCCTTAAATTTAGGTCTTTAATCCATTTTGAGTTTATTTTTGTGTATGGTGTTAGGGAGTGTTCTAATTTCATTCTTTTACATGTAGCTGTCCAGTTTTCCCAGCACCACTTATTGAAGAGACTGTCTTTTCTCCACTGTATATCCTTGCCTCCTTTGTCATAGATTAGTTGACCATAGGTGCCTGAGTTTATCTCTGGGCTTTCTATCCTGTTCCATTGATCTATATTTCTGTTTTCTGTGCCAGTATCATACTGTCTTGATTACTGTAGCTTTGTAATATAGTCTGAAGTCAGGGAGTCTGATTTCTCCAGCTCTGTTTTTTTCCCTCAAGACTGCTTTTGTTATTCAGGGTCTTCTGTGTCTCCATACAAATTTGAAGATTTTTTGCTCTAGTTCTATAAAAAATGCCATTGGTAATTTGATAGAGATTGCATTGAATCTGTAGATTGGGTAGTATAGTCATGTTCACAATATTGATTTTTCCAATCCAAGAACATGGTATATCTCTCCATCTGTTTGTGTCATCTTTAATTTCTTTCATCAGTGTCTTCTGGTTTTCTGCATACAAGTCTTTTGTCTCCCCAGGTAGGTTTATTCCTAGGCATTTTATTATTTTTCGTTGTAAGGGTAAACGGGAGTGTTTCCTTAATTTTTTCTTTCACATTTTTCATCATTAGTGTATAGAAATGCAAGAGATTTCTGTGCATTAATTTTGTAACCTGCAACTTTACCAAATTCATTGATTAGCTCTTATAGTTTTCTGGTGGCATCTTTAGGATTCTCTATGTAGAGCATCGTATCATCTGCAAACAGTGACAGTTTTACTTCTTCTTTTCCAATTTGTATTCCTCTTATTTCTTTTCCTTCTCTGATTGCTGTGGCTAGGACTTCCAAAAGTATGTTGAATAATAGTGGTGAGAGTGGACATCCTTATCTTGTTCCTGATCTTAGGGGAAATATTTTCAGTTTTTCACCATTGAGAATGATGTTTGCTGTGGGTTTGTCATATATGGCCTTTATTATGTTGAGGTAGGTTCCCTCTATGCCCACTTTCTGGAGAGTTTTTATCATAAATGAGTGTTGAATTTTGTCAAATGCTTTTTATGCATCTGTTGAGATGATCCTATGGTTTTTATTCTTCAATTTGTTAATATGGTGTATCACATTGATTGATTTGCATATATTGAAGAATCCTTGCATTCCTGGGATAAATCCCACTTGATCATGGGGTATGATCCTTTTAATATGTTGTTGGATTCTAATTGCTAATATTTTGTTGAGGATTTTTGCATTTATATTCATCAGTGCTATTGGTCTGTAATTTTCTTTTTTTGTAGTATCTTTGTCTGGTTTAGGTATCAGGGTGATGGTGGTCTCATAGAATGAGTTTGGGAGTGTTCCTTCCTCTGCAATTTTTTGGAAGAGTTTGAGAAGGATGGGTGTTAGCTCTTCTCTAAATGTTTGATAGAATTCACCTATGAAGCCATCTAGTCCTGGACTTTAGTTTGTTGGAAAATTTTTAATCACAGTTTCAATTTCATTACTTGTGATTGGTCTGTTCATATTTTCTATTTCTTCCTGGTTCAGTCTTGGAGGGTTATAACTTCCTAAGAATCTGTCCATTTTATTGGCATAGAGTTGCTTGTAGTAGTCTCTTTGGATGCTTTGTATTTCTGTGGTGTCTGTTGTAACTTCTCCTTTTCATTTCTAATTTTATTGATTTGAGTCCTCTCCCTCTTTTTCTTGATGAGTCTGGCTAATGGTTTATCAATTTTGTTTATCTTCTCAAAGAACTGGCTTTTAGTTTTATAGACCTTTGCTATCGTTTTCTTTGTTTCTATTTCATTTATTTCTGCTCTGGTCTTTATGATTTCTTTCCTTCTACTAACTTTGGGTTTTGTTTGTTCTTCTTTCTCTAGTTCCTTTAGGTGTAAAGTTAGATTGTTTATTTGAGATTTTTCTTGTTTCTTGAGGTAGGCTTGTATTGCTATAAACTTCCCCATTAGAACTGCTTTTGCTGCATCCCATAGGTTTTGTATCATCGTGTTTTCATTGTAATTTTTCTGTAAGTATTTTCTGATATCCTCTTTGATTTCTTCAGTGATCTCTTGGTTATTTAGTAATGTATTCTCTAGCCTCCATGCATCTGTGTTTTTCCATCTTTTTCCCTGTAATTGATTTCTAATCTCGTGGCGTTGTGGTCAGAAAAGATGCTTGATATGATTTCAGTTTTCTTAAATTTACTGAATCTTGATTTGTGACCCAAGATGTGATCTGCCCTAGAGAATGTTCCATGTGCACTTGAGAAGAAAGTGTTATTTGCTGTTTTTGGATGGAATGTCCTATAAATATCAATTAAATCTATCTTGTCTATTGTGTCATTGAAAGCTTGTGTTTCCTTATTAATTTTCTGGTTGGATGACCTGTGCATTGGTGTAAGTGAGGTGTTAAAGTCCCCCACTATTATTGTGTTACTGTCAATTTCCTTTTTTATAGCTGTTAGCAGTTGCCTTATGTATTGAGGTGCTCCTATGTTGGGTGCATATATATTTATAATTGTTATATCTTCTTCTGGGATTGATCCCTTGGTCATTATGTAGTGTCCTTCCTTGTCTCTTGTAACATTCTTTAGTTTAAAGTATATTTTATCTTATATGAGTATTGCTACTCCAGCTTTTTTTTGATTTCTATTTGCATGGAATACCTTTTTCTATCCTCTCACTTTCAGTCTGTTTGTGTCCCTAGGTCTGAAGTGGGTCTCTTGTAGACAGCATATATATGGGTCTTGTTTTTGTATCCATTCAGTGAGCCTGTGTCTTTTGGTTGGAGCATTTAATCCATTTACATTTAAGGTAGTTATCGATATGTATATTCCTATTTCCATTTTCTTAATTGTTATGGGTTTGTTTTTGTAGATCCTTTTCTTCTCTTTTGTTTCCCACTTAGAGAATTTCCTCTAGCATTTGTTGTAGAGCTGGTTTGGTGGTGCTGAATTCTCTTAGCTTTTGCTTGTCTGTAAAGCTTTTGATTTCTCTTTTGAATCTGAATGAGATCCTCCCGGGTAGAGTAATCTTGGTTGTAGGTTCTTCCCTTTCATCACTTTATTTTATTTTATTTTTTTTGCGGTACGCAGGCCTCTCACTGTTGTGGCCTCTCCCATTGCGGAGCACAGGCTCCGGACGTGCAGGCTCAGCGGCCATGGCTCACGGGCCCAGCCACTCCACAGCATGTGGGATCTGCCCAGACCGGGGCATGAACCCGTGTCCCCTGCATCAGCAGGAGGACTCTCAACCAGTGCGCCACCAGGGAAGCCCCTCTAGAAGTTTTTTGTTTTTTTGTTTTTGTTTTTGGTGGTACGTGGGCCTCTCACTGTTGTGGCCTCTCCCGTTGTGGAGCACAGGCTCCAGACGCACAGGCTCAGCGGCCATGGCTCACGAGCCCAGCTGCTCCGCGGCATGTGGAATCTTCCCGGACCGGGGCATGAACCCGTGTCCCCTGCATCAGCAGGTGGACTCTCAACCACTGCACCACTAGGGAAGCCCACACTTTCATCACTTTAATTGTCATGCCACTCCCTTCTGGCTTGTAGAGTTTCTGCTGAGAAATCAGCTGTTAAACTTATGGGAGCTTCCTTGTATGTTATTTGTCGTTTTTCCCTTGTTGCTTCCAATAATTTTTCTTTGTCTTTAATTTTTGTCAGTTTGATTACTATGTGTCTCGGTGGGTTTCTCCTTGGGTTTCTCCTGCCTGGGACTCTCTGCACTTCCTGGACTTGGGTGTCTATTTCCTTTCCCATGTTAGGGAAGTTTTCAACTATAGTCTCTTGAAATATTTTCTCAGGTCCTTTCTCTCTCACTTCTCCTTCTGGGACTCCTATAATGCGAATGTTATTGCATTTAATGTTGCCCCAGAGGTTTCTTAAGCTGTATTCATTTCTTTTCATTCTTTTTTCTTTATTCTGTTCTGTGGCAGTGAATTCCACCCTTCTGTCTTCCAGGTCACTTATCCATTCTTCTGCCTCAGCTATTCTGCTATTGATTCCTTCTAGTGTATTTTTAATTTCAGTTTTTGTATTGTTCATCTCTGTTAGTTTGTTCTTTAATTCTTCTAGGTGTTTGTTCTTTAATTCTTCTAGGTCTTTGTTAAACATTTCTTGCATCTTCTGTATCTTTGCCTCCATTCTTTTTCTGAGGTCCTGGATCACCTTCACTATCATTATTCTGAATTCTTTTTCTGGAAGGTTGCCTATCTCCACTCCATTTAGTTGTTTTTCTGGGGTTTTATCTTTTTCCTTCATCTGGTATATAGCTCTCTGCCTTTTCATCTTATCTATCTTTCTGTGAATGTGGTTTTTGTTCCACAGGCTGCAGGATTGTAGTTCTTTTTGCTTCTGCTCGGTCATATCTTTTAATTGAGGTGGAGACCATAGCAATTTGCCCTAGCCTGCTTTCCCTCCTGTATTCTATCACTTCACGTGTGCACCAACCCACCTGGGCTACGTAAGCTGCTCCTTTGTCCTGACCCCACGCTCATAATTTTTCACATTGTTTCTTTCCTGAAATGCACACTCCTCCTTCCCCCTCCTTCATCTATAAAAACCCTACCTCTAATTCAGCACACCTGAAATATTGGTGTTTCTCTCCCATTTCCTCAGTAAAAGTCCCAATTGATCAAACTAGTGCACAATGGCCAGGAGAGCCAGACTCTAATGGACAAGCATCCTCAGGGGTCTCTGTGGGACCTGCCCATAGCTTTAAGGGAACAAAGGCAATGAACCCCCCACCTTTATTCTTTCCACTACCTACTTCTCCATCACCAATACTTAGTAAAATCCAAAATATCTTTAAATGACTACATGTCAAAAAGTTAAGTGTTATGTGGGAGGGAATTCAATGAAAACTTTTAAACCATTAAAAAAAAAACAAACCCACTCCTTTCTCCAAAAAAAGTCCAAAATATCTGTTGATAATTTAAAAGGCACAGCAAAGATTTTGACCCTATTAAACTTCCTTATACAATGACTTATTTTAGGCATTAGAAAATTTTTGGTTCAAAGGACAACTATTTTTATCAACAACATGAGTCACTCTTTCTTACTATTTATTTTATCTGCCTCCCACTTTCTCCCTTACACACTCATACAGTTGGAATATTACAGTTTCCCAATTCTCTTTTATTCTGGTCAAATTTTGGTTAGAATTTAATGTTAAATGTAAGTATGCCATAAGCATTTTTATATTTGTTTTAATTTTTAATTTTTCTTGTCATTAGAATATGTCGAAGAAACAACAATGGGAAACAGGGGTTTATGCTGAAGAATAGCTTTGCATGGGTACTAATAAATACCCCACAAATGAAGTTCTACTTTTAATTTTTTGTTAATCATCAGTGTTATTGGACAAAGATACTAGTGGCACACTAATTTTAGGTCTCTTAAAACTAAATCTTTGCTTAGTCTACTGAGCTGCTTTGTTAGTGGTCCAAGAAAATCCATATTTAGTGGGAATTTGAATACTTGCATTTAACTCTTTACACAGTGGGTTACAAAACTATCTTGACATGAGTGAAATTACACAGTCCCCACACTCAAGCCCCAGTGATACCATGTCTGGCCAAGAAGCTGTATTGGGAGAGGAGAGCAAAGAGAATGAGGCCACACTCTGAGCTTAATACTAAGACAAATCAGTTACATTTCACTCCACTGAGTCTTTCTTTTCTTGCAAATGAAAGCATGGTCTGTATCCAAACTCTACCTTCCCTATACCCTAGTTTATGGATCCTCAACCTTTCCAAAGTGGAGAGTCCAGTGTCTGACCCCTGTTTTAAATGAGATAATGTATGACAAGTACTTGGTCACTAGTGTATCACTGAGACCCAGAAAGTGGCAACACTTATTCCCATTATTTACCCTGAGGGTTCTATGAATCCCTCTGAGGCCCTGAAAATGGATGTTGTTTGAGGTCTCATGACACTGAAAATTGATCCGTCTGTCTTCCTTTTCACCTTGTACTTCACCCTCATTGCACTTGTCATGATTTTAATGCCAACTATCTCTGAAGCTTGGGAAATCCAGATATCTGCATGGCCAGGAAATCATAGCTTGGACCTAGTCCCTTAAAATCTGCCTCCTTTGCTAAACTTTAAGTTCCATTTAGGGCTGGGACCCTTTGGCCTTGCTCCCTCATTGATTCCTAGTCCCAAGGAATAGTTCTGGCACATAGTAGGCACTCAGCATTAATACAGGCTCCTGATCCAGGCCCTGTCTTCTCAGTCCTCTGATTTCTGCTATAAATACAGCTGTTCTCATGGAATTGATACCACCTGACTCATTCTCCTCTAGGTCATGGAAGGCCCTTCATTGTGGGACAGTGGTTTGGCTAAGACTGAGTTTCCCTCCTACACGGTACCGCATGGGAGACACTGGAGGGCCTGCTCTTTTGTGTGCTCAAAAACACATTCTTTGCACATAGGGGATAGTCAAGCTGCTTAGGTAGCACAGAACCCTCTGGAATGAGGAAGTTCTATAAACAACCATCTCATCTCACAGTGTTCAGTAAACATCTGCAAACACTAACAGCTACTAGTTAGTGTCTTGAAATGCATTGTGTAGTCTGGGGTTATTTTTACTTTTTTTAAGTAATGGAGAGCTTCTAGGATCATTTTAATTGACTTTTCCATTTTTCATCTGTACCTAACCACAGGCAAAAGGGAGCCAACGGTCCCTTTATGAAACATTTGTTGCCAAATACCACTGGGTCTTTTTGATTGTATGGTGCACACCCATTGTAAATTATGCTGATTGTTATACCTAATAGAGGAACAAGTAAGACTCTGGCTCTGAAGCTTGGGAAAACCCTATTTTCAGAACAGACAGGAAACCACAGCCTGGGCTTTGATTGATGTTGAACTTTATTCTCACCTTCCTGTCCCCCTTCCTCACCTTCTACTCCCCCACCTTCAAACACACCTTGAGCGTAAGTGATAGGAAGAGAGCTTCAGTAAAAGTGGGAAGCTATTTTCCCAGTAGTCATTTGGAAATCATAAAATCTAGAAGTGGGAAATGATGTAGAGTTCTATTATTTCATCCAATTCCTTCATTTAACAGAGAAAGAAAGTGGAGCCCGGAATGGGTATGTGATGAGGCAGAACGAGGACCAGAATCCTGAGGGCCGAGTTAGAATTCTCCAGACAAAGCCTGAATAAGGGGCCACCCCTGCTCTGGATTTACTGTACACCTTTAGGCTCATGTGGAGCAGAATCGACACTGAGAAATAGTTAATGGTTCTTTTGTATACTTTGATCTAAAAGCTTCCCAACCTCTAAGGCATATTTTAAAAGTAGAAGTAAAGAGAGAGAAAGAGGTGATCGGTACTTAATTTAGATGTTGGATGTAGCTTCTTAGTTGTACCAGAATTCCTCTTGATTTCATTCAGCTAAGTGAAGACCAAATTACCATCATGGGTGATTTTTATGAAGGGTTGAATGACTTAATTAGCTTGGCTTTTATAGTAGCCTGAAGAGATCCATCCCCACTGACTCCTGTGTTTCGACAAAGCTCAAACACTGTTATAGATCAAAGGGAAGATGACATGAAATCTGGACATATCAAGGGTGCTACACTGAGAGCCTCCTGTAAATGGGTAATTGAGGAGCTGTTTCCAGGCTGGACTCCTGACCCCAGAGGCTGTAACATCAAGGACAGAGATAACCACAGTCTGGGGTGTCTGAGCCCTGGCTGCTGGGAGAAACGGATCCTCATCCACACACCCCTGAGTATATGATCGTCCTGGCAACAATTCAGAATATCAGCTAACTGCCATGCCTCTTGTAAACGTGTCCTTCAGAAAGGAGCCTTCCTTCATGCCAAAGTCTTTATTGCTTTCAAAGTCTCAGGCTCCCTTCAAAATCAACATTCTCCTTATTTATTATTGACATTAATATCAACCACACCAAAGGTATCAAAGCCAAAGTTGTTAATCTTGCTAATGCTAATTTAAGCCGATATTGGTTACAAATAATGTTTCATCTAATATTGTGTGTAGTTGAATTCAAAGCTGATGACCTTGGTTAAAATATCAGCCGTGGGGCTTCCCTGGCGGCGCAGTGGTTGGGAGTCCGCCTGCCGATGCAGCGGACGCGGGTTCGAGCCCCGGTCCGGGCGGGTCCCCCGTGCCGCGGAGCGGCTGCGCCCGTGGGCCATGGCCGCTGGGCCTGCGCATCCGGAGCCTGTTGCTCCGCGGCGGGAGAGGCCACAGCGGTGAGAGGCGCGTACCGCAAAAAAAAAAAAAAAAAAAATCAGCTGTGGACCCTTGGAAATGACACAGTTTTTCAGTCTCCTTATAAAATGAGAATAATAACACCTATTCTGTGAGGCTTTTGCTCTTAATGATTTCGCTGGTAATGTATTCATCGCAGGAAACAATTTTTGTAGAGCAATGTACATTATGTTTTAAGAAATAGAAGTAAAATTAGGTGCAATGGCAATTAAACTTACAATTTCAAAATTTAAACTAGAATTAGTCATTTGAGAAACTTACCCTTTACCCATATTTAAAACTTATAGTTTCTAATCAGAAGAAACTAAAATTTTTTTCTTTTGAAAAAAATCTCAGACTCTAAAGGAGTTCTAAAAGGCTGACTCTTCACACATAGTGCTCTTGAAGTAATCAAAGAAACAATATGTTTATTTTTTAGGTGACAAGATAGATGTTCATGTAAAAATTTCAAGTAGTTCCAACCCTATGAATTCTAAATTCTTGGGATTATTTATTACTTTGGCTCCTTTCATTAAAATTTACTAAGTTTTATTATAATCATTATCAGGACTTTTCCAGGGGGACCTGAGACCTGTAAACCTCTCACAATCATGCTTAAATGCTACATGAATGGATTATGTAAAAACTTGTAGAAGAATCAGTTTTTCTTGAAATTTTCCTAGGGGGAAAGGCTATGAAGAAAGAACTTTATCAAGTGCTAAGAGAGAATACATATTCAGACCTTCTCTGTACATAAAAGGTTTGCTCTGAAATCTTAAGAAATCATCAAAAAAAGGACATTCAGATCTGTTGTTATTTAAAGATTTTGTAGGAAAATCATAAATGTCTCATTTCTGTAGCACTTAAGTTTTGCCCTCCAAAAAGACCAAACAGATTTGTTACAGAGAGTCACACAGCAATTTGTGAATCTTTGAACATGTCTGTTTAATGGAGAAAATAGTAGAACATTCTTGGATGTACAATGGTGCTATCTATTAAATCAATGGATTTTACAAAGTAGGCACAGGAACCTTTCTGGTTTCAGCTCGTAGAGGTCAAGGTCTCCACCACAATTCTGACATAGAACCTAATATACAAAGAGAAGCTTTCACAGCTTGCTTCAGTGTGGCTTCCTGGTCTACCAAGCAGCCTCTGCTACCTGGTTCATAGCCCACATCAGATCTGAAGGGCACGGATGCAGGTCTACTTGGAGTCTAATGGATAGTGTGTCCTCTCTTGTGGGAGAAGGGGAATGTTGGTCAACCTGTCAAAAAATTTCTTCCCAAATTTGAAAGACAAAGATTTTCCTCCTGAACAGAATATATGTCAATTACAGAATATATCAGGACTGCATCTCAGTCCTCCAAGCCCGCTGGTTAGTTTTCAATTTCCTACCTTTAAAAAAGATAGAATAGGAGAAGAAAGAGGAGAACTGGCTCTAAAACTGTCAAGAGAGTGTAAAAAAAAACCTCAAAATCACAGTATAGTTTTTCTTTTATTTTTAAAATTAGGAAACATATGACACTGTGTAAAGAGGCCTTATGTACAATTACTCGCTCTCCTTATCTCTAGTAAGAGTACTATTTTGCAATAAGAGAAACTCAAGTATTCAGGGACAAACAGATTCAAGGTCACATAGCATTGGATGCATGATGCAAGATACTGGAATAGCATTCCAATGATGGTGACATTTCCAGTTATCTCTGTGCAATGTATAACTGGTTTCTTCAGGCCTCAGCAGCCTGGTACATAAAATAGAGACACATTACACAGGGTTGCCAGATAAACTACAGGACATCCAGTTACATTTGAGTTTCAGATAAACAACAAATAATCTTTAATATAAGGGTGTCCATGCAATATTTGGGATATACTGATGCTAAAAAATTAATTGTTTATTTGAAATTCTAATTTAATGGGATGTCTTGCATTTTTATTTTCTAAATTACCACATTAGATGTAAATAATTGTATTTCTTTGGTTCTGTTTTCATCAGTTATTGAAGAATCTCTAATCTCTCTTTTAAAAAATTGGAAGAACAATCCATAGAGAAAGAACAGTCTTTTCAACAAATGGTACAAATAAAAAAACAAATACCCCAAATTTAAAGATGGGCAAAAGATTTGAATAGACATTTCACCAAAAGTATATATACAAATGACCATAATCCCATGAAAAGATGCTCAACATCATTAGCTATTTGGGAGATGCAAACCAAAACCACAATGAGATATTACTTCACACAACTAGGATGCCTAAAATAAATGACAGATGATAGCAAATGTTCATAGGATGTAGAAAACTTGCAGCTGTTATTCTTGGCTAGTGATAATATAAAATGGTGCAGCCACCTTGGAAAACTTTCCCCTCAAAGTGTTGAACGTATAGTTGCCATTTTGCAATTCCACTCATAGATATATATCCAGAGAATTGAAAACATGTTTGCACAGAAACTTGTACATGAAACTTGTACAACATTATTTATAATAGCCCCGAAGTTGAAGCATCTGAAATGGTCATCAACTGATGAATAAACAAAATGTGGCATATCCATACATATTGCCATGTTATATGGCAATAAGAAAGAGTGAAGTATTGATATACACTGCAATGTGGATGAGCCTTAAAAACATCATGTTAAGTGAAAGAAGCATGTGATAGAAGATCACACATGTGTGATCCATTTATATAAAAGACAGAATGTATATTAGAGGTTTCCAGGGGATGGGGATAGGAGAAATGAGAAATGACTGCAAATGACATGAGATTCCTTTCGGGGTGATAGAAATGTTCTCAAGTGAGATAGTGATAAGAGTTGCACATCTCTGTGATTATATTAAAAACCAATGAATTGTATATTTTTAAAGGGTGAATTGTATGGTATGTGACATATATCATAATGTTATATATGTTATAAAATATATATGAATATGCTTTTTTTTTACAAAGAGAAACACAAAATGAATAAACCAAAAACTAATGAAATTGTAAAGCACAGACAGTGAGAGGGAATGAGGTAAAAGGGATAGGAAAGAGAATGAGACTTCTCTAACTTTTAAATAATGATTTTACTTTGACCATGCTAATGTTTTATATATTCAAAAATAAAATTAAATAATAAAGGTAGGAAAATATGAAAATTGACTACAAAGAGAAACAAATGAACCTAATTATATCAATCTGATAATTAAAATATTCAGAAGAAAATAGGAACTGATCCAAACAACTACTCTGACAATGGATATAGGACAAGACGAATTGCAAAAAACTGATGCCCAGGAGCACCAATATCTTCACTGTGGGAGAAGGGATATATTCGGTTGAACCATTTGAAATTGCTGATATTCAATAGTTCTTAACCCCCCAAAAGGAAATTTTATTTCTTATTTATTTTTTAAGATTTTTATTGGAGTATAGTTGATTTACAATGTTGTGTTAGTTTCAGGTGTACAACAAAGTGAATCAGTTATACATATACATATATTCACTCTTTATTTTTTTTTAGATTCTTTTCCCTTATAGGCCATTACAGAGTACTGAGTAGAGTTCCCTGTGCTATACAGCAGGTTCTTATTAGTTATCTATTTTATATACAGTAGTGTGTATATATATGTCAGTCCCAATCTCCCAATTTATCCCTCCCCCACTTATCCCCTGATAACCGTAAGTTTGTTTTTTATATCTGTGACTCTACTTCTGTTTTGTAAGTTCGTTTGTACCCATTTTTTTAGATTCCCCATATAAGCGATATCATGATATTTGCCTTTCTGTGTCTGACTTACTTCACTCAGTATGACAATCTCTAGGTCTATCCATGTTGCTGCAAATGGCATTATTCACCATCAAAAAATCTACAAACAATAAATGCTGGGGAGGGTGTGGAGAAAAGGGAACCCTCCTACATAGTTGGTGGGAATGTAACTTGGTACAGCCACTATGGAGAACAGTATGGAGGTTCCTTAAAAAACTAAGAATAGAACTACCATATGACCCAGCAATCCCATTCCTGGGCATATACCTGGAGAAAACCATAATTCAAAAATATACATGCACCCCAACGTTCATTGCAGCACTATTTACAATAGCCAGGACATGGAAGCAACCTAAATGTCCATCAACAGAGGAATGGATAAAGAAGATGTGTTACACATACACAATGGAATACTACTCAGCCATAGAAAAGAATGAAATAATGTCATTTGCAGCAACATGGATGGACCTAGAGATTGATATACTGAGTGAAGTAAGTCAGATCAAAAGGAAATTTTACATTATTCAATCTAATACAAATATGAATTGAGGGAAAGGGAGGAAGAACCCTGTGTTATTGAATTGGAATTAGTATGACATAATGATTTTTTAAAATCATGCTTTCTAACTCTGTTCACTGGATGGGTTTAGAATCAAAGGCTCTCCAGTACCAATAAGCACACATAAGCTTTGGTTCCTAAATACCATTTCCTTCTACCAAAAACAAAAAAACCAAAAAAAACCCAAAAAAAAAAAACGTAGAGAAATCACCATTCTAGATCTGGTAGAGGAAAATTTCCATGCTCACATGCAGCATCTTGCAGTGCCAGAAAGTAAGGAAGTCCTCACAGACTCATTGGAATATGCCAAAAGGACATAGGAGCCAACTTGAAGGGGCTCCCACTGGCCAAATGTGGGACAATTTGAACACCAAAAAAGAATGATGACAGTAATGGATCGTTACACATTGAATTTAAATAATACAATAAAAGGATGATTTGATGGGGACAGGAGAGATAAACTCTTTTTTATAGAAGAATATCAGTTAATAAAAGTAGAAAGAATGACAGTTAGGAAATCATCACGTTGCAACCACCATTGTAATAATTAACTTAAAGCACGATCATCAGTGGATGCCAGAACCAGAGGGTGAAAATTTGTTGGGTGTGCTGAAAAGAGTTAACACAGTAGGCCTAAGATTATTATCCTTAGAAAGGCCTGCTTGGCCCTTGGCTGGCATCTGGGAACTTGGACTTCAGGAGGCTTCCCATCATTCCCAGAATGGATAAGAGAGGCTCACTGTGCCTATACTGTTTTTATAACAATGTGTTGAACACCTACTTTCCTTTTGGGACTCTTGAATTTTGGTACATGCTATGCAGAGGGTGCCTGCATGACCAGCCTTCAATAAAAACCTTGTGCACTGAGTCTTTAAGGAGTGTCACCTGGTAACAACATTTTGCATGTGTTGTCACAACTTGTTGCTGGGAGAAGACCCTTGGAAGCTTGTGTCACTTTCCTTAGGACTTTGCCCCATGCACCTTCCGCCTTTGCTGTTTTGGCTTTGTATATTTTTGCAGAATCTAGTGAGTCCTCCTAGCAAAATAGCAAAACTGGAGGTAATTTTGTGGACCCCTGACACATTGGGGAATAAGATATTCACAGAATCTCAAAACATCACCAAACAGATTATTTCCTAAATACAAAGGGAACATGGTATCTTAACAATGGAGAAATCTGGCAAACATAATCTTACCCAAGTAAACAAAATCACCAACAATGGGACAGACTTACATCATGTGCCTCATAATATGACACAGTACTCTTGCCAAACATATTTAACCTGAATCTAATAGTGAGGAAATAAACAGACAAATCCAAATTGAGGGACATTCTACAAAACACCTGTTCTGTATTCTTCAAAAAATGTTAAAGTCGTGAAAGACAAAGAAAGGCTGAAGAACTTATTCCAGATTAAAGAAGACTAAAGAGATAAGAAAACTAAGTGTTCAGCTATAAAGGACATTACTGGGATAACTTGAATGTGGGGAAATTTGAATGTCCAATGTTTATTAAATAAAAATATTGTAACAATGTTAAATTTAATTTTGTGTGTGTGATAATTATATTATGGTTACATACAGGAAGGGTTTTCTTTTTAAGAGGTACAGTATCTAGGAGTGATGTATCATGATGTCAGTAACTTCCATATATATATACAGAGAGAGAGGGAGGGAGGGCAGGGTCTGGGGAGAAGAGAGAGAAAGCAACTATGGCAGAATGACAACAATTGGTGAATTTAAGTAAAGAGTAGATGTGCATTAATTGTATTATTTTTGCAACTTTTCTATAGGTTTGAACACGTTTTTTTTCAATAAAAAGTTGTGAAGTTGTGGGGTTGGGGGAGAGGGGATAAATAAAGTTCCCTGAAGAGAAGCCTTATTTATTCTTTATAGTCTGAATAGTGGTCCAGACATATGTCATAACAGTTTCCCTGAGTTTTTTGTAAGATCAAAAAGTGATAAACTTTTGAAAAAATTTTAATACTATTACTTTTCTGTATCACCCCCCCACCTTTCTGGAATTCAAATTCTATATACATCAGGCAGTTCGATGTTATTTCACAGCTCACAGATGCTGTTTATTTTTTTCCCCCAGCTTTTAAATTGATAGATTCTACTGCTTTGTCTTCAAGTTCACTGATCATATATTCTGCAGTGTCTAATTTCTTAATTTGATTGAGTATATCTTTGCATCTCAGATATTTATTTTTCCATGTCTATGATATTGATCTGGCTCTTATATCTTCCGTTTACATCCTATCATTCTCATACTTTCCCCTAATTTTTGAAACCATGGAGTATATTTATAATAGCTGTTTTAACACTCTTGTGTATTAAGTCTATCATCTATGTCACTTTGGGTATGTTTCTGTTGATATATCTCCTAGTTATATGTCTTTTATTTGATTTGCACCTAGTAATTTTTTATTGGATGCCAGATGTTGTTAATTTTATAACTGAGTGAAGCTGCATGAGGTTGGAAAAGGTGTAGTCCTTTCAAAATTATTAATTTGGAATTAATTATCTGGAATTAATAATCTGGAATGCAGTTAATTCACTTGGAAATGGCTTGATCATTTTGAGGCTTGCTATAGAATTTGCCACTATTTTGTGGATTTGGAAAAACTTTCAGCCTGAAAATCATTTGGCCCACTCCTGAGGCAATACACTTCCAAGGACTCTACCAAATGCCCAGGTATAGGAGATCTTTCCTCTCTTTTCTCTCATCTAGAAAATGAACTATTCCAGGATATGTATGAGCTTTAGCAGTTTCTCCATCTGCTTCTTTCCAGTGTTTCTTTCTTTAATCTTAACAGTTTTCTTACACAAATGCATAGATCAGAACTCAATCAAAGACTCAAGGGAAACTTGGCAGTTCTCAGAAACTCTTTCCCTCTGTGCAGTTTCCTCCTCTCTGTTACTTTACTAGGAAAGCTAAACTAAACTCTGAACTCTGCTTCCTCAACTCAGGGAGCTATTCAGGCGATACGTAGGTTCTGTCTCCCTGTGCTGTGACCTGGGAATTCTCTGCAGGCAGTGAGCTGGGGCATTCATAGGGATTGCCTCATGTATTTATCTTGTCTAGGGATTATCCTCTATGGTACCTGTTGTGCGTCACCTAAAAAGGTTATTTCATATATTTTGTCTAGCTTTGTATTAGTTTAATGGGACAGGGAAAATTTGGTTCCTGTTACTCCATACTGGCTGGAAATGGAAGTCTTTAGTGATATTATTTCTATTATAAAATGAGAAAATATTTATTTAAGAAAATGTGGAAATTACTTATGCATATGTAAATTAGGACAAAATGCCCACTGATCATTCACTAAACACATGCAATTTTGGTATATTTCATTCAGGTATTGTGTTTCCTATGACTAGCTGGATTTATTTTTAAAAAAAAGCAACAGATAAATATGGCATTTAAAATACAACTTTAATACTTATTTTTTAGTTTAACATTATTTCATAATCATTTACCTATGCTCTTTCTTAGAATTATTTATAAAGCCTGGACAATATCCCAACATGTAGACATGTATACTATAGATTATTTAACCTTCTCTCTGCAGATGGACGTTTAGCTGGTTTCCAGTTTTTGTTATTATAAATAATGAATATTTTTATACAGATATTTTTGTTTAAATTTGAATGATTTACTTAGGCAACATTGGAATTACTGGATATAAGTATTTTGAGGGACACAATTCATTTTTTCAAGTTGGTTTCCAAAGAACTGTACCATTTAAAATATTCACCACTCAGTACAATTATGAAGTACTTACTCTGTGCCACTCATTGTGCAAGGTTCTGGTGATTTAAGATGAACAAGACCCCAACTTTGAGTTCTAGATGCTTACAGCCTAGCTGTGGAGACCAATATGTTAATAGATAAGTGCTGCAAAGCATTATGGGGGTTCTGTATGCACATGAACAGGTTGCAATGAGTTGCTTTGGGCAGAGAAATGTGTCTACTTTATTACCTTACAGAGGCTGATGTAAAGTAAGCATTTAATAAATAGTTGTTAGAAAGGAAGAAAGAAACAAAGAAAGAAAGAAAGAAAGGAGAAAGGGAGAAAGTTAAAGAAGTGAATGTTATTTCCATTTAGTGACTTGTTCAGAAAACGTGTCTTAGAGAAACCTGTGATTTGTAGTTAGTGTATCATCAATTCGTTCACACATTCACTTAATAAATATTTTTTGGCAGTGTGCCAGGGACTGTGCTAAGTGCTAAGGATATCGTTGCTACTGTTCCTGTGGAATTTGCTGCCTGGCATGGAAGACAGATAGTAAAGAAGCAATTAAAATAATGGAGGACGTAGGGTAGTCTAAGAATATATAATAGGAATGAGTCACTTAATCTAGGGGTCAGTGGAGACTTGTGACAGTTAAGGCATGACTTCAAGTGTAAGTAAAAGTTAGAAAAAAGGAGAAAGAGAAAAAGATTTCCAGGTAGAGGCAGTCATCATTCATCTACATGCAAATAAATGCTTTTCTAATGTTTGATGTGGTTTAAAGACAGTTTATTTGCTTAGATATTTTCACACTCCTCCTCCCATCAATGTGGTTTATATGGTTCTTGATTTTCTAAACCTTTTCTTTTATGAATAGTACAAAGGTAACTTCACCTGAGATCCTGTCCATATTCAAATTTAATGGGCTCTTACTCCCAAGGGTTTTAATTGTGTTGCTTTCATACCATCCTGTGTGGTAAGCAATGTTGTGTCCTTTCTATAGCAGACGAAACTGAGCCATAAGCCACAATGTGCAGGTAGACATCAAAGAGCCAGTCAGCCCAGGTCACGTGTCCTTCAGCCTGCCTGACTCCATCGTGGGACAATCCCAATAAATCCACATTGCTGATTGAGATGACCACCAGAGAAGTATACATAGAATTTATATATATGTAGGTAAACTCTATCTTTCTGGTTATTTAGAGATCACCTATGAACCAATGCTGTGGACAAGGGCCTAGAGGGTTTTTTTGTTTGTTTTGTTTATTTTGCTATACGCGGGCCTCTCACTGACGTGGCCTCTCCCGTTGCGGAGCACACGCTCCGGACGCGCAGGCTCAGCGGCCATGGCTCACGGGCCCAGCCGCTCCGCGGCATGTGGGATCATCCCGGACCGGGGCACGAACCCGTGTCCCCTGCATCGGCAGGCGGACTCTCAACCACTGCGCCACCAGGGAAGCCCTAGAGTTTTTTTTTTAATTGCACATTATTCTTTAAAATAATGTCTTCATTCATCTGGAACTGAGATGAAATGAGGTGTTCTAGAGAAGTGTATTTCCATTTTACTGAAATTGACCTCTTCTAGGCACAACACTTTTCACAAATGCAAATGTTCGTGAACATAAATAATTTTAAAATAAATTGCACACTCTCAGAATTCTTAAACAGTGTTTCTAACCTCCATTTAACCTGATAACTCAGTCCATGAGCATTGACTGTTTTCTCTCATTTGTTTGTCACTATTAATTTGTCTATGTATCTGGCTCTATGCTAGGAATTGGGAATAAATTAATCAAACTCCCTAACAGATAGAAATTGTAAGCTTAGAAGGAAAAAGCTTACTGAACAGCTAAGCTTAATACGTCCAATAATTATGCTGTGTTGAGGGAATTTGATGCAGCGGCTGTTCCACGTGAGTTCAGGAAGACGTCACAGATAAGACGACGAAAGTGGACCTTGATGGTAGGGGAGGAAGGTGGTGTTGGTGACGGTGTGGTGGTGGATGGCTGGAGGATATTTCTTGGGTTGAAAGGAGGAGGAAGAGCTTCGCAGCCCATGAAGTGGCATGAAGAAAGCATAAGGTACGTTTAGAGAACTAGAAATGGGCCAGGGCATGAGCAGTGCAGTGGGACGTGGCAGACATGGCTGTGGACGGGCAAGCTGGGGTCAGCTCACCAAGGGCTTTGGGTGCCGTACCCAGGAGGGACAGCTGAGGTTTCTAACAGGGAGTGGTGTGATCCGCATTGGTTTTGATAAAGATTACTCAAGGAAAACCTGAAAAATGATGAATGGGATGGTGGGCGGACTAGAAACAGAGAAGTCAGGCATCTGTTAAAACAACGCAGGGGGATAGGTGGTCCAGGGAGGAGAGGAGGAGGAGCTCAGTTATAGGTAACAATTCAAACAAGGTAGTAAATTATGGTTGAGAGGCAGATGTGAGCTGGGATGGAGGCCTTGCCCCTTACTGGCTGAAGGACTCCACTTCTCTGTGTTTCCATTTCCTTGTGTGTGAAATGGTGTTCTGAATACCTCACAGGATGGCTGTGGAAGTAAATGAGATAATAAATTAAGTACCTAGCACTGAGCAGGCAGTTTGCAATTTAAGGATCTTTTCCTTGTCCTAAGAGACCCAAGGCATGAGAGCATCCATTTTAATACATTGGGTGGGTTTGGGGGGCCTTCTCTCGCTGTTAACTGTGTCTTTTTAGATGCCTTTGTTCAATAAATTTGCATTGAGCATCTACTACATTCTAGGCAATGTCACTAGGCCTGGCCCTGTGGCTCCAGGATCCCCTGAGAACTGAGGACTTCTGTTTGCTGTGGGCTCAGAAATCAGAGGGCTCATCGTGTTGTTTGTGTAAATGAATGTGTGAGTGAACATAAAGTAAGTGAGGGCCTCAAGGCCTGTCCTATCATGTAATCATGTAGAGAGACTTTATGTTTGGCTTTGGGACTTTATGCTGCTCAGAGCATTTTCCCCTGGACCGCTGGGTTCTCACACGTCTTTCAACTTACCAGAGGACCCCGTAGACATGGGAGACCTTGCTTCTGCACAGATGGTGGGACCATGCTGGGAGCACTGCTGAACACAGCAGAGGACACTGGCTCACCCTGCAGCATTATCCTAAGAAGAAGAATGTCCTGCAAGCAGAAGGTATTGGGAACTAGATTGTTAGTCAAAGAGCTGTGGAATCCACTCTTGGAGATGCCTGGAATAAGAGACGTTCTCCCAGGCTGGCTTACATACTGTAGCCATTTGTCATAAGAGAGAGGGATGGCCCACCCAATTCCCCTGCCCCTGCCCCCCTGTGAGTCCGCGCCGTCTTCCGCCTTTGTGGGGAGATTGTGGCATGCATCTCTACAACGCATTACATCATCTCCCAAAGGCAAGGGCCACTCGTCAGTTTTTGCTGGCTAAGACCTCAGGGCAGGACTTGGTGTTCTTGATATAGAACATCTGTCTGGGGAGGCACAGTTGGGAAAGAATGAGGGATTTTCTGGGAGCCCGACTGGCTCACTGAGCAAAGGCCAGGAGGCATTTGGTGAAGTAGTGAGAAGGCTGTGATATGTAAACATGATGTGGGTGTGTTTCTCAGGAGTGACTGGGAGTCTACAGAAAGGGATCACAGGCCTCCCTTCTCAGGCACAGAGAGCAAGAAGGAGCTTTGTAACACATGTATGTTTATTTGTTTGATTCAGTGGATAAAGAGATATTCTTACCCTGCAGATATGAATCAGTATCCATGGATATCATCTTTTTCCCTTCACAGTTGCTATTTGTACAAAATCACTCTTTTTATAGATAGTTCCCTCCCATCAAATGCCCCAATGTCCTGAATTCAGTTTATCTATGGAATATTTTCCCAAACATGCCGATAGCAACACAAAAAGTAAATAAGCCCCCTTTTGGCTATCCGTATTTCTGTGGAGATGGAGGAGTTGTATAACAGAGTACTATTCTCTAAAAGCAAAAAAAAAAAAGCACACATAGTATGAAACAGTATATTCCAACTAACCTGGCTAATGAGTTTGACAGAAGCTTGTAGGAAACAAGTCAGAGGATAAGAGCTAGAACTCAGAGGAAAAGGTTAATAAAGAACTTACTTGGGACTTCTCTGGTGGTCCAGCAGTAAAGAATCCTCCTTGCAATGCAGGAGACACGGGTTCGATCCCTGGTCAGGGAAATAAGATCCCACATGCCACGGGGCAAGTAAGCCCGTGTGCCACAACTACTGAGCTCGTACATCTCAACTAGAGCCTGCATGCCACAAACTACAGAGCCCAAGCGCTCTGTAACCCGCACACCACAACTATAGACCCACGCTCCCTGGAGCTGCGTGCCACAACTAGAGAAGAGAAAACCTGCTGCCACAACTAGAGAGAAGCCCACGCACCACAACAAAGAGCCCATGTCCTGCAACGAAAGATCCTGCATACCTCAACAAAGATCCCACGTTCCGCAACTAAGACCTGATGCGGCGAAAAATAATAATAATAAAGTAAATAAACAAATAATAAATAAATCTTTAAAAAAGAAAACGAACACATTATTATTAAAAAAAAACTTAAATGGCCATTTATCAGAAATTCTGTCCATTAGAGTTGGAAAATCTCTGACTGTTGGTGCTCACTGGCTGGGGAAAGAGAATAGAGGGTACAAGGAAGGCAGTTGGAAAAGGTTCTTCTTCCCTCCCAGGACCTCTTGAGATAAGAGATAGAACTTATTTGAAGGTACAGTGGATTTTTTTCCCTGAAGCTCCCCAACTACAAGGTCGACGTGAAAAGTATATATGCTGCCTCTATATGCACAAAAGCGCATGTGAAGGGTGTGGTCACTCTAGGTGCCTCAGGACAGCTGGCCACACCTAATCATCTTTCAAGAAGTGATTCAGATGAAAGCCCTTCTTCTGACTCCTCTCCTTGGCACCCACACCAGGTAGAATCTATCCCTTTGTGTCCCCACTTTACTCCATATATTCACACAACTTTTATCCCACCTATAATTCTGACTGCCATGTAATTCTGGTCGGGGATTGTCTGAGTTCTTTGTGTAACCATGCATCTAACACAGACCCTGCTACATAATCAAGGATGCAAGTTGAATAAATTAATTTATGTATATGCAATATACTCTCTCCATTTATACATTCATATACAAATAGAAAAGTGTATCATATGTTAGAGAGGTAAGGAAACATAAGCTGTACGTGAGATATGTTTGTGCTTATGTTTTGAAAATAGAGTCAAAGACATACTTTAAATCATTGTTTCTCAAGAAAATATTATGATTCAACTAACATGGAATAGGTGTTTTATTTTGACACTCTCCAGATGATTCAAATGTGCTGCCAGGATTACACTGATTTAAGAGGAGAAAGGTTTATTTGGGGAAAGTCAAATTTATCCATTTTTTTCTTTTATGATCAGAGATTTCTATATCTCAAAACATCTGCCTGCACCAAAGCTGTAAAGATTTCCTCCTGTTATTTTTTTTCCTAGAAGTTTTATAGTTTGGCATTTACATTTAGGTCTATGATCCATTTCAAATTAATTTTTCTATATGATGTGAGGTTGGGGCCCATGCTCATTTACATACAATGATTTACATTCAATCAGTTCTGTCCACTTGAAGTGTACAATGGGTTTTGACAAACTTATATACCCACATAACCACCACCACCACAATCAAGATGCAGAACATTTCCATCAATATTCTCTCTTTCCATTGAATTACTCAGGCACCTTTTTCAGAAGTCAATTGACCATATATGTGGATCCACTTTTGGACATACTATTATGTTCCATTAATCTATGTGTCCATTTTAGCACTAATGGTACATTGTCTTGATTATATGAGTTTTACAGTAAGATTTGAAATCAGTCTTCAGATATTGTTGGGTTTTTTCCAAAATTGTTTTGGCTATTCTGTTTCTTTGAATTTCTGTATACATTTTATTTGATTTTTAAATTTATTTATTTATTTTTGGCTGCATTGGGTCTTCGTTGCTGCGTGCGGGCTTTCTCTAGATGCCTCGAGCAGGGGTTACTCTTCATTGTGGTGTGTGGGCTTCTCACTGCGGTGGCTTCTCTTGTTGCAGAGCATGGGATCTAGGTTGGCGGGCTTCAGTAGTAGTGGCTTGCAGGCTCTAGAGCGCAGGCTCAGTAGTTATGGCACACGGGCTTAGTTGCTCTGTGGCATGTGGGATCTTCCCGGACCAGGGCTCGAACCCGTGTCCCCTACATTAGCAGGCAGATTCTTAACCACTGTGCCACCAAGGAAGTCCCTGTATACATTTTAGAATCAGCTTGTATTATGGTTGGGGTTGCATTGAATTTATGAATCAAGTTCAGAAGAATTGATATCTTAACAATATTAAGTCTTCTTATCCATGAACATGATATGTTTCTTCATTTATTTAGGTCTTCTTTAATTTATCTAAGTAACATTTGGTAGTTTTCAGTGTAAAAGTCTTCCCTGCCTTTCATTAAGTTTATTCTTGAGCATTTTATGGGTACTATTATAAATGAAATTGACTTGTTTTAAATAAACTTTTTAGTTTGAGATAATTGCAAATTCACATGCAACAGTAAGAAATAATACAGAGAGATCCCATGTACCCTTTACCTAAGTTTCTCTTAATGGTAACATCTTGGAAAACTATAGTACAACATTACAATCAGGCTATTGACATAGATTCAGTCAAGATACAGAAGATGTCACCAAAGGATCCTTCAGGTTGCCCTTTTATAGCTGTACTGATTTCTCTTCTGTCTTTATCCACTCCTTAACCCCTGACAGTAATTAATCTGTTCCCCATTTCTATAACTTTGTTATTTTAGGAATGTTATATAAATGGAAAATTAAGTATGTTAACGTTTGGGGATTGGCTTTTTTTCACTCAGCATCATGCTTTAGAGATTCATTCAGGTTGTTGTATCAATAGTTTGTTCCTTTCATTACTGAGAAACATTCCATGGTATGGATTTAATGGTTTGTTTAACAATTCACTCATTGAGGAGCATCTGGGTTATTTCCAATTTGGGGCTATTACAAATAAAGCTGCTATAAACATTCATGTACAGGTTTTTGTGTGGACATAAGCCTTTATTTCTCTGGGATAAATGCTCAGGAGTGCAATTGCTGGGTTGTATGTTTCAGTTTTTTTTTTTTTTAACTGTCAATCTATTTTCGAGAGTGACCATTTTACATTTCCACCAGAAATGAATGAGTGATCCCCATTCTCTGCATTCTCGCCAGCATTTGGTGTTTCACTTTTTAAACATTTTTATCCATTCTGATATGTGTATTAGTGATATCTCATTATAGTTTAATTTGCAGTTCTCTGTTGGCAAATGATGCCATCTGTATATCCTTTTCTGTGAAATGTCTCTTCATAGTTTTTGCCCATTTTCTACTTGGATTTGTTTGATTTTTTTAACTGCTGAATTTTGAGAATTTAAAAATATTTTCTAAATACTAGTCTTTTGTCAGATATGTGGTTTGCAAATTTTTTCTTCCAGTCTGTCACTTGTCTTTTCATCCTCTGAAGAGAGTCTTTCACAGAGCAAATTTTTTATATTTTGATATGATCTAACTTAGTTTTTCTTTTATGGATCATATTTTTGGCATTGAGTCTAAGAACTCTGCCTAGCCCTAGATCCCCAAGAGCTTCTCCTATTTTTTTCCTGAGTTGGTAGATTTATGTTTTGCTTTTAAGCCTGTGATTGAGATTGTGTTAATTTTCTGTCTAAGGTGAAGACTTAGGTGAAAGTTAATTTTTTTGCCTATGTCCAATTGTTCCAGCACCATTTATTGAAAAGCTATCTTTCCTCCAGTGAATTGCTTTTGCACCTTTGTCAAAAATCAGTTGGGTACATTTGTGGGGATTAATTTGGGGGTTCTCTGTTCTGTCCCATTGATCTATGTGTCAATTCCTCCACCGATACCATAGTCTTTATTAGTATAACTATATAATAAGTCTTGAAATAGAGTGGACTGAATTCTCCCACTTTATTCTTCTTTTCAAAATTATTTTAGCTCTTCTAATTCCTTTGCCCTCAATATAAATTTTATGATTTTAGGTCTTACATTGAAATCTTTAATCCATTTTGAGTTAACTTTGGTATATAGTGTAAGATAGTGATCTAGCTTCATTCTTTTGCATGTGGCTGTCCAATTTCCCTGACACTATTTATTGAAGAAATTATTCTTTTCCCCATTTTATGGTCTTTGCTCCTTTGTCATAAATTACTTGGTCATATGTATGTGGGTTTATTTCTGAGCTGTCAATTCTGTTCCATTGATCTGTGTGTCTGTTTCTGTTCCAGTACCATACTGTTTTGATTACTATAGCTTTATAGTATAGTTTGAAATCAGGGAGCCTGATACCTACAGCTTTATTCTTCTTTCTCAAGGGTATTTTGGCTATTTGGGATCTTTGGTGGTTCCATACAAATTTTAAAATTATTTGTTCTAGTTCTGTGACATATGCCATTGGAATTATGATAAAAATTGCATTAAATCTGAAGATTGCTTTGTGGAATATGAAAATTATAACAATATTAATTCTTCCAATCCATGAACATGGAATAACTTTCTATTTATTTCTGTCTTCTTTGATTTCTTTCCTTAATGTCTTATGGTTTTCTCTGTAAGGTCTTTCCTCTCATTGATTAAATTTATTCCTAGGTATTTTATTCTTTTTGATGCAATTGTAAATGGGATTTTTTTTCTTAATTTCTCTGATAGTTTGTTATTAGTGTATAGAAATGCCACAGATTTCTGTATATTTATTTTGTATCCTGTGACTTTACTGAATTTATTAGTTCTATTTTTTTTTTTTTTTTTTGGCGGTATGCGGGCCTCTCACTGTTGTGGCCTCTCCCATTGTGGAGCACAGGCTCTGGACGTGCAGGCTCAGCGGCCATGGCTCATGGGCCCAGCCGCTCCGCGGCACGTGGAATCTTCCTGGACCGGGGCATGAACCCACGTCCCCTGCATTGGTAGGCAGACTTTCAACCACTGTGCCACCAGGGGAGCCCTAATTATTAGTTCTATTCTTATAAATTTTGAAGTGAGGGCTTAGATGATTGATTTGAGGCCTATCCTCTTTTATAATCATGTATTTAGTGCTATAAATTTCACTCTCGGCACTGCTTTAGGAGTGTCCCACAAATTTTATCATGTTGTATTTTTGTTTTCATTCAATTGAAAGTATTTTTTAATTTATTTTGAAACTTCCTCTTTGATCCATGGATTATTTAGGGTTATTTATATTAGCATTTTTTAATTCCCAAGTGTTTAGACATTTTCCTGTTATCTTTCTGTTATTAATTAATAGCTTGATTCCATTGTGGTCAGAGAACACAGTCTTTATAAATTCAACTCTTCTAAATTTTTTGAGTTTTGTTTTTTTGCCCAAACTTGAAAAGAATGTGTATTTTGCTGCTGGGTGGTATTCTATAAATGTCAATTAGATCCTGTTGTTTGATGGTGTTGTTGACTTCTTTTATATTCTTGCTAATTTTCTGTCTAGTAGTTCTATCAATTGTTGAGAGAGAAAGAAGTGTTAAAGTCTCCAACTATAACTGTGGACTTGTCTATTTCTCCTTTCTGTTTTATTGGTTTTTGCTTCACATATTTTGCAGCTCTGTTGTTTGGTGCACACACACTTAGGATTGCTATGTCTTCTTGATGAACTGATTCTTCCATCCTTGCATAATGCCCCTCTCTATCTCTGGTAATGTTCTTTGTTCTGAAGTCTACTTTATCTGATAGTAATACAGCCACTTCTGCTTTCCTTTGATTAGCATTTGCATGGTTTCTCTTATTTCACTTTCAACCCCACTGTATCATTATATTTAAAATGAGTTTCTTGTAGACAGCATAGAGTTGGGTTACATTTAAAAATTTTCTACACAGTAATCAATACCTAATACAATTGACATAATATCAGTGTTTCCACCTTCCAAACCTAAAATAAAGCCACATGACTCTGCAGAACAAGTAGGCGACTTTGGAGCATATGCTCAGTACGTGAACTTCACTACAGAACATCTACCAAATCCCTCTGGATTCCTCTCTTAATAAAAGAGATACTTTCTCAAGGCCCCCTAAGACACATAATGAAAATATCTTAGGTATAACCTGGTTATCATAATGTAGACGACTGGTCCAAGGGATCACAAACTCAGAACTTCAAGGAAGTTCTCAATGTTAGACTTTAGAGAGTTGCAGGGAGGAGTGGAAAGCTGGATGCAGTCTCTGTCTATCTCAGTGTTCTTCTTGCTCCATATCTAAGTGTGGAGCCTTACTGCCTTTCAGAGAATCCTCATGTGAATGCTCCTTGGCTGATAAAAGTGTTCTGTGTGGATCCCCTCCACCTCTCTCAGTTGTCTCTTTTCTCTTCCCGTCCGCAGTCCCTGCCTCTCTTCTTATTCCTGGGGTAAGTTTGCCTTTTATTCTTATGCCATGTGTCTTCCCACAACTTCTTCTTGCCATGAAAATATTCAAGCTTTCAGCATGGAATATGAGCCATTTTGTAGGATAAAGACTTACCATACCTGAGAGGTTGGAAGAAAGGACACAGGTTATTTTCACTTCAGGTAGAAAGATATTGTAATTTTTCTGATTTTCCTTTTAAGTTTCCACTAAAAAAATCAGATATCCTGCATGAATCACTTTTGGAACTTATTATATTTTTAAAAGTGTGTCTTTCTCCTTCCTGAATTTTCATTCCACCATCCAGAAATTTTCTGCAGATTTAGCCTTGGGAAAGGCCATGCCCAACCTAGCCTTGACTTTTCCCAATTCCTGTTTTGTTTCCTTTGTTGCAGAAGGTAGAGGCAACAGCAATTCCATTTCACTTAGCTTCACTCTCTGTATCTGCTACCTCCTCTTACCCTGTGCTCTTTGATAGGTTTTGTTAAACCATGCTAGATGTGCTCTGGCATTTCAGTCTACACAGTGGTTAAGTAACAATTAAAACTCCCATCTCCCGAAAAGGAGTTTTAATTGTCAAGAGGGGTATGAGACTGAGGATATGACATGAACTCCACCAACGTGGAGCTGCTGCAGAGAGAGGCTGAGTTTAATAGACCCAGTGTGAGCCCTGAAAGAGACCTCAGAAAGCCAGTTCTTGAATTTGTAGCCGAGAGCTTGAAGCCTTGCCTGCCCTGAAAATGCCCCATTTTGCTCATTATACCCACTGGGTGTAAGCTCTAAATGACTGGACAAATTTTTACAATTCCAACCCTATTGAAGCTGCTGCCTGAGATGGAGTTGTCCAGAGGCCCCAGAAGCAGGAGAGGCAGGGCAGCAACAGAGCAAGGCTGGGAGAGCTTCAAATTGACCTCCTGGCTCTGCTGCCCTCACGGCCCCTCAGCTTCGTGCGCTCAGCTTGCTGTCAGTCTCCTTCCCTGAATCTTGAACCACATGGCCTTAGACCTTTGTCTCTCTAGAACTCTAGTGTCCCACACCTTGACCTGATTCCTCTTGTCTTCCCCAGAAATGGGACGTCCTCCTGGCTTGAACCCAACAAACTATACTGGACCCATCTCAGGTGCTGGCCCATCACCCACTTCCCACCTGGAGAAGGGGTTCTGGACTCAATATGACATCCCTCCCAGGGATATTGTGAGGCTAAAATGAGCTGAAAGGATGTTCTTAATGGTGGAGGGAGTGGTGGTAGAAGTAGTGGTTGTTTGTACTGAATAAAGAGTAACTGACCACCAACCTTCAGAGGGAAAAGCCTTGGGCTCTCTAAATTCATTAGCTCAGAACCAGATACAAATTCTTTCTCCAGGCTTGTAATGCAGGAGCCTAAGTGTCCCAGGAAACCCAGCTCTAGCCACAGATCTGTGTCTATAGCTCTCTAGCAGTCATTAAAAATGTTTCTGCTTATTCGGCAAGGCACATTTACTGGGGATTAGGAGAACTCATAAAACATTGCACTCTATTCAGAGTCTTATTCAGATAAACCCTCTGAAGCTTTGAAGTATCCACTTGCCAAGGGTTTTTCATTACCCCTTATCCCCTTGGCAGAGGGCGTGTGTGTGTGTGTGTGTGTGTGTGTGTGTGTGTGTGTGTGTGTGTGTACACATGCAATTTTTTTTTTTTTGAGGTCTTAGTAGATCTAAAGATCAACCCATACCACAGAGGTGGATGGGGAATATTTTTATTTTTGGATCATCAATACAGGATATCCAAATATCCCATTTGTAGTCCCATCCCTTTCCAAGAGCATGGCATGCTGGGAAGGACACTGGGTTGGGACTTAGAGAATTGGCCTGTAATAGCAGCTCCACCACTAGCTGGTTACATGACCTTGGGCAAGTCACTCCAAGCCCTAAATTCCTCATGTATAAAGTTAAGGAATAGACAGATGAGCTCTAGGCTTCCCTTCGAAAAGTTAAACCTCCACCTGTAACTGACTTGGTTTTTAGCTGAAGACTCAGTCACATGCAGTGTTTCCCTAACTCCCAGCAGCACCTGGCGGCTGCCTTTGGGGGATGATAGGGCATGAAAAGAAAATGACATATGATTCTTTTTCAACATGAGCCTTGGGATGTTATGCAGTCTTGTTTTCTGTGCTGTGGAGAGTGTGTGAGTAAGTGTGTATGTATCTGCGTTCCCAAGTGTACATGAACATGAACTCAGAAGACATTTTTTAGAACTGAGAGTATGTTTAGAGGTCACCAAATCCTGTGCTTTTCAAACGCTTTGTAAGCAGCAGAGTCCTTTCCTCAGTGAAACTTTATGCAGACTCTGAACATGTACAAAGGATAAGAATAGAGCTCCGGCTATGGAAGCCCAGGACCCCCTCTCTCTCTAGGTTCTTCTCCTCCCACCCACCTCCCACCTGGACCTCAGATGCTCTCTGTAGAACCCAGAGCTTTGGACGCCCAGCTGAATAGTTCACAGGGGGGCAAATCGAGGCTCAGGGAAGCAGGGACTCGCTCAGGCTCATACACCACCTGGTGGAAAAGCTGGGGCTTTTGAATGTCTATCCAGGGATCTTTGAACACATCGTGTTATAATCACCGTTATCATAAATGATTAGGTACATAATTGCAGGTGTGCCAACACCCTGACAAAGAAGAACTCTCTGAGGATGGTGGGAGTTTTAAAACTCAGTGACAGTCAAAACAGCATCTGTGTTAAGATTCAGGAAGCTCTGGGCTTATTCTCCTCTGGCCCAATACACGGATGACTCTTCCTGTGAAGACAAATATGACCTTATTTCTAAAGTGCTTTTTAAACTGAGCTATCAAAAAAGTCTTGTTTAAAAATTCATTTCATGTATAATTAAAGAAAAGAAATGGTTCAAGAAGAGGCAAAGGGAAATTTTTTCACTTGCTCGCTCAGGAAAATGTTCCTGGAACCACAGCACCACTAGCAGAGTAAGCTCACAAAAGCGCACAGAGAAATGTGAGGACTCCTCAGTACGGCCCTGAATGTTTCTGGGAAAATCTGTGTTGGTCATCATGATCGTATAGCTCCAGGGTCCAACTCTAGATTGCAAAATATTTCCCCTTTTGGACTTCAACTCGACCATAATTCAACAGTGTGACAAGTCAGTAGGCAGTGGACCTTGAACACGAGTGACAGGTATCTTGAGCTTGGCCAGAGCTGCCCAGGAAGCTTAGTGGCAGATCAAGTAATCATATCCTATGGCCTTCCTCTCTCACAAAAGAAACATTTGCATCGTGCAACCCAAGCATATTTCATACAAAATCCTGTTCCTATTTTTTTCTCTAAGTGGTATCTGGCAGCTTTTATCAGTTCCTAATATATCGTTCTGGTCACAAACAAACCTCCTCTGTCCACTTTATAAGCAAGCTGAGTCGCAGACTATTCGAGCTGGAATTGGCCTCAGAAGTCATCGAATCCAATCCTGTCATTTCCTAGCAAAGGAGTCAGAGATAGAGAGGGGGAAGTGACCTGACCAGAGTCACACAACAAGTCAGTAGCAGACCTGGGGCATGAGCACAGCTGCTGCCCCGATTTCAAGGACTTTTCCACGATTCTGTGCCACTTTTTAAGTTAGCCACAATACAACGAGGTGAGGTCTTTTCTACCTGCGTCACTGGTGTGGTATTTGCAGTCTGATCACAGAGATGTATTGAGGACCTCGGGAAACCCCTCAATAGGCTGGCAGTCTGGAGAGGAAGACAGATATTGAACAAACAATAGCAAATGATTAGGTACATAGTTGCAAGTGTGCAAATACCTCTGTGAAGAAGGATCAGCTGCTATGGGGGTGTTATCTCTGGGGCTGATAGGGGCTGTTTATGTACAGGGTCGAATCTGATTGGTTGGTCCTGTGACTTAGCAGTTGAGTATGTTGAATCTTACCTTTGGTTATCTCCCAAAGGTGGCTTCCATAATGTGTGGGTTGCTTAAACCACTTGATTCTGCTCCTCTTTGTTTCTCCTGCCTGACGAGTCTACCTCCAGGAAGACAGGTACTGCGAAAAGAACTAAGATCTGTACAAATGACCTTACTCTGTCACGTAGCTACACATGGAGTAGTAAAGTGGACACTGGAATTATCCGTGAGTCCTGTGTGTTTGTGGTTTTCCCAGGACAGGGCATGTCGGATACTGGAACCCTGGTATCCCAGTAATACAGTTCAAAAATTGCTTACATTTATATTGAAACTAAAGCAGTGATTTCAAATTGAACACCAACCTAAACTTTGAATAGTAACTCTCCTCCTCTTCAAACCCGACCAACATTTTAATATATAAAATGTATATAGAAACTGTAACTTTAGTATATAGAAACTATCATTTCTGCAAATGCAGCCTCTGCAGAGCTAGAAGTCCTACCATGAATTTTTCTGGAAAATCAGCTGTCATGCCTAAATTCCTTGTCATTCCAGAAATATATAAAGAAGCTACAGTTAAAGGAAATTCCTACACACTGGGCTCCACATTGAAGGGTTAAGCACAGAACATTTTTCTAAATCAAGAAGGTTTGAGCTTAGGGTCTGGATTAGCACCTGGAGCTGCTCTCAGCTTGATCCACCCTCCTCTGTGTCTCTTCCCAGCTCGCTTTCCATCCTGGGATTCTTCCCTTCCTCCTTCTTTTCCATCGTGTTCATGTGGTTTCCCTGAACGCTTTCCTCATTTTTCCTTAGTGCCCAAGTTTGTTCACATTTTCTTCTTCCCCAATAACTCCCTCCTGGTTTTCCTGGCTTTCTCTAAGCCCTGCATCTTCATGGGTGGCCCTATTGCCTCTCCTTCCACTTACCAGTGTTTTCCTCCCCTCTCTTCCCCCTCCCCTAATTGTAAGAGCTACACAAAAGCTGGAACCCGTCAGTAGAAGGGGAAAGAGCGAAGCTGCTTGTCCCGGCGTTTCCTTCCCCTGGCTGGGTAAGTACCTCAGGGAAAGGGCGCTGGGCTTGCCTGGTAGAGGACAATGTGTCCAAAGCAAGTTGGCTTAGAGTCAGCATTCAGTTTTGGTCAGCGCTCTCGCTCAGTTGAGAAATTGGGCCAAGTTTGGCCAAAGGCCCATTCAAAGTCCAGTTCTGGACTACGTGTCTATTCTTTCTCTCCATCTACTTTCCCCAGAGAGCCCAGGAGGCCAGACGAGCTGTTCCCACAATGGGACCTCATCAGGGTAGCTTGACATCACTTTTCCTCTCCAGGAAAAGAACTAGAGTTGAACTTTCCTTTAAACAGATCCAATATAGATTTAGAATTAGAGAATAATATCTCTTTTTACAAAAAGCTTTATCATGGAAGTGTTTTCAGTAGAACACGGCTATGTTACACTTAAGACATGATTCAATTTACAAATGCTTCTAAGCTACTTTCAGCAATATATTCATTGCATAAAGTAAGACAAACTATAAAAGCGAATCATCATCCAGCCAGGAGAAGACGAACAACCTGGCCTGATCACTTTGCTCTTGTCCTAAACTTCTACCTCATACCGTCTTCGTCTCTTTCTGCTATCTTTTCCTGTTCTTCCCACATGTCTGAGGTGGAACCACAGAATGTTACCAATGCACTGGAATGTAGTAAAATAAGCATTCAATACGTGTTATAAAAATCACCTGACCTGAATTATACATCCAAATGAATACTGTCCCCTAAAGTAGTCACACTTTATCGCTATGATGCTGCTATACTTAAAACCCCATTTTGGAATTTATCTCTTTGAATTGCTTTGGAATTACATCCAGATCCAGTTTATGTGCCAAAATTATAGACTCATAGAGAGAGGCCTTAAAAGTCATCTGGTGCATCCCTTGATTTTATAAACAAAGAAACTGAGCCCGTAGAGTTTGTGCATTTGTTTTTTTCCTCCTACATCAAGAAGATGTTAACTCATTCTTTCTTAGAATAAATCCAAAAATGACTTCACTGCTCATCCATTAGTCATTTTCATCAGCAAACTCAAATGTCTTCATTACGCCTGCAGACGTTACAGTATAAGAGTTACCGTCTGTTAAAGACAGACTGTGCCGATACCTGTACCAGTCACTGATCACAACAAAAACATACACCTGGGATATGTAATGTGCAGTTTATGGAGGAGGAACACGAACTTTGTGAATCAGAAGTGACTTGCTCGGTAAGAGGCAGCCGTGGTGGAACTTGGATCCAGGTCTCCTAGCCTTCCAAGCTTGTGCGCTTGTCACGATTCTATGGCGCACTAAGGAAAGCTGAGAAGTCCTTTGTTTTCAGAATGTTAGAAACTGTCAGACATTGTCATTATGAAAACTAAAAAAGCTCACAATTTTACACAAAGCATTTCCCGCAAACCACACACATACTCACATATGCACACGCAGTTCACAAAAGTTTATAAAATGTTAGAGCTAGACAAGAAATTGAAGAGAAACCCTTATGTTTAAAATAAAAAGAGGAATGGTTAGGGAGTTTTGGATTGACATGTACACACTGCTATATTTAAAATGGATAATCAACAAGGACCCACTGTATAGCACAGGGAACTCTGCTCAATATTATGAAACAACCTAAATGGGAAAAGAATTTGAAAAAGAATGGTTATATGTATATGTACAACTGAATCACTTTGCTGTGCACCTGAAACTAACACAACATTCTTAATCAACTCTACTCCCATATAAAATTAAAAGTTAAAAAAAAAAAAAGACTGAGGTCTAGAGAGATCTCAAACTTTGTCTGGAGTCCCATCAGTAGCAAGTCCAGGCCCGGAGCTTCCCCCATTGTGCCCCACTGAGGACTCTCAGCCCCGCCCTTGCCCTCGGGGGCAACAACCTGGAGGTGTGGAGACTTCAGGACACCACCTCAACCAGTGTGTGTCATCGGCCCTTTCTGATAAATCATTCTCATGTGGTGGAAAAGTTTCTCCAAGACAACTCTTTTCAATAACACACCTAAATATTGCCTAACTTCTAAAGCTGGTAGTCCGTGTCTAGATCTTCCCATCAACATGAGTGGTGCACAAGAGAACTCACTCTGAGTACCTATCATTCTGGAAGATTTTTTTTTTTTAATCGCACAAAAGAAAACAGAGAAGAACACAAAGGGTCCTAAAAATATCACCTTTCTAGCCAGCTTCTTTTATTAATTAGGGCACTGAAGGAAGGGGCAGCTTGCCCAAGTCAAAGCAGTTAGTTAAGGGCTGATCCAGAGCCTGATGATAACTCTTTCCAACTCCCCGCTCACTCCTTTCTGCTCTGCACTAAGTTGCTTCTCACGCCTCATGCATCTGAGCAGAAAGGGCCTTTACTGCCATGACTGGAATTCCTCTAGGCTGCTGTTAAAAATCAAGTCCACCCTGCAAGAGCAAAAAATTGCTGTCCTGTCAGAGTTCCAGATAAGATTTTGCCTTTTTGGGGTGTGAGCACAGCCAGAGCAGACCTAACATGGCCAAGCAGATGAAAGCCACATTTTAGGGACAGCCTGCATTATTTGCTATCATGACTCACGTTGTATAAGAAGAGAATTTTGGTGGTCCAGAGGGTCCACCAAGGTTTGCTATGGAGTTTCTCTTCTGCAAGCTTGAATCAATAATCTTCTGGTTGATATGCTATTTGTTGAAGTCAAGCTCTGTGTGTAGCCTGAGCAAGCCACCATGAGGAACAGTAAAGAAGAGGGTGGACCTCATGTGCCTTCAAGAGGCCTAGAGTGACTTGATTTTGTGTTATCTCCTCTTCCAACGTATAGCCAGCTGTCTGAGGGCCAGGACCATGCCTGAATCAACTGTGTGCCCATCACCTGGCACAGGATGTGTGGATGGGTCACGCTAAATATTCGCTGAGTAAGTAGATGGAATTGACCTATGAGATAAGAGATTGAACAAGTGGAAGAGCAATATGAGGGGCTTCAAGTCTTTCCTCTAAACATAATACTGACAACAAGTGCTATTAGAGGTCAGAAGAATGTGGGCAAAGATGCTTCTTGGAAGCGTAGGAACTAAACTGGGCTCAGAAAGATGGCTCAAGTGTGGTCAGTATTAGAAGAAAAGGTGGCTGTATTTCAGGCAGAGAAAAATAATGAGAGCAAATGAACATACGTGGAAATTAATGGAGTGGTAGAGAAAGCTTGAACATCTCCATCTGGCTGTCCTAGACAGTTTCCTTCAAATCAATGTGTTCAGAAATGAATGCTTCACATTTCCTTTCAAACCACTCCCTGCCCCAATCGGTAACCCGATAGTCTAAGCCAGAAACCTTGAGTTCATTTCTCTTTCCATCCCAACTAGTCAGTCATTAAGTTGAGATGTTTCTGCCTTACGAATCTCAGTTCTATTTCCTTCTCTCCATGTGAACATTCATGGCCTCAGCTCAAACTGTCACTTTGCCATACTTGTCTAACTGGAGTCTGTGCCTCCAGACTGGTCCTGCCCAATCATCTGTATGACAATATGCTTACCAAGATCTTTTCTCCTTCCAAAAATGTTGTAAAAATCACTATACCGTAAGAGATAGTGCATCATGGAAGTATATGTGTATAGATATTCTTTATATAAATGTAGATATGTATGAACAGGCATACCTCATTTTTGTTGCGTTTCACTTTATTGCACTTCACAGATACTGTGTTTTTTACAAATTGAAAGTGTGTGGCAACTCAGCATCAGGGAAGTCTATCAGTGCCATTTCTGCAACAGCATTTGCTCACTTTGTGTCTCTGTGTCACATTTTGGTAATTCTTGCAATTTTTCAAACTTTTTCATTGTTACTATATTTGTTATGATGATCTGTGCTCGGCGATCTTTGATGTTACTGTTGTAATTGTTTAGGCATTTTTTAGCAGTAAAGTATCTTTAAATTAAAGTATGTACATTTTTAGACATAAGGCTATTGCACACTTAATAGACTATAGTATAGTATAAACATAACTTTTATATGCACTGGGAAGCAGAAAATTAGTATGACTTGCTTTATTGTGATATTCACTTTATTGCTGTGGTCTGGAACCAAACCTGCAATATCTCTGAGGCATGCTTGTGTATCTATGTGTGTGTGCATGTACAAATATGTGTGTGTATGTATACATCAGAGGATCAGGGGAAATAGAAAATAAGAATGAATAAGACAAAGCCAAATAAAAATTTAGGACACAAATGTATGCCTTAAAGTTCTACACGGGAGCTAGTATCTACACCCGTGGATACTATACAAAGCACTACTATATGTTAAATGAAGTAGTTTTCTGTATTTGTATATTTTGCTATAACAAGGGAACTAAGGATAATGTTCACTGAGAACATTTTGAAAAATAATCAATTGACTCAAATTTTATTTCTTGGTCTTTGGCCGTTTAAATGATGATTTTGAAAGATTAAACTTATACTGTTGGTATCGTGTAGTGTGTGGACCAAAATTGCCTGTAATAAAGTTTTTTTTAAAAAATGCAATATTGATTCATATACTACACAATACCATATAGTATAGACTGGTTCATACACTAGAATGTTGGCTCTAATCTCCTAGTTGCCGATAAAAAGAAGAGAATACATTGAGTGATCTGATTTGCATTGTCAATAAGTTTCTTTAAAACTCATGCTCTCTGTTAAAGAGAAGCAAAACATTTTTTTAGCAATAAGCTATGAGAAGAATGTTTCTCTTGAGACCTCTTAAGGGAGACATTGCCTGATGTAGCGGACAAGACCTCAATAACATCCTTAGAGCAAACATGACAGTAAATTTCATATTAAAAATGCTATCTCTTTTACAAGCTGAGAACATAACACCAAAATACAATTTAAGATACAATTTTACAGTGGATTTAAACAATTCGGACCAACTCTGTTGCTCCAAGATGGACTTTCTTGACCCTGGGCCAGGGGAGGAGTGGGGGGTCCAGATTATTTGGAGGATTGTAGGAATGGCAAATGCTTTAGGAAACACTTTATAAATATTAGTTTGTACAATTGACTTCCTGTTAAAATTGGGGCTTATGCTAAAAGAAAAGGAAAAAAATTACTATATTCCACATAACCTAAGTTATTTTAAAATATTCACAGAAAAAAAGACTAGGAAAAGATACACCAATATGTCAACAGTGGGACTCTAGGTTGCCAGTGTATATATAACTTTTTCCCTCATTGTTATTTATAGTTTTCTGTACATTTTAACAGGATTACTTTGGCTTCTGTGTTGAGAATAGAATGGAGGTTGGGAGGGGAGGAGACAAGAAGGGCGACCAGTCAGGAAACTTCTTATTGGCTCCATTTTCGGAAACAAGGGAAATGGATATGAAATAAATTTAAAATCAGCAACAACAAAATACCATATACTTGTAATCTCAGCAATTTTAAAATATGGATAGAAAAAAGACTGGAAGAATGTGTTCCCAAAAGTTGTTAATGTTTACCTCTGCAAAGAAGAGGTTATGTGTAATTTTTTTCCTATTATTGATTATGCTTTGGTACACTTTCCAAAGTTTCTACAATGTATATGTGTTAGTTTCATCATTCGAAAGAGTGAGAAAATCAATTTCCTCAGAAGACAATTCTGGGACTATTCTAACATAATAAGGGAGAATGATGCATCTAAAACGTACCATGTTACTCCAGAGGAGAAAAAAAAAATCCATTTGGTGACTTCGCATTGCCTTTGGGATAAAAGACAGGTTCCCTAGCGTGAGTTATGAGGCCCTTTATGACCCTCGTCTGTTCTCCAACTCCTCACTTCTCGCTTTGGCCACACCAGACTCCCCGTGGCTCTTCAGGGCTTGCAGCCTTTACTCATGCTCTGTCTTTTTCATAGAGCACCCTCCTCTGCCTTTCTCCCTCCCCTGGAAGCCAATCCTCCTCATGGAGCCAGTCCGTCATGACTCAGCTTCCAAGAGAACATCCCTTCCAAGAGAATGCTTGGTCCCCACGGTTAGTTTCTATGCAGAGCACTTGTGTAGCCCCTGTCACGTTGAATTTAAATTCTGTCTACCTGTCTGTCTCCCCACAAGTGAACCATTTGTGTCATTCATCTTTGCTTATACTGGCAAGAGCATCGTTGGCTGTCACAGAGGTTTTCTGTAACCTTTCTCACACAGTAGATTCTAAGAGGATCAAACGATTCTTCCAGGTTCTTCCCAAGACAGCCTTTGTATCCTGTGAAAAGACAATGTCTGACTGATGATCAAAATCTTTTGTGATGAGAATGTGGTGGATCCTATGAGAGGTCTTTTCCTGATCCTACCACTGTCCTCCCATGTCCTTAGATACTGTATGTAAACTCATAAAATCCCGAAGCTCGTCCAACTCCTGCATTTGATTGAGAGACACTTAATGTCCAGAGGATTGGTTTGCCCTGGGCCCAGAGCTTGGGGGAGGGAGGGGCGGGGATGGGGTGGTGTCTTTTGTGTCCTTCAAGCCCAGTGCATTAGGGCCAGGCAGGCAGTTCTGTATGACATTACATACAATCAAGTTTTTATTTGTTCTGAATACAGCTTTCAAATATTAGCTTTCCTCTTAGCATCAAGTCTCTTTGTCATCACTGAAGGACCAATTTCCAATTTTATCCAAGGTTTCCTCTGGTGGCAAAGCAAAGGAACACTCTGCTTTGTGTTCGCCAGATCCCATCCCCCCATCTTCCTGGGCCCACAGCTAGACTTCATCACCCAGGCTTCCTTGCAGTTAGGTGTAGCCATGTGACTGAGTTCTGGCCAATGACATGGGAGTGGGCATGAAGAACATCACTTCCAAGCCTGGCCCATACAAACCTCCCATGGATGTCCCATCATTCTCTCTTCCTCCATCTTCCAGTGGGATGCCAACACCCAGGATAACTTGAGAAGTTACATGTTAAATACAGCAGAGCTTCCCTCAGCCCACGTACCTAAATGATAGCCAATTAGACTGTGTCCAGACAAGAAATAAACTCTTGTGTTAAGCCTCAGAAATTCTGATTCATTAACAGTACTTAGAGCTACTTTAACTTTTATACTAAGACACATTTTCCGTGCCCTGAGTGATGAAAAGCACATAGCATGCAGTGTTTAACTTGACCTCTTTTTTTTTTTTTGATAAGTAGAACATTATCTTTATTGGGAAGGAATTTTTTTTTAATTGGAGTATAGTTCCTTTACAATGTTGTGTTAGTTTCTGCTGTACAGCAAAGTGAATCAGCCACACGTATACATATATCCCCTCTTCCTTGGATCTCCTCCCCATTTAGGTCACCACAGAGCATTGAGTAGAGTCCCCTGTGCTATACAGTCTGTTCTCATTAGTTATCTGTTTTATACATAGTATTGTATATATGTTAATTCCAATCTCCCAATCCATCCCACCTCCCCTTCCCCCCTGGCATCCATACGTTTGTTCTCTACAAACGTAATTTGACCTCTTTATGAAGCGATTACCTTGGACGGTCACAGTTCCTCCAGGAGAGAGAATGGTAAATCTTCCTCAATGAAACATTTAGTGTATGAATCTATAAGAAAAATTCATTGTTACTTGCTAGGTGTATGCCCACTCTCGGCTGCAAAGATGTTTTTCTTCATTCTAGAACTGGAGTTGGCAACATTTAAAAAAATCCAGATAGTAAATACTTTTTACTTTGTGGGCCACATATAGTCTCTGTCACCTGTTCTTCTTTGTTTGATTTTTTTTTTTAATTTACTTTATTTTTCTTTCTTTCTTTATTTTTGGCTGCATCGGTTCTTAGTTGCAGGATGCGGGATCTTTTGTTGTGGCATGTGGGCTCCAGAGTGCGTGGGCTCTGTAGTTTGCGGCATGCGGGTTCTCTCTCATTGAGGCGCGTGAGCTCAGTAGTTGTGATGCCCGGGCTTAGTTGCCGCACAGCATGTGGGATCTTAGTTCTCTGACCAGGGATCGAACCCACATCCCCTGCATTGGAAGGTGGATTCTTTACCACTGGACCACCGGAGAAGTCCCTGTTTGATTTTTTTATTAACAATTCTTTACAAAGATACATTTCTTTTCAAATTTGCAGTATGTTCATAATGTTTATAATAAAATATTGGAAAAAAAAAGATAACAAACATTCCTATGTAAGTCTTACAAAAACGGGCTGCAAGCCAGATTTCGCCCAGAGGTCATAGTTTGCCAGCTCCTCACCAGGCTTGAATTAGACCAGTGGGTCTCAGCCAGGGATGATCTGAACCACGACAGGACATGTGGTAATATCTGAAGATACTTTTGATTGTCATGATTGGAAGGGGTACAGCTGGCATCCAGTGAGTAGAGGCCAGGGATGGTGCTAAACATCTTATAATGCATAGGACAACTCCTGCCACAGAGAATATTCTGGTCCAAAATGTCAATAGTGCATAGGTTGAAAACCCTGGAGTAGAGGAATGAGTTCCCTCCTTTGTCAATAATGGGAAAGACTCTAGGGGCCTGCCACAGGGATCTGCAGAATCCCCTGGACCTGACCCAGCCCAGGGAAGCCCTGTCTGGAACGACACTGATCTTTGGTCAGACAGCAGGAAACCCAGGAATTGGTACCATCTGAGGACGGAATGGGCTCTGGGTTCCAGAAAGGTGGAATCCCCTGAAGGAGAGATACAAGTGAAGGTCACCATGGTATCATCAAATTATCTGCACTAGAGAAGAGACCTGTTCCTGGAATAAAAGCATCACTAGCCCAAATCATGGAGACTTGGTTGGAGGTGGTGACCAGGTTCTGCCCTGCCCTGGACTTTTTCCTCCTCTTTTTTTTTTTTTTTTTTCAAGCTTTACTGAAATATAATAGAGGAAGTATAAATGATAAAGTTGCCTTTTACTTTTCTCTTTGTAAGAATGGAACTGAATGTTTAATGAGCTACTATTTTATGCTAGACACTCACCTTTAGGGATGGGGCTTTTAACCTGAGTATCTGAGCTTTCCGCTTCACTCAGCGCCTTACACTCCATGGGGAGTCCATCTTTTTCCTCCACAAGAAGAATCCTGATATTGAAAAAAATCACTGAGCTTTGGTGATTAAGTTTTAGGACAGGCATTCAAAGATCTCTCAAATTCAATCACCACAACTCCAAGGGAACTTGGTTGGAAGTTCTCTTCCGGACTGCTAAACCTTTCAGCTTTTGGTAGAGATAAGTGTGGAATACTTCAAAGGAACCATTCATTCATCTCCTAGAGATGAATTAAGTACCTATCAGTGCCAAGCAGGTTGGTATAGGGAATGCAGAAATTCAAACAAACAAACAAACGAAAGAATGCTCTGGTTCGGAAGGATAACAAATGAATCAACAATTACAAGTCAGGGTGATGGGTGTAGGTAGCCATGACTTCAGCGCGCTACTGGAACCAAAGAACAGGCTGAAGGGCGAGACGTGGGAGGAGGGGCTTGGGATTTTCCCAGAAGAAATGAAAGCTGAGCTGGACCCTTTGTTTTTCTCCCCTCTTCTTCTTTATTGATTTATTTATTTATCCTAGACTTCTCAATATGGATTCCTTCCTCAATCAAATTTGTACTTAACTGTAACTTCCCTCAAAGGAGCTCCTTATTAAAAGAAAGGGAGGGAGGAAGGGAGGAAGGGAGGGGGGGAAGGAAGGAAGGGAGGGAGGGAACCCATGGCAGACTCTTGTCAGGTCTCTGCCTGTGTATCCTTGGCTCCCGCCATCCCTTGCACACTGGCAGCACTGCGCGCACCGGCACCTCTCTGCCTCAGAGCCTTTTCTGGCTAAAGGAGTCTGCTGAGTCTGCATGCGGAGCAAGGCTGGAAGTGCCTGGTAGCTGAGAGCCCCTGGAACAACCTCAGCCAATGGCGAAACGGAGTTGGTGGATCAATATCCCAGCTGCTAGATATCCCCAGAAAGCTAGAGCTCTGGCTGCATCCTACACTGTTCCTCGGTGCCCACAGCAGTAACTGCCCGTCAGCACACCCACCCTGTCTTGGTTTCCCTCCCCACTCCCCTGCTGGTGCTCCCAAGACCACCTCCCAGATCACCTTCTCCCACTCAAATGCCAGTCTCGGGTTGGCTTCCAGCTAAAGACAAAGCACGTGCCAAGTAACACATAATTGCCTCATTCCTGGGGTTCAACCGGGGCGGGGGGGCACCCTTGGTAAGAGGGTTCCTGCGTCTACATAAAAGTTATTTTTGCTCTTCAAGAAAACTCATGCAGTTGCAAATGCCCAGATGAGTTAGGGGACTACCCTGAAACACAAGGTCACAGACAGGCTCTCTGAATCGTGTAAACTAACATTTTGTGGGTCTTATTCCTTTCACCATATCAAATGTCCCATTAAAAGAGAATTTTCTAATTGAAAATGCCGCATTGAAAATGAGGCTCTGTAGTGAACCACTCTTTAAATTTTTTTCACGATTAAGTTAATTTGTTGTAAAGGTGTGCTTTTTTGCGAGAATTTTTAGTAAAGTCTCGTAACTCGTAACTCTAATGTGTTTAATATAAGCCATTTGTTTAACAAGAGAAAAAAGACTGTATTTGATAGTCTGTAAATAAACTGCCCTAAAAATCCAAAAAACAAACAAACAAACAAGCAAAAAAAAAAAAAAAAGCAAGGTCACAGGGCTTCCCTGGTGGCACAGTGGTTAAGAGTCCGCTTGCCAATGCAGGGGACATGGGTTCAAGCCCTGGTCCGGGAAGATCCCACATGCTGCGGAGCAACTAAGCCCGTGTGCCACAACTACTGAGCCTGCGCTCTAGAGTCTGCAAGCCACAACTACTGAAGCCCTCGTGCCTAGAGCGCGTGCTCCGCAGCAAGAGAAGCCACCGCAGTGAGAAGCCTGCACACCTCAACGAAGCGTAGCCCCCACTCGCTGTAACTGGAGAAAGCCCGCACACAGCAATGAAGACCCAACGCAGCCAAAAATAAATAAATTAATTAAAAATAAAATGTAAAAAAACGAGGTCACAGACAGGGAAGTTCTTCTGGGGACAGTGGTGCTGGTGTGAGGGTCCAGGTAGCCTGTTGCCACTGCTCTACTGACTTTCACAGCTGGGGGCAGACTCAGAAGCTGTCCTCAAGACATGATTGACGTGATGGGGTGTCCCGGTTGGTCCTTCCTAATCCAGCATCACGGCATATAATTCAGACATGACCAGCAATGATGGGTCAAATCTACAAGTTCTGATGTCCCCACTGCAGACCAAAAACCATTTACGGATAGTTTTGGAATCCATGATATATTTGTGAGTGTGTACGTACATAATGTGTGTGTCTGTGTCTGGTGGGAGGCGTCTTTATGTATCTAACAATGTTTTAATTAAGCTGATATTCAAATTAGCTTATATTCTCAGAGGCTCCAGGAGATACAGCTTATGGAGTAGCAGATGATGGGCGAAAGACAGTCCACAACTAAAACGTCACATGGGATAAATGCCAAAGCAGAGGTCCCACCCTGGGAGAGTTATGAATTGACTGCACCCCTTCTCATCTCCACCCCCTCAATCATTGCTGATGGGCAGAGGGAAACCATTTTCTGCCATCTGGTTTTTGCAAAAGTCAGGCAGTAAGCTCCCTGGGACAGGGATCTTATCTTGTGTAGTTCAAGAATGAGCACACGGCTGTGTACACTCAACAAGCCCTATTAGTACTGAATGCAATCATAAAAATAGCCCAAACGTGGATATTTGATAACGCCCCTGCGGTCAGCCTTAGTCATCGTGTCCGAAGGGCACTGGGTTCCCCAGGCCAGCGCCTTGTGTCTGACAGAAAACACCTTGGCCGATAAGGCAGCGGACTATTGTGAAAATCACACAGTAGTTCCCAGGATCCTGGAAAAACAGCAGTTCAATCACAACTTTTTTTTTTCTTGGTGTTTGACTTTGGCACTGAGTTCTTTTCAATGAGAACTATGCCAAACATCTTGTCCAAACCCTTCTACTCAGCAAGTATGCGAACAAGCTCTCTGTAGCATGCCAGGGGCCGGTGGGGGGGGGGGGCGTTCTGGTGGGAGGCTGGGAGGTGCAGCACTCTTTCTCTGCAGGCAGCAGCTAACTCCAGGGCATCTGGAAGCGGGACGCGGGCTGAGCAGCACCGAGTGTACAGCACAGCAAGGGCCTGCCCAGCTCAGGCATCTCTGCCTCCAGGGCCCCAGGCCAGGCCCGCTGGTGATTTTCAGGGTTGGCCGTCACTGGGGTTTCCTCCCCCAAGAAAAGCTGCACAGACGTTAGGGGAATGTCTCATTGTTGGGGCATCTGGAGCTGAATTCTCCTCCGGGACCAGCTATGAAATCGCTGGAGCCCAGCAGGAGAAAGTTCATGGGACAAGGGTGTGCTTTGCATGTAAATATACGAACGTGCAGGCAATCACGTGTTCGCAGAGAGCCGGGATGGCCGTGGGGTGGACCCAGCGGTCTGTGTCTGGAAGAAGACCTTGCACACAGGATTTCCTAGGGAAGACGCTCCTCTCCTGAGCGAGTAAATCCTTTTCCCAGGCTCTGAGAAACAGCAGGAGGCAGGGCCCGCGGGATGCCGGGCCTGCACCAGGGCAGGAATGAGCGTTCCCCCAAGACAAGCCATCCCAGTTCCCAGCCAGCTTCTGGGGCTCCAAACCTCTGCACCAAGGCTGTCCGTCTCCCACTACAGGAAAATCATCTTTCTTCATTCCCAGAGCAAGTTGTTCCTAGGAAAGAGCAGAATCTTAGGAGGAAATCACATCATCCACGAGGGGAGAGCCAGTTCCTTTGTACTATTTTTCAGGGCTGCCTTTGGAGCCAATAATCTGTCATTCCTTGAATAAACAAGCACCTTATCATATCACAAACATTTATTTAACCCTTTTCTCCTGCACTTTTACCAGCAGGGAGAAAGAAGGCAGTTAGCAGGGCAGCCGGAGCCCTGTGGCAGAAATGCCAAATTCCCTGAACATGACACCCAATCTGTAAAGTGTCAGCCGACCCTTCTCTGTCTCCATAAAACGCCAGGGCCGGTCACCCAGACTCAAGCGCCACATTCCCGCCTCCCACTACTCTTCCCATCCCCCCACCCCCTCCATTAATACCCCTCACCCTTTTGCAGACAGGCCCTTAATTCCGTCCAAATGGAGTCTGGACTAATTTGTTAGGTTCTTTCGGAGGCTGATGAGGCAAATGAAAGGGGGGCGGGGAGGGGGGGCAGGCAGGGGAGTATTTACATTTCTCCTTCTCCTCTGCACAACAGTCCGCTTGACGGACAGAGCTGGTGAGCCTCAGCATTTTTAATGCGTGTGTGAGTTTTTAAGAGGGATATTCTTTGGCTCTGACATCACCAGAAAATGGAATGAGCAAAGTATGTAAATTTCTCCAAGATCCCACAATATCCATTTTCTCTCAGTGGATGGATTTTGTTTTTCTTTTCTGGTGTTGCTCCCACACAATGGGGCCAAATCTTGTTCAGGACAAAGAAACATAAATAGAACATGCATGTGGTATGCGAGAGAACTCTCAGAGACCAGAGAGAGGCTGTTTTGGAAAGGCGTCTGGGGCTGCCAGGGGGAACCGTGGGGTCTCGGCCTCAAGGGTTGGACAGGCAAATGTCTGCTTGTCCCTAACATCGTTACAAGTCAGAAATTTCAAAAGCGTTCTCGTTCTTGGGGAAATACTAAGAAACACTGGAATGGGTACAAGTGTAAAAGGAGAATGTGAAGTATCTGTGTGTGAGTGTGAACAGGAATGTGTGTGTTGGATGTCAGAGGACGATAAGCCTAAGAAGAGTCTAAAGATGCTTTGTAGAGCTGATGGAGTCGGTCCTCTTTCTCCTTCAGCACGAAGGATGCTAAATCACAGGCAGTCTCTCACTTGGCCATCTTAGTGGCTATCGGGGACCAGCTGAAACTTTCCTCAAACGTGTTTTCCTGTATGAAGCATTTGCAATTGTTTTAGTATCAATCTTCTGCCAAGCCCTCCAGTCTCACAACCGCACACTACAGCCCCAGCCAAAAAGACTTTTATCAGCGCAAGTTTGAACAAACTAATGTGTGGAGGCCCTGAGTGGTTATTTTTGTTTCCAAGTCTGGACATAGAATCACTTGTTCAATTTCCTGCTGGGTTATATCAAGTGGTTTTAACATGTAAATCTCTGATAAGGAAACTGACTAATTTATGTAGGTTGCCATCTGAGTAGCTGTCAGTATTGCCTTAATTTTTTTCCCCTGCTTCCTTTATTCTTTCTCAGTCATTAAAGTCATCGCCATTCCTGGTACTATCGAGTACATCCTTATCTGTTATATGTTTGGAATATGTTCTTATACGAAAGATGCTTTAAAAACAAACAAACTCTTCATCCTTGAAGTCTGTGTGGGAGTTCCGTTGGTTTGGACGTTTATGTTTACAACCTGGATTCGAAATAAATGTGCCTCTCAGACTCCTTCAAGTAACGTCCTTGGCAATTAGAAGATTGTTAATTTCTAAAACTGAAATGTAAAAACAGTAATAATAAGCTACTTCCATTTCACGGATATCCCCTAAGCAGCCTCATCCGACTTCAGCTGACGGAGCTTCACGACGTCTAAGTAGAAATCCTACGAGCTGCTTGAGCGCCAGTTTCCAAAACCCACCCCGGCTGCAACCTGCAGGCACGAGGATCCCTGTGGTTGTTTCCATTCAGAAGCTTGTTCAAAGAAGTAGATATTTTCAAGTCGTTATTAATTCTATGCCCCAAAACGCAGACTGGGGTGGACTGAAACCTATAATCCAATATCTGTGCTGTTCTCACACCCGGCGTCAAACCTGGCCTGAGCAAAGTCCAGAGCTGCCCCCAGACTTGAGAGCTGGGGCCCAGTCTCTAAGGACTCAGAGTCAACGCCTGCCTCACCATTGGCTGGGAACAGAGAGGGAGTCCGTCTGTTCTGGGACCTGGACAGCAAGTCAGGTAGGGCTCTGTTCCCTCCTCCGTTTGGTGGCTCCAGGGACGGGGGTGGGGGGTGGGGAGGGGTAAGAGGGGGGATGGGGCTCAGGCCAGGAGGTCCCGGAAGTGGCTGCCTCAGCTCCACTCCGCAGCACCAAGTCCCTCCCGGCTCCGGCTGCTCCCACCGCTGCCCCGGGCCTCTCAGAAGCCTTTCACTTGAGATATATTTTTAAGACCACAAGACAATGTGAGCCTAAATGAAAACTGGCTTCAAAAATGACCACATTCGTAACCCCTGGTAATTCTTCAAGGCCCCTCCCTCCTCCCGTCTCCCCTTCCTCCACAGTGAACTTTAAATCCTTTCGTCTGTGGGGACCGAAGGTGAAGAATCTGGGTTTTCCTTCCCAGCCCCCTGCCAGTCTGGCTTCTCTCCCCTTTGTTTGGATGCTCTTGTTTATGGCTCCTTGCCAACGCACAGATGTAAACTATTGTCTGATTATTAAAAGAAGAAAACCCAAAGCACAAAAAAGCACACAAGCCATCAGTGTTAACGACTATAGAGCTGTCCACGTACAGTCAAGACCATGTGGTCTGGCGCCAATGACCAGCCATCAGCCTTTGCTGCTCCAGGAACTTCGGCTTCCTCCAAGGCTGTACTCAAAATGAATCTAGGCAAACACAGCAGGCTAGGAAAGGAGTACCTCTGTGCCCTGGGGGCGTTAGTGGGCAGCCCTCAGTGCCACCTGCTCCCCCTCTAAGTTCACTATCTTGGTGCCCCCAGATGCCTCTTCACGCAACCTTGCCCAGTCCGGTGGCCAGTGACCTCACGTTTGGTCTCCCTCGCCCTCAGCGAACAGGTGTAGCCGTGCCGAGTCCTAGTAATAGACTGGAGTGGAGGGAGGACCAGGTGAGGGGTCGGGCCTGGCTTCTCTCCCGCTGCGGCCGACTGGCTGCGTGGCGCTGGGCAAGTCTCTGCTCCCTGCCCAGAGTCTCCTTGTCTGCGAGCTAAGAGGGCTGAGTTAGATACATTCCTTCCATTTTTCCTTAAGCAAATATTTATTTAGCTCCTACCCTGTGCTAGACACTGAGGATGGAACTGGGAACAGGACAAACAAGGTCCCTGCTCCCATGGAGCGTATGGAACAGCGGGAGGAGGAGAAAAGAAAGTAAAACAAAACAAAGTCTGACTATCCTTGTAAACTCCAATGACCTCTGAATGTTTTGTTAATAACAGCCTATGTGTTGTCCTTCTGGTTTCTCGAGGATCAGAGTCTTTAGTGAAAGATGTGGGGCTCTAGGATGTTAGACATCAGCTTCTGGGAAGAAGTGAGAGTGATAAGGCGTTGGGCCCTGAAATCCCCGCCTGCACGGACACTTCCACAGCTCTCCTGAGGGCGGCACCTGCCCAGAGCCGCCTCTGGGTTTGTTTCTCTCGCCGAGGGCTGGCCACTGGCAGCCATGACTCCACTCTCCACTTCCACTGCAGGAATTCTCAGAAACAACAGCCAGTGTGACACAACACGAGCCTCCAGCTCCACCCTTCAGGGGAAGTGTTATTTTTAGTCTTCTCCTCTCTCTCTCCACAGCCATCTACATGCCTCCGTGGGTGAGTCATTTCTGTTGCTAGCCCCGCGTTTCATGACTCCCGGGACATGGGGCTGGTTGGCCTAACAAACCAGTTCACTCGACTCCATCTCTACTTGCAACACTCAGAAGACTGTGGTGTGGGATTAGCTGTGGGACCCCCAGGGCCCCCAAATGCACACTATACAAAATGACAGCGACCCACAGAGAAGCTGCAGGACGAAGCTGCCCATGAGCTGATGACCCAGTCATAGAGCTGAGCGTATTGTTTCCATATTTTGTTTGCCCCCTGTTCACATTCATGTGACTGACACCTGACCCCAGAGTTCTGGGTACAAGGAAATGCTCTTACTCAATTGGGGACCATTTTACCCAGGGACCAGGCATCGAGGACTGTCCCGAAAGCTCACACCTTCATAAATCCGTTCAACAGTCACGTATTGGGGGTTCACGGCATCATCCGAACCCGCCTCCCCTGGCCTCGCCGCGCTTCAGACCCACATTGTGTTTGGGTTCTGGTTTGTTTTATTTCAAGTCTTCCATGATCTCAGGCTTTCTTACCACAGGGCATCCTCATGCGGTATCTGCCTGGGTATCTCTCCTCCCCCCTACTCTTCACCCGGCTTACTCTTTTGTTTCTTTGTTTAAAAGTGTTTTCTCCAGGCATGCTCTCTCCACCCCTTCAGGTATAGGTGGATTTCCCTGTTCCTTACACTCGTAGCATCATGTGATTTTCCTTTGTTGCACTTATCACAACTGTATTTAAGTGATCACTTGTTAATTTACTGAAATCTGTCTTCCTCACCAGATTCTTAGGGAGGCAATCCTCATTCATTCACTGCCGCTGCTCTGACACCCAGCACAGTGCCTTACAAATAGAGTCTTTTTCTCAATAAATGTGTTGATTTGGTACGCATCCTCACTCTCAAAATTCACAGTCCAGCTGAAAAGTAAAGCGGTACATTCACTGTTATATAAACATGGACATCATGGTGATTCTGCCAGGAATCATGTAAGGGGAGACACAATTGAAGTGGTAACATTTGAGCTGGGCCTTCAGGTAGGAATAGGAGTTCAGGTGAGGAGAAGGGAGAAAGGAATTCTGAGCAGAAGACTTGGTACAAAAAAGACAGGGATGGACGAAGGTGTAGATTGGGTTCCAGGGAAAGCACACTGTCAGTGTGTTAGGATAGAATATGACTGTAGGGGAATGTAGGAAAGGGCAGAGGGCTTGTATTTTCTGCTAGAGACTTGATATTTTAAGCAGACAGGAATAGAACTTTGAATACATGAATATTAAATGATCTAGGGACTCCCCTGGCGGTCCAGTGGTTAAGACTCCATGCTTCCACTGCAGGGGGCACGGGTTCGATCCCTGGTCGGGGAACTAAGATCCCACATGCCGTGAGGCACAGTCAAAAAAATAATAATAATAACTTTACTTAATAAAAGCAGCTTATAAAAAAATTAAATGATCTGTGTTTTAGAACATTCTCTCTAGTGGCAGAGTGAAAGATAGATTGGAGTAGGGAAGTGGATGTAAACCATTCAGGGGCCTGTTGCTGTGATCCAGGCAAGAGACGATGAGACCAAGAGGCTGGAATGGGGAGAGATGGTGGGAGGTCAGCTGGCAGGCTCAGCATGACTAGACGTGGGCGCTGAGGACGAGGGTTTTGCCAATATGCCTGAGGGTCCCAGCAAGGGCGCTGGGTCACTGACAGTGACGTTAACTGTGACAAGAACGTGGGAGGAGTAGGGTGGGGACCTTGGAGCAAGATGTGGGAGCACTCATTTGCTTTCAGACAGACTAGGTGTGGCGTGTCTCTTTCTCAGCCTGGTGGAAATGTCAAGAGTGGTGTTTCTCAGCTTTCCTTTCATTATTACCCCTTTAGGAGCCTTTTTTAGAATTGCTTTCCTCTAATCTCCCTGTCCACATGAAATCTGAATACCACAGCTATACTATATATCTGTTTATATACAGTACATAGATCCGTGCTTTGTACATAAAAAGAATAGGATTTTTGCCTCTCAAGCACCCATTTTTGCCCCCTTGAGAAGGCATGGGAGGAAGAGAGGGGAGGTGGGCTGACCCTATCCTGCCAGCAGGGAGTAAGGAAGATTTCATGCAGAGAAGCATCTGCAATGGGCTTTGGAGACTGGGTTAAAAAACAGTTGTTCATTTTGCGTATCTATAGAGATATAACTGACATATAACATTGTGTAAGTTTAAGGTATACATGTTGAGTTCATACACTTACATATCGCAAAGGGATTACCACAGAGTGTTAGCTACCACCTCCATCATGCCACTTAATTACCATTTCTTTTTTGTGGTGAGAACATTTAGGATCTCCTCTCTCAGCAACTTTCAAGTATATAATACAGTGTCATTAGCTGTAGTCATCATGGGGTACATTAGATGCCCAGAACTTATTCAGCTTATCACTGGGAGTTTGTGCCATTTGACCAACATCCCCCTCTTTTCCTCCTCCCAGCTCCTGGTAACCACCACTCTACTCTGTTTCTATAAGTTAGGCTTTTTTAGATTCCATGTGTAAGTGAAATTATCCAGTATTTGTCTTTCTTTCTCTGACTTGATCTCACTTAGCATAAAGAAGACATGGTGACATATATATATATGTATACAGTAGAATATTATTCAGCCACAAGAACGAAGGAAATTCTGCCATTTGCAACAGGATGGCTGGACCTTAAGGGCATTGTGCTATAAACAGTTTTTAAATTGAGGTGGAATTCACAAGGAGAGGTTGGTTGGAATCACAGATATGGGAGCGCTACAAATGACAAATGAAACCACAGAAGCGGGTGAGAATGCCAGGAGAGAGAGCCCACAGGGGGAAAGAGTGGAGGACAGAACCCCAGAGGCCCCCAGAATTCCAAGTCAGCAAGACAGGGAAAGGACATCCCCGGTGGAAAGGGGAAAGACGGCAGTGTCACATGGTGAGGACAGTAGGAGAGAGAAGGCAGAGCAGCAAGGCCTTGGGCCACAAGCTGACGGGGCAGGTCAAGAGCTGGAGCGGGGTCACTAAATTCAGCAAACCAAAGCTCGTTAATGCCCCCCTTGTGGGCAATTTGAGCAGAAATGTGAGTAGTAGAATAAAATAAAGGTGAGTAGGTATATTAGGATGTTTAAAACATACGTTCAAAGATTCTGCAGGCAGAAAAGGAGAAAGCTATTGAACTGTGTATGGTGATTATAAATGGGGGCAGGGTGGGTTCCTTTTGATGTTTTTTTATACTTTCGCTGTCTTCTGTTATCAAGCTGACAGCTCTCTCTTGTCGTTAGTGATTCTTCCTCTCTACTCTTCTAGTCTTCTGTGAACTTGGAAACCTCAGCAGTCTCCTGGAACTGTTTGTAAAATTAGTTGGTGAGCTGGAAGGGATCCTCCAAAGGTTCTCCCATGTGCAAGGGGCCTGAAGAGTATGTGTGCCAGTTAATGTGCACGTGAGGTGGTAAGAGAGGTGCGGGGAGAAATCGTTGGCACGAGGCTCATAGGTTCCCCAAAGACAAGATAAGGATTTAAGTTGTTTCCAAGCTTTTGTTTTCACAATGTTGTAATGAATATTCCTGAGCACTCTATTTCATATATTTGTGACTACATCTGTAAGATATATTCCTAGAAGTAAAGTTGCTGGGTCAAAGAGCATGTGATTTAAAATCTTGGTGTGGAGAAACACTCTCCAAGAAGACAGTACCAAGTTACGTTCTCACCGGCAAGGTGCAAGAGAACCCTTTGCTTACATCCTTGCCAACACCACATACTCAGATGTTTTCATCTTTGTCAACCTGATGGTGGAAGAGTAGTATTACATCTTAGTTTAAATATGCATTTCTCTTTTTAAGAATGGAGTTGAGCGTCTTTTCATATGGTTAGAAACCAGTTTTATTTTGGTATTTGGTAAGATGTTGTAGAGGTTTTGTCCATTTTATATTTGATTGATTTCGGCACAAGATTATTGTTTGTACAAGTTCTTCATACATGAAGGAAAATTTGTCTTTATTCAGTGATATGAGCTGTGTTTCATTACTTTTCATTCACGTATGATATTGTTGTGCAATACATATTTAAAATATGCTTTTGGTAGTAAAAGTTACCACTATATTTTTTTATGGTTTCTCAGTTTTGTGTTAAACAGAGAAAAGCCTTTACTACTCTTGAGTTTATTTTTTCAATATATTTTATTTTTCCTTCTAGCACTTTTCTGACTTGTTTTTACCTTCTAAATTTTGGGTCTACCTAGAATTTAATTGGAATAATGTATGAGGCTGGAATCCAAATATGTGTTTTTTTCCAGAGTCTTATATATTTCAGTATCAGTTATTAAATAAGCCATCTTTCCCTACTGATTTGAACTGCCAACTTTTGTCGTATACTAAAATTCCCAGATATCTCTGATTTACTTCTGGACTTTTTATTCTGTTACGTAGACCTATCTATTTACTCATGTACCAGTACCATGAGATATTAATTAATAGCACATGACTATGTATTTCGACATCTGGTAGGGCTAGTCTTACTCATTAGTCATAATATACCACCCCACCTCAACTCTGGCTGCTTTTAAGATCTTCTCTTTGTCTATAATACCCTAGAGTTTCTTTGTGATTGTGCCTTGATGTGAATTTATTTTCATTTAAATTTAAGATCTATAATTTTTTTTATCAGTCCACCCTCCTGCATTCTTTTCTTTTCTTGCCTTCTGAAATACCATTTACACTTCTGAGAAAGAAGAGAGACCTTCTCTATCTTCCATATCTATTAACCTCTCTCTCATATTTTCCATTTCTTTGACTCTCTGCACTACAATTCTATATATTTTATTCTCACTATCTTCAGTTCTCTAATTCTGTCCTCTACTGTGTCTAATTTTTTGCCACACCTATCCATTGACATTTTCATTTGTTCATTTCATATTTTTCATTTCTAGAAGTTCTAGTTGGTCTTTTTCAAACCCCTTAAGTCACTTTTTATTGTCTCCTGTTCCTTGCAGATATTTCAAAGCTTATTTCTCATTGATTTAAATAAAATTAGCATAACTGTTTACACTCTGTGGCTGATCATTCAAATAGCTGAAGTTGTGTGACTCCCTCTGCTGTCTGTTTATTTCTTCTGGCACTAACTAATGGTGGCTTGCTTTCCAATGTATTTGGTAGACTTCAACTGCACTGTTTACTGCCCACGAAAAATCATTTGTACAAACTACCTGAAGCTTAGGAGGAAAGTGTCTACCTCTAGAGACGATTAAAGTTTACTTCCGCTGGGTGTTAGGGGGCACTATGGTTTGGTTTCACTTTAAACTAAATTTATAGCTTGAAGTTTCTTGGCCTACTCCAGTGGCATGCCTTCGGGCTGTAAATATGTGCAGATGCTGCCCAGACGTTCAATGGTGACATCCTATCAGGGACAGGTTTTGTTTTGTTTTGTTTTCTTTTCCCTGCTTTGCTTAGTGTCAAGGCAACTCGCTTTATGGTACACTGAGGAGGGGGGATGGGAGTAGGGTTACCTCTGGTTCACCTTTGGAATTCCCCATCTAATGTGGGAAAGGCTCCTATGAGATCCCCCATTCTACCTTGAATGAATCCTGGCCTTTGCATTCTGTCTTCATTCTGAGACTCTATTAAAACCATAGCCAAGGCAATTTAACCTGATCGACAAAGATGTTCATGGCAAAAGCTAATCACTCGGTAGCTCCTTGTTATATGTCAGCTTTTCAGTGCTTTTAAGAAGAAACTTATTCAATATTTTATTCAATTTTTCATTGTTTTTAGTGGAAAGGTTAATCTAAATAACAAAGTCTACTGTTACCAGAAATGGAATAATGCCTATTGATTTTTCTTACAAGTGTTAGAAGCAGCTTATTTAGTTTTTAAAAATCCTTATCTTTATTGGCCTCACATTCCATTTACAGATTTTTGTTTTAAAGGGAGAATTGAAGTTTTTGCTTTAAATCTTCCTGTTTAAGAATATGATATGCCTTTCTATTTCTTGAAATCTTCTTTTGTTTCTCAATAGCATTTCAAAGTTGTCTTCTATATAAATTATATTTTTTGTTAAATTTTAACTTTTTGATTAAACGTGGCTAAGCACTTCTTTCTTTTCATTATATTAATATAAATACTAAACCTTTAAATCTTACTGAGTTCTGCTTTAGTTCTGTCCTGTAGGTTCTGCTATATACTAACTTAACTATTTTTATTTTTTTAAATATTATTCAGATATATACCTGATGGTAGAGTTATACAAGAAAGAGTATTTTGGCATTTCCAGGTAGAAGGGTTTTTCTTTTTTTTCTAATTTTATTATTAATTTTTAAATAATTGCTTTGTGATCAGAGAAGGTTTTCTGTTATTCACTCTAATCTTTGGAATTTGCTGAAGTTTCGTTGTGGCCTTGTAAACATAGTCAATTTTTTGACTATTCAAAGAGTACTTAGAAAAGGATATTATCAAGGTATAGAGTTCTATGTATTTCAAGTATATTTACTTTACAATTACATTAGTTTATATTGGTTAACACTGAAAAGCATAGTAAAAGGGAACTAAAGTATCATACATGGGACTTAAATTTTTCTCAGTTTTTGTATATTTGGCATGTTTCAGTTTGGTCTTCTGCTTTTTGAACTGGAAATGGTTTGCTGGGTATAAAATTCTTTGGTCATGCATTGTAGACAAATCTCTTCTAGCTCTTCTGAGTGTTGTGGTGAAACCTAAGACCAGCTTGAATTTTTTCAAGTCTCTTTACAGGTGACTTGATGTTACTCTCAGAAAGTCCAAAGGATTCTTTTGTATCTTTAAGGTCCAATAGCTTCTCTAGGATATGTCTCAAAGTTCATCATTCTGTGTTAATTTTTCCTGCAACAGAGTAGCCCCTTTCTACCTGAATTATCCAGTCATTTATACATGGAAAGTGTTAAAATTTTATTTATTAAAACATTATTCCTGTCCCATACTTTCTGTATTCTTTTTCAAGTATATTTTACCTACTATCTGCCCTTCATATCTATCTCCTTCCTGCTAACCCTTTATAAATCTTTGTTCATTTCCATTTAATTTCATTCATTTTCCTCACTCCCATCCTGTGAGTACTTGGTGTGTTTCCAGCTGAACTGATCTTTTTTCTGCTGCTTCCATTGTGCTCTTTATTTCTAAGTCACCTTCTTTGCTATGTTCTACCAGTGCTTGTTTCACCTCCTGTTGTCTTACTAAGTATTTTCTGAACTATTAACTGTCTTTTATTTTGTTTTTAGTTTTACTTGAGCTTCTATTTTTTAAAGATGATTGCCTCACTAGGTTGTTTTTTTATTCTTATTAAATTCATGACAGTATATTGGGTCACAAATTTCATCTGTTTTGCGGCACTATTTCTCTAGTGAATCTTTTTCAACTCTTACTCGTTTGTCTTTCTAGTTTCTTTATCCTTTTTTCATGAATAGATACCATGCTAGCTCCTTTTTGATTACGCATCTTAAGTGAGGTGAGGCTTTCTGAATCAGCTGTTTGCAAGAAATTTAAGTTGGGGGAGGGCCATGGCTATAATCGAAGCTAACAGGAAATCTCCTTAAACATAAGGTTTTATGGATGAGAGACAACTTTTAGTTGTCAACTTTTCCTTTCTCCTCCTGAAGCTGCAGAGCTGCACGCAGGGAGATCTTTCTCCTTCCCCTGACTCACCAACACACTAAATGATGGCTTTTTCATTATTACTGAGTATCTGAGTCGTCAGATTGCTCAGTTTTCTGGAACTCTGGTCACATGGCCCTTCCCTTTAGAATAGTGATGCTTCAAAATAAGGGGCTACAGTTGATCTGCCAGTGCCACCATCATCACTACTGTTATTGAATTCTGTAACCTCAACCACCTTCTTCAATCCAGGTTCAAGACTAGGACATGGAACATAAGAAAGTGTGAAGTAATTTCCAGAATGGGATGACTTCTGTGAAGGGTAAGGTCCTGATTGAATGGCCATCAGCACATCTGAAGGCATAAATTCTCTGTTTAAGACAAGAAGTCACCTATTGCCCTTAAAATATATCTTATCACGTTTCAGTTATATCATCTGGGGAGATAGATGATCCTGGAAAATAAAGGACACCAACCTCTGCTAAAGCTAGGATTTTCAGGAATAAAAGCAGGAGCACACCTCAGGCAAGAGCAACAAAAGCAACAAATAAACAAACGAGACTACATCAAACTAAAAAGCTTTTGCACAACAAAGGAAACCATCAGCAAAACAAGGAGGCAACCTACTGAATGGGAGAAGATATTTGCAAATGGTGTCTCCAATAGGGGTTAATATCCAAAATACATAAAGAACTCATACAACCCAATATCAAAACCACAAATGATCCAGTTAAAAATGGGCAGAGGACCTGAACAGACATTCCCAGGGAAGACATATAGATGGCCAACAGACACATGAAATGATGTTCAACATCACTAATCATCTGGAAAATTCAAATCAAAACCACACCTGTCAGAATGGCTATTATCAAAAAGACAACCAAAAACAAGCATTGGTGAGGATGTGGAGAAAAAGGAATCATCGTGCCCTATTGGTGGGAATGTAAATTGGTGCAGCCACTATGGAAAACAGTATGGAGGTTCCTCAGAAAATTAAAAATAGAACTACCATATAATCCAGCAATCCTACTCCTGTGTATTTATGGAAAAGAATTGAAATCAGGATCTCAAATAGATGTTAGCACTCCCATTTTCATCGCAGCACTATTCACAGGAGCCAAGATGTGGAAACGAGCTAAATGCCCATCGATAGATGAATGGATAAAGAAAATGTGTCTATACATGTAATAGAATGCTAAACAGCCTTCACGAAAAAGAAGATAATTCTGCGATACGCAACAGTATGGGTGAACCTTGAGGATATTATGCTAAGTGAAATAAGCCATCACAGAAAGACAGATATTGCATTATTCCTCTTATTCATTCTTTATAACAACTCTACAAAGCATGTGTGATTATCCAACATTTTGCAAATGTAGTACTTCAGGCTCACAGAGGGTGAGAAACTTGACAGTCATCCAGTGAGCAAGGTCCAAAGCTGGGATTCAAACACAGGTCCCCAAATCTTCTTTGCCGTGTTCTTCAGAGGCTCAGGCAAGGGCTGGTGCTTCTGAGGAGAGGAGAACGGGCAGAGCCTAAGATCCTGCAGGGAGGCAGGCCTGATCCTGAGAAGGGGCCCAGGTCTCAGGGGGAGATGTGCCCAGGGAACTCACAATGCTGTGAGCTCCATACCTCCCTCCTCCAGCCAGCAATTTCCATCGCCACCAGACAGCTGTTTGAAATACTACAGCTCCAATCCCCATGACCCTCTTGGAATTCTTCCACCATCCCCACAGCCTCAAAGTCCCAGTATGGGAAATTGTGCTTTAGAGAGATGTTATGAATATTAAGGAACAAGTGATTATAAATCTTTTGGCAAACAGACAGTCCTATAGAAATGTTAAATAACCGTATGTTCCCATTTAACTTCATTTATAGTGTTTGGTTGAAACGAAGACATTCTGCCTCTTGTTTAGGACTTACACTCTTCAGTATTTGTAAAAAAGTCATTAGCCACCTCTTACGTAAGACTTAGGGAAGTTCTCTTCATCTTCATGCCATCTGCATCAGAGGACTTTCTTTCAGGGGGTGGGGGGTGGGAGGTGGTATGGAGGGCTAGTCTGCTCTGAATGCCTTGTAGTTGGCTGGGTCTGTTACAAATAATCTCTTAATTATGTGACTTTACTCGGGTCAGAAGGCTTCATCAACTCACTGACTCTCCAAGGGCATTTCCAGGTCATTAAAAAATCTAAGTTCTGTACAGTCGGCCTTCATCTTGGACAACAGATAAGACTCCACATGATTCCTTTCCACGTGTTTGCACTTGTTGTGTGACAACATCCTCCTCCCACCCCCGAATTAGTGTACACGTCTCCAAAATCCAATTATCCATAAAAACGTGGGACTGTTTCTGGATAAATGTTATCCATAAGTGTTCCAAGAAACTTTAACCTTAACTACTTCATAATAATTAATAGTTCTAAATTAATCTAGAGAGCCTTTCACTAGAGTTGCCAAAAAGGAACTTAACTACTTTGAGAGCCTTTACTCCGCTCTCATCCCACGCTTCCACGGAAGTTCCAAAGAGACGTAGCGGAAAGGTGACGGCCATAGGAGAACGAGATGAAATGAGTCTCTGGTTCTCTGCAGGCTGGACAGTCCACCTTCCACTTCCCTGAGCTGGAGTCTAGAATCCCTCTAGATTCTTCCTACCGTTGGGGGTACCTCTGTTTTTCCTCTCTCCTTGGTGGAGTTAATCAGTACTTTCCACTTCTCTAGAATTGCCCTCCAACATCGACTGTTCCACTATTGGTGGAGGCCATCGGACGGACCACAGTCTTCTGTGGCTTCATCTCCTCCTCACTTTGACACAGTCTTGAAAGTCTGTCTGCACTCAGTGCCCAAGTCCCTCTCTCTGGCCTGATTATAGCACCCAGGCCCCAAAGACAAAGTTTCTGGGGATCTGGGGTTCAGAAATGCCTCACCAGACTCTTCTTCTGCATCTTTAGTAAACCGAGTACTAAGATGTTTTAAAGCACTGAGGTCTTCATTTACACCCTTTAAATATCTGTAGACAGTTATCATGGCCCTCAGTCAAGCATCACACTTACCCAGCTCTGCCCTCTCTCAGAAAATGTATGGGAACAGCATTTGTGCTGTTTCAGAAGATCCGTGACGGCACCAAACAGACTCTGACTCCCTCGTTATCAGATACAGAGGTGAACTGTCTCTACCTCGCACACAGGGAAGCTTCTCCACCTCTTCGTAGGAACTTCCCGTGCAGCCTGCAAACACTGGGGATGTGGTCAAATAGCTATCAGTAAATAACATTTTATTGAGCAGATTTTCATAGTGGTAAGAGTCTTCTCTTCCCTTTTTCTCTAAACTGCTTTTCCTCCTCTATTTCTGTTTGCTCTTATCTTCTAGTAAAATGTGTGAATCTGTACTTTGTAGCCAACTTGGAACAGATTTCACTATGCATTCTTGAAGGACAGCAATTATAATAGTACTTGCTGGTGTGTGTGTGTGGGGGGGGCAGGGATGCCAAATAAGTGAGTGAGTGGATAAATAAATACCTGAACAAATGAATACAATTGCAGAAAGGAGTCATCAGGAAATAGGAGATAACATAAAAAGAAGGAAGAAACTCTGTTTACATTTCTACATTCACTACTGATGTTGTACTGTGACTGAAATAGTAAATCCTAAGAAAACTGTGATGACTGAGAAAGGCACATAGCAATGTGCTGGCTTTGGCGACAGACAGCCTTAAACTTGAATCCCGACCCCACCACTTATGAGCCTCCTACACCTCTCCAGGCCTCAGTTTTCTCTTCTTTCGGAGGCAGGTCGAAACAGCCATCATACCCACGTCACTGAATTCACAGTGGAAGGATGTCGTAAAGCGCTTGCCACTGTACCTCGCACAAGGAGTGCTTAACAAATGTAATTACCTCTGGATGGCTTTCTAGCAAGTGTTAAAGACATTTCTTCTTTTTGCTAAACATACGACATTCGGTCCATGGATCTATTCTCTCATATCTTCTAATTCTCGTCTCCTGTTTTTAAATCCTTCATGTTTATTTTACTGAAGTAATTCCCATACTCTTTTTAGATTAGGATTTAGTAAGTAATGCCTTTGCTGTGTCTTGACCAGCTTTTGGAGGACAGGGTCAAAGACCAAGGTGGTGTTGGCTCCGTACCCAGCTGTGCGCTGAGTCCTCTAGTAGTCCCACCCTTCCCATTTTTGATGATGCGACTGCACTGGAGCATAAAATAAAGGAGAGTGCTCCGGCAAGCAGAGAAATGTCTCTCAACATAAATCAGAAGGAGGAGAAAGGCAAATGAGCATTTTTCAAATTCTAAAGGTATCGTTTGAATGGTCTCTCTTCCAGAATTTCTTATCTGAAGTTGGAAAATAGATTCTTGGAATCCTGTCTGCCATTAAAACTTGGAAGTTTTGCAAGCACCCCGACAGGGCAGGCATCTTAGACGTGGTGCCGCCATGTTGCCTGTAAACTCAATCCGGGTCCCATTCTGTTAGTCCCCTCAAAGCAAAACTGCACAACTGGGATTATCCTGGACACTATCACAACTGACAAGTGAGTCAAGACGAGAAAAAGGAGCCAGAAGTGAATTTGCTGTGAGTGGGAAAGGAGGGAGCAGCAAGGCAATTTAGCTGAGAGACTTGGGGACTGAGGGCTTCATATGATTAAGAAAATAATGAGGGCTTCCCTGGAGGCGCAGTGGTTGAGAGTCCGCCTGCGGATGCAGGGGACGCGTATTTGTTCCCTGGTCCGGGAGGATCCCACATGCCGCGGAGCGGCTGGGCCCGTGAGCCATGGCCGCTGAGCCTGCGCGTCCGGAGCCTGTGCTCCGCAACGGGAGAGGCCACGACAGTGAGAGGCCTGCGTACCGCAAAAGAAAAAAAAAAAAAAGAAAAGAATGAATCCCCAAATTAACAGCTGTTGGCCAGGGAAACCTCAAAATGCCATTTTTGTTTAGGGTTCAATTGTCTTTGCAGATAGGGGTGTTCGTGCAAGATGGGCTGCTTGGTGTGACTGCAGCAGAGGACACTGAGTCCATGGATGGAAAAATTATGTGCCAGCCCCCATGGTCAGCTTTTGCAGGACTTGTCTCCTTTGTTAACCCTTACAAACCACCCACAAGTAAGGTGTTATGGCTATTTCCCATCTTACAGAAGGGGAAACTGAATGGAGAGACATGAAGTAACTTGACCAAGCTCATACAGGGTTGGGATTCCCACTCTGGCACAGGGACTCCTGGGCCATGCTCCTAACCACTGTGCCATCTGGCCTCTTTAGCAACCCGGAAAGAAGACACAGTGATATGTTAGAGGTATTTACCTAAGCCCTGTCCTAGGGCCGAGATACATCAGAGTTGCTGAAAGTGCATTTCCTACTTTAGCATGGTGGGAAGAAATGTGGGTATTCCAGTATGTTCATGGGGAAGAGGAGAGAGACTTGGTGGAGGATAGAATGTGGAGTGGTAAAGTGTGTATGTAGCACACAAGACACGTGCCCACAGGTTCGAACCCTGGTCCGGGAAGATCCCACATGCCGCAGAGCACCTAAGCCTATGCGCCACAACTACGGAGCCTGCGCTCTGGAGCCCGCGAGCCACAGCTACTGAGCCTACATGCCACAACTACTGAAGGCTGGGCGCCTAGAGCCCGTGCTTTGCAACAAGAGTAGCCACTGCAATGAGAAGCCCGCGCACCGCAACAAAGAGTAGCCCCCACTCACCGCAGCTAGAGAAGCCTGCGTGCAGCAACAAAGACCCAACGCAGCCAAAAATAATAAATAAATAAATAAATAAAATTAAGGACTTAAAAACACACACACACGTGTCCACACACTCTCACTCAGTGTCCACAAGAAGCCCCAGGCAAGATGGTGCTCAGTCCTTTTTACCAGTTTCCTCCTGCCCAATGCCGTGGGTAGCACACTCTTACCTTTCCCTTACCATCCTCACATGTCTTACCCCCCAAATCCTGAACACCCAAGCTAGCATATTCCTTCCTATCATCTGGATATCCAGGTTTCCAGTTGTAACTTGGATCTTCATTTCTCTTTGTTCTTTGAAAGCTGCAGACACAGAGACTTGCTGCTTACTTATTATATCCTTATGCTCAAAATCCTGGCTGAAGTTGATAGCACTGAAATTAAACCACAGTAGAAAAAAACTTAACATGAAATAAAAATAGCACTTCTTTTTTAAAATTTTTTCACGAGCTTTTGTGTCATTCTGACTACTGGAAATGTCTTCCTGTGAAACTCATATATTTTTTGAGCTTAACACTTCAGTCATTATGATCACTTTACATTTTTACCTCTTCTAACTGGGTTTTTGCAACTCGGAGATCAAGTTTGTTGCATAACATTAACAGCTAATAAATTAGGCTCCCCTTTGCCATTTTCCTGCGCAGGCCTGTTGGAGCCAGGACCTCATGGAATTTGGCGGGAACCTATTCCCAGTCTGATCCCCTCCTTGGCCTCTAAGGTCAGGATTCCGTGTCAGAGCTCTGCTGTTGCTGATGAGGGGGTGGATGTGAAAGTCGCCATGATATGGGTCCATAAGCTTGTCTCTGAAGCCCTCTGATGTACTATGTATTATGTAACATCTCCCACTGGGGTCTAGGACGGCACCCCCAATCAAACACATTAATATTTCTGTAGGTAAATATATGAATATTCCCACTAAATGGGGTAAATGTGAAAGATAAACAGTCTAGCCTCAGGTCAGGTTAGCTTTGACTGTCGGGACCTTCGCAGTTGCCAGATGAGTTACCAAAGCCCTTTTGGTTTTCAGTTGTTTAGGATTGGGGATTTTATGGGGAAGAGATTGTGGACCTGCAAATGCAAGTCGCTTCCTTTTATCGCGCGTTTGTTTGTAGGCTCTCTGTAATCCCAACAGGAGCCTGCACAGGAAGGTACGGTTGTTCTAAGCTTCCTGTCGTAGATGAGGAAACTTCCAAGTGAAGAGTCTAGGAAATCGGCCTGAGGTCTCAGAGCTAGAACGGGGGCTCAAAGCTGGCGTTATCTAAATCAATGTGAGGCTGCCGCGAAGTTCTCCCCCTGAGAAAATAACCAGCTCGGAGGCTTTTTCCTTAAGTGACAGCTTCCTGCATCTCACCTCTCTGACAAGCAGGCCCCTGGCTCCTTGGTGAGAGCTCTGCTGTCCTCACAAAGCCTGAGCTCTTCGGGCTGTCGAGTTGACACTGATCCCCTGCTCTTCAGGCAGGGCCTCTCCGTTCTCTTGCTCAAGATATTTGAAAAAGAGTTGAGTGGCCCAGACAGGCTTGAAGCAGTCATTTCCTTCCCTTCTCCTTTATTAATGGCTTTATTTCTTTGACTCTGCCGTGCTGCCCTGAGGCACCGTGGAAGGCCTGTTTATTGCCTTTGGCTGACATCAGCTTTCTCCCCCTCCACCCACAACCTTATCTCCTCCCTGCCAGCAGGACTAACCTTTGTGCCTTTCCTCCTCCGGGCTTCCCTCTCCTGCTCTGCCTGTTTCTGGGCCGAGACTGCCCGCTCCCACTGCCCCCCGAGAGGGTTTCTGAGGGGTGGGGCTCCCCAGCCCGTGGAATTGCGCCTTGCTCCTGGCCCCCTCCTTCTGCAAAGGGCCTGGCTGTGGGAGAGTCACAATCTGGATTGAAAATGTTCAAGCTCTGTGTGAAAAAGCTGATCGTCTTCAATGTTCTTCTGCATTTCATCTTTTCCCGGGGCGCACACTGGCCCGCACACTCTCAGCAGGCAGCGCCTGGGGCTGGGGCTCGTCTTATTGGAAACCCAGTGCAGGATCACGTGCCTGGGCAGCTCGCGGCTGCTTTGTGAGGACGGTGCTTGTGAGTTGACACCAAGGGAACATGCAGCAGATCAAGCTTCTGTTCTCCCAGCCCTTCCTGAAGGTGCCCCTGGGTTTTTAGGCAAGGCTGGGGCTGATACGGTCTGCAGTTCACCGCTCGCCCGTTGCGTGACCACGCCAAGCAAGCTCTTCCTTAACCTCTTTTTCTTTCACATCCTCACCCATAAAACAGGACTCATGAGAACACCACTCCACTTCAGACACCAGTTCCAACGTGTGCTTTCTTCACACCACCAAGCAATTCTCTCACCCCAGTTGAGTGTCCTACAATGCAACTCAGTTCTCACCCTGTCCTCCTGGAGACAGCATCAGATCCCACAGGTTAAGGGTTCAGTTCTAACCAGACTCCTATTCAGATGCCAATGCAAGTGCTGGTTGTCACCTGTGCTTCTGACCTGTCGAAGCTGTCGATCAGAGGCTCCCAAGACCCCCATCCCTGGGTTTGATTAATTTGCTAGAGGAACTCACAGAACTCAGAGAAACATTTACTTACATTTACCGGTTTATTATAAAAGGATATAACTCAGGGCAAGGTATATGGGAAGGGGCACAGAGCTTCTACCATCTCTGAGCTTGCTCCTCTACCCAAATCCGTGGGTTCGCCAATCCAGAAACTCTCTGAGCCCCATCCTTTCAGCTTTTTATAAGGCATGATGGGTGAAGTCATTGGCCACTGGTGATTGATTCAACCTCTAGCCTGTCTCTGTTCTATGGAGGCCTGGGGTGGGACTGAAAGTTCCAATCCTCTAAGCCTGTGGTTTGTTCCCCAGGCAACCAGCCCCCCCTCCACACCCAGATTACTGAGAGACTTTCAAAAAGTCACTTTATGAACATAACAAAAGAGTTTTCCCACTCTCATCGCTTAGGAAATCCTAGGTGTTTTAGGACCTCTGTGCCTGGAACGTGGACTGAAACCAAATATATATTTATTATAAATCACAGTCACCAAACTCATTGACTTGTTAATGAGGCGTCAGTCAATTAAATGAGCAAATGTGTGCAGCTCTCTGGACAGAGTCCCTCACCACCCCCAACCCCAACAGGAAGTCCTTAGGCCACCAAGGCTTACAAGTGCTAACGTTAAGATTGTTATCTCCCACTAGTTTCTGCACCTTCACTATTGCTACGCTATTGTCTTCCTTATTTCCTAGAATCTTGAACACCATTCATTTCAGAGCTGACAGGAGCATCAGTCATTCTTTAATTGCTTCATTTTACAGATAAGGAAAGACAATTCCATGAACTTGCCCAGGGTGGGACCCCCCGACACACACACAGATAGGGCTGAAACTAAAACCCAAGGATGGGGATTCCTAGTTGGTGCTCCGTACTAGGGTGACCAATCATCCTGATTGACTAGGGACTCTTCCAGTTTTAGCACCAAAAATTCTCTTCTTAGAAAACGCTCAGCCCAGGTGGTCCCCCTAACCCTGTGGTATTCATGAGCCTTGTTGCTTTATTCATCAAAACAGTATGTTTGTTGTCTGCACAACTATTTACAACGGGGGGAAAAAAACATTCAAATGCCAATTCTCCATATAGGCAATATTTTAAGCCACTGAATCCTAATGTTTTATATAATAAGCATTTTCAGTTAGCCATGCTGTTTGTTTTTACTTACCTTCTGTGTCATAGCTCATTAGGTTACTTCAAACCAAACAAGCAATCTGATGTACTATCAAATGGACTAAGGATGAGCTCAATGCTGTTAATAATAAAAAAAAAAGTCCATCAAGTTCTAACTTTTGAGAGTAGCTTACAATCCATCAGACTTAATCCCCAAGTTTGAAAAATTTTGGCCTTCTGGAAACCATTATAAGGAGGTTTTGTTGCAAACACACCAATGGAGTAGAAATGCTATGCAAACTAAAATGTTAAATGATGGTATTAATCCAAATATGTTACCACAGTGGCTGTTTCTTTTGGAAGAGCATAGGTAAATCCAAGACTTCACTTGGCCTGAAATGTGCAGGAACTCAAGAAAAGCAATTAGGGCTCCCATCAGTTTAATCTATAGCAAATATTTATTGCATGCTCAATGTATGCTTGTCACAGGTGTTGGCTATTGAAGTAAATTATATTAAACAAGACAGAAAATGGCTGCTGTCTTCATGGAGTCTAGTGTAGGGAAAAAGAGAAACTAATATAATTACACAAATAAGAATGGAATTGTATTTGTGATAAATGCTGTGAAGTAGAGTGCTGGGTGCTCTGGGAACGTTACACAGGGCACCAAATCTAAACTGAGGAAGTGACATTTAAGCTGAAATCTGAAGGATAAGTTAGCCAGGCTCTGACTTGGGGAAGTAGCGTTTCAGGTAGGGAGACCAACATGAGCAAAGGCGCTGTGGTGGGAAAAGGGTTTGGTGTATACTAAGATACTGAAAGAAATTCAATGGGCCACTGACTTGATAGCCACAGGAATATTTCCATTCTTACAATGGATGATAACAATATTTTTGCAAACTCTGCCAGCAATCAGAACCTCTTCAGCAGCTCCACCATGCCACACTTGCACCAAGAGCTTCTAGTCAGCCATAGTGACGTCATAGCATCACCATTCCTGAAGGAAACCTTGACATCGGTCAGCACCCTCAAGCTGTGACTGGGGCTCAAAATGTGGATGAGGTTTGCCAAAATGCTCAGAGCCAGTTAGAGGCAGAGTGGGAATTACAAACGAGATCCTTTGATCCTAAGTCCAAAATCCTTTCCACAGCATCCTTATTACCCCCCATCTTAAGATGAAATTTTTCTTCTGAAGTCCACCCCCAGCGTCCTTTTGAGTTTTCCAACCAAGAGTGGCTTCTTCCCTGTCCCTCAGTACCATCAGAGCCTGCTAGCAGTGCTCTGCCTTCACTGCCTGAGATGTTACCCCTCACACTAGTCAGCAGGACCCCAGCGCCTACTGGGAAGTTTGTGAGTGTCTCCAATGGGGGTCTCAAAAGAAGTTCTTGCACAGTCACCATCCTTGGTTCTCCTTCCTGTCTAGTATTTGAAGGCCACCATGCATTTTGTCAACAGTAACCATAATGGGAGTTATCTTAAACCTGTCTGCTTTGAAAATCACTCACTGCCTCACCATCCCCTGTGTCTCTGCTTCTCATTAGAGCCTAGAGTCAGCATTCATCCTCACCTTTCGCCATGAGTCGTCCAACCAGAAAGTTATCAAGCACTATGTTAGGAAGATCCGCGTCATTCGCTATTGCAGAATAGACGGCAGGAAAACCCCACAGACACTCAGGATAGATCACTCAGGAAACTGTATCAGACTTTTCTTTTCCAATGAACACAAGGAAGGAATAATCATTTCTTTGATCCTGATGCATCCCTGCAAGGAAACATCGGTACATGTTGTCACCTCTGGGAGAGACAGGTGGGGACCACTGCAGTCTCCTGGTTGGAAAGGGCTGCCTGCCGAAGTTTCTTAGGAATATGTGTCACTTTGTGGTATCCCTATTTTCCTCCACAGTGAAATAATAATCTGGCAGAGTTTGAGGTGAACAAGGTAAGTCAATACCAGATTGTAAAACATACAAAAGTGTTCCACTAGTTCATCAAGCAGTGTTTAAGAGCTTGAGAACTTCCCAGGGAAAGAAGCTCCCCTGTATTGGAGAATTTTTTGATTTGGGAAGTCAACGAGGATCCCGATTTTCTTGTCAAGTAAAGAAAAGCCACAGAGAGAAAGAATGGTTTCTAATCTTCAAGGTGGTTATGTAGATGCTACGGAAGTAAGAAGAACACTTCTGTAAAACGGTGCTTTTGAAGTTCCTCCTTCAGCAATCGTTCAATATTGAATGATTCCATTGAATGGAGTCTCCGGACTCCAGCCACACTGGGTCTGGAGAGGCAGAGCCTTGGTAGAATTTCATTATAAACCTCTGAGATGGAGGTCAGGGTGAGTAGCTTATTTTCACTAACACATTCTTAATAAACTGTTAGCTAAGAATCATTTCTAAATTTAGGATCAATTTGCCTTAAACTATCAAAATAACAAGTTGGTGCCCATATAACATGGCTTCTTATTGAAAAGAGAGAATACACCTTTGCAGGGCTGAATTTAATTTCCAAGATGAGACAGAACTGTGAACATAGACAACTGCTATTAAGAAATGAGGTACATCCTAATTTTGAGGAATTTTGGAATAATCCTTGTGGGAGAGTTGTATGACATTCATCTTGCAGTGACATGAATACCTAGGAAGTTAATTAACCTAAGTATTGTAATGCAGGTTGAGGAAAGGCAGCAAAGGTCTACTACTGGAAAGGAAATTGATTGGGCCGTATTTACAATTGTAGATTGTCAGTGGCCACACAGAGAAACCTGGCCTGAGAATTGAATGCATCTCAGACTCTGGGACATCTAGCATGAGGGACCGCCACCCAGACATGTCCAGCAGAGTCCTCTGATGACTGAAAGATTTACCAGGACTAACATTTCTGCAATTATTCTCATTCATCTTCTTCATTCTCATTATCTCTCTCTCTCCTCCCCATACTTGTCACCTTCAGAAAATATTTAGAAGCCACTGGTTTTCTATAGATGATTGCAAATATAAAGTTGCTTCCTTCCGAAATAATATGTTGAAAAAGAATTTTTAAAAGACTTTAAAAGACATTCATTCTTTCATGAATGACATTTACTCTTTTGAGGCCATTATAGCTCCCAAACACTAGCGTAAAAGAAAATGATCCCCTGAATGGTGAAACCTGAAAATTCTCTGCTTCCAGAGAGGAATGATCGAGGATCCTGGCATCAGGTGCTCCAGGGTTAGAACCAACACAACTTGGGGTTTATCTAGTCCACCCACTGCCTTTTGGGGTCAAAACCATTCCTCAAAAACAAAACCTTCTCATGATGGGATCTCCTGAGAAAGGTACATTTTGATTTTTTTTTTTTTTTTTTTTTTTTACTGCTGTGGCTTTTCTCATTGTTTGTTGTATGTTGTTATGTTGGTTTTTGTTTTTTCCTGTCCAAGCCCTAAAAACCAATAAGTCATCTCAAGAAAATAATAAAACCCACCATTGACAACATCTTCCATATCTTTCTAGTCTCTTCTACCACCCAAATGCCCAGCTTCACCATACTTCTTACCATATGCCAGTTGGGCCTGGCATGATTTACCTTTGCTCTGTAGTTTCGTCCGCCTGAAGGCAGTCCCCACCTCTGTCTCCAACCTGACTTTTCTGTCCCCCGGGTCCCTGCTGACTTGCCATTTCCTCTATTTCCTCATCCTCACAGTTTCGAAGAATCAATCTTTTGATGTGGCTTTAATTTACATTTTCATAACTACCAGTGGGATAGGACGTTTTCATTGCCACTTTGATCTTTCTTCTGTAATATATCGAATACTTCTTCATGTCCTTTGCACAATCTACTATTGAAAATTTGTCTACTGTAATACTTCTAAAGTTTCTTTTTCATTAAAGATATTGATCCTTTCGCCACTATGAAAGTTGCAGTGACCCTTGAGTTTTATGTTCACCTTTCATTTTTTTTTTTTACATCTTTATTGGAGTATAATTGCTTTACAATGGTGTGTTAGTTTCTGCTTTACAACAAAGTGAATCAGTTATACATATACATATGTTCCCATATCTCTTCCCTCTTGCATCTCCCTCCCTCCCACCCTCCCTATCCCACCCCTCTAGGTGGTCACAAAGCACTGAGCTGATCTCCCTGTGCTACGTGGCTGCTTCCCACTAGCTAGCTATTTTACATTTGGTAGTGTGTATATGTCCATGCCACTCTCGCTTTGTCAGAGCTTACCCTTCCCCCTCCCCATATCCTCAAGTCCATTCTCTAGTAGGTCTGTGTCTTTATTCCTGTCTTACCCCTAGGTTCTCCATGACATTTTTTTTTCTTAAATTCCATATATATGTGTTAGCATACGGTATTTGTCTTTCTCTTTCTGACTTACTTCACTCTGTATGACAGACTCTAGGTCCATCCACCTCATTACAAATAGCTTAATTTCGTTTCTTTTTATGGCTGAGTAATATTCCATTGTATATATGTGCCACATCTTCTTTATCCATTCATCCGATGATGGACACTTCCATCTCCTGGCTATTGTAAATAGAGCTGCAATGAACAATTTGGTACATGACTCTTTTTGAATTATGGTTTTCTCAGGGTATATGCCCAAGTAGCGGGATTGCTGGGTCATATGGTAGTTCTATTTGTAGTTTTTTAAGGAACCTCCATACTTTCATTTTTGTTTACAGTGCGTTTGAAGTGCATTTATTTTTGTGTTGTCATTTTTAAACTGTATGGCTTCTGCCTTTGATGCCCTTTGCATTCATTTATATTTTCTTCTAGAATTTTTATGGTTCACTTTTTTACATTTAGATGCTAACTCATCTGGAACTTATTTTGGTGTATGGTTTAAGGAAGAGATTAAATCTATTTCCTTCCAAATGTATAGCCAAATACCCCAACACAATTTATTGAATAAACTATTCTTTCCCCACTGATTTATGATGCCAACTTTATTATATACTAAATATACATGTATGTGTGTGTATGATTTTTAACTCTACTCTGTACTATTGTTTTATTATTTTAGTTTATAATTATTTTTCATGTTTAGTATTATTACATACTTATTCTTCAAATTGCATCTTATTTTTAAAGATTAACTTTAAAATTATTTTTTCAAGTTCCTCCTGCAATTTCATGAAATTTTAACATAATTTTATTGTATTAAGTTAAATATATGTATAATATACTTATATATGTGTATATGTAAAGACAAGTATTTAGGCTTTTTCTTTTTATGAACAATATCTTATTTGTTCTTCAGTCAGCAAGTGACGATTTTTATCATGATTTTTTACATGAATTAACTGAACCTCAGAAACTAATTTTGTAAGAACTGCCAAACTGTCTTCCAAAGTGGCTGTACCATTTTGCATTTCCACCAGCAGTGAGTGAGGGCTCCTGCTGCTTCATATGCTCACCATCATTTGGTGTCATCAGTGCTGTGGATTTGGGCCATCCTAATAGGTGTGTAGTGGTATCTCTTTGTTGTTTTCTTTATTTGTTTTCCTTGTTTTCATTTGTGATTCTTTAATGACATATGATGCCGAACATCTTTTCATATGCTTATTTGCATCTGCATATCTTCTTTTCTGAGATACCTGTTCAGATCTTTTGCTCAGTTTTAAACTGGGCTACATGTTTTCGTATTGTTGAGTTTTACAAGTTCTTTGTATATTTTGCATAATAGTCCTTTATCAAACATGTCTTTGAAAATATTTTCTCCCAGTCTGTGGCTTAGGCTCTCATCCTCTCGACAGAACCTTTTTCAAAGAAGAAATGTTTAATTTTAATGAAGTCCAGCTTATCATTTATTTCTTTCATGCATTGTGCCTGTAGTGTTGTATCTGAAAAGTCATCACCAAACCCGAGGTCATCCAGATTTTCACCTGCATTATCTCCTAGTTTTTTTTTTTGTTTTGTTTTGTTTTTTGCGGTACGCGGGCCTCTCACTATTGTGGCCTCTCCCGTTGCGGAGCACAGGCTCCGGACGTGCAGGCTCAGCGGCCATGGCTCACGGGCCCAGCCGCTCCGCGGCATGTGGGATCTTCCCAGACCGGGGCACGAACCCGTGTCCGCTGCATCAGCAGGAGGACTCTCAGCCAGTGCGCCACCAGGGAAGCCCCTCTAGAAGTTTTTTGTTTTTTTGTTTTTGTTTTTGTTTTTGGTGGTACGTGGGCCTCTCACTGCTGTGGCCTCTCCCACTGCGGAGCACAGGATCCGGACGCACAGGCTCATCAGCCATGGCTCACGGGCCCAGCCGCTCCGCGGCACACGGGATCTTCCCGGACCGGGGCACGAACCTGTGTCCCCTGCATCGGCAGGTGGACTCCCAACCACTGCGCCACCAGGGAAGCCCTCTCTAGAAGTTTTATAGCTTTTAATTTTACATTTAGGCCTGTGATCCACTTTGAATAATTTTTTTGAAGGGTGTAAAGTCTGTTTCTAGATCCTTTTTTTGGCAGGGAACCAGAGAATGTCCAATTGTCTTAGCATCATTTATTGAAAAGACTAGCTTTGCTCCACTGTATTGCCTTTGCTCCTTTGTCAAAGATCAGTTGACTATATTTGTATGGATCAGTTTCTGGGCTCTTTGTTTTTTGTTTTCAATTTCTTTATTTGTCTGTTCTTTCATCAACACCATATTGTCTTGATTACTGTGGCTTAAATCAGAATGCATTGGCCAGGAGTTCAGGAAGGGACAGAGGCACAGATGGCCCAGGTTGAGGTGACATTCACACACAGACATGCATAAAGATGGGGCACCAGATCACATTTTGCAGAACTCTAATGCAGTATCGCAACCAGAATATTGACGTTGATTGGTTCAAGATGGCAGAGTAGAAGGACATGCGCTCACTCCCTCTTGCGAGAGCACCAGAATCACAACCAACTGCTGAACAATCATCAACAGGAAGACACTGGAACTCACCAAAAAAGATACCCCACATTCAAAGACAAAGGAGAAGACACAATGAGATGGTAGGAAAGGCGCAATCACAATAAAATCAAATCCCATAACTGCTGGGTGGGTGACACAAACTGGAGAACACTTATACCACAGAAGTCCACCCACTGGAGTGAAGGTTCTGAGCCCCACGTCAGGCTTCCCAGCCTGGGGGTCCAGCAACGGGAGGAGGAATTCCTAGAGAATTAGACTTTGAAGGCTAGCAGGATTTGATTGCAGGACTTTGACAGGACTGTGGGAGACAGAGACTCCACTCTTGGAGGGCACACACAAAGTAGCGTGCACATTGGGACCCAGGGGAAGGAGCAGTGACCCCATAGGAGATTGAACCAGACCTACCTGTTAGTGTTGGAGGGTCTCCTGCAGAGGCAGGGGGTGGCTATGGTTCACCGTGGGGACAAGGACACTGGCAGCAGAAGTTTTGGGAAGTACTCCTTGGTGTGAGCCCTCCCTGAGTCCACCATTAGCTGGACTAATGGTGCTGGACTAAAGAGCCAGGTAGGCTCCAGTGCTGGGTCACCTCAGGCCAAACAACCAACAGGGAGGCAACCCAGCCCCACCAATCAACAGACAAGTGGATTAAAGTTTTACTGAGCTCTGCCCACCAGAGCAACACCCAGCTCTACCCACCATCAGGAAGCTTGCACAAGCCTCTTAGATAGCCTCATCCACCAGAGGGCAGACAGCAGAAGCAAGAAGAACTACAATCCTGCAGCCTGTGGAAGGAAAAACACACTCACAGAAAGACAAAATGAAAAGGCAGAGGACTTCGTACCAGATGGAGGAACAAGATAAAACCCCAGAAAATAAACTAAATTAAGTGGAGATAGGCAACCTTCCAGAAAAAGAATTCATAATAATGAGAGTGAAGATGATCCAGGACCTCGGAAAAAGAATGGAGGCAAAGATCGAGAAGATGCAAAAAATGTTTAACAGACCTAGACGAATTAAAGAACAAACATCTAGAAGAATTAAAGAACAAACAAACAGAGATAAACAATACAATAACTGAAACGGAAAATACACTAGAAGGAATCAATAGCAGAATAACTGAGGCAGAAGAACGGATAAGTGATCTGGAAGACAGAATGGTGGCATTCACTGCCGCAGAACACAATAAAGAGAAAAGAATGAAAAGAAATGAAGACAGCCTAAGAGACCTTTGGGACAACATTAAATGCAACAACATTCACATTATAGGGGTCCCAGAAGGAGAAGAGAGAGAGAAAGGACCCGAGAAAATATTTGAAGAGATTATAGTCAAAAACTTCTCTAACATGGGAAAGGAAATAGCCACCCAAGTCCAGGAAGTGCGGAGAGTCCCAGGCAGGATAAACCCAAGGAAAAACATGCCAAGGCACATAGTAATCAAATTGACAAAAATTAAAGACAAAGAAAAATTACTGAAAGCAACAAGGGAAAAACGAAAAATAACATACAAAGGAACTCCCATAAGGTTAACAGCTGATTTCTCAGCAGAAATTCTACAAGCCAGAAGGGAGTGGCACAATATATATAAAGTGATGAAAGGAAAGAACCTACAACCAAGCTTACTCTACCTGGCAAAGATCTCATTCAGATTCGACAGAGAAATCAAAAGCTTTACAGACAAGCAAAAGCTAAGAGATTTCAACACCACCAAACCAGCTCTACAACAAATGCTAAAAGAAATTCTCTAAGTGGGAAACACAAGAGAAGAAAAGGATCTACAAAAACAAACCCATAACAATTAAGAAAATGGAAATAGGAACATACATATCGATAACTACCTTAAACATGAATGGATTAAATGCTCCAACCAAAAGACACAGCCTCACTGAATGGATACAAAAACAAGACCCATATGTATATTGTCTACAAGAGACCCATTTCAGACCTAGGGACACATACAGACTGAAAGTGAGGGGATGGAAAAAGATATTCCATGCAAATGGTATCAAAAGGAAGCTGTAGTAGCAATACTCATATCAGATAAAATAGACTTTAAATTTAAAATGTTACAAGAGACGAGGAAGGACACTACATAATGATCAAGGAATCAATCCAAGAAGAAGATATAACAATTATAAATATATATTCACCCAACATAGGAGTACCTCAATACATAAGGCAACTGCTAATAGCTATAAAAGAGGAAATCAACAGTAACACAATAATAGTGGGGGACTTTAACACCTCACGTACACCAATGGACAGATCATCCAGACAGAAAATTAATAAGGAAACACAAGCTTTAAATGACACAACAGACCAGATAGGTTTAATTGATATTTATAGAAAATTCCATCCCAAAACAGCAGATTATACTTTCTTCTCAAATGCACATGGAACATTCTCCAGTACAGATCGATCCTTGGGTCACAAATCAAGCCTCAGTAAATTTAAGAAAACTGAAATCATATCAAGCACCTTTTCTGACCACAACGCTATGAGATTAGAAATCAATTACAGGGGGAAAAAACCTAAAAAATACAAACACATGGAGGCCAAACAATACGTTACTAAATAACCAAGAGATCACTGAAGAAATCAAAGAGGAAATCAAAAAATACTTAGAGACAAATTACAATGAAAACATGATGATCCAAAGCCTATGCAATGCAGCAAAAGCAGCTCTAAGAGGGAAGTTTATAGCAATACAAGCCTACCTCAAGAAACAAGAAAAATCTCAAACAATCTAACCTTACACCTAAAGGAACTAGAGGAAGAAGAACAAACAAAACCCAAAGTTAGTAGAAGGAAAGAAATCATAAAGATCAGAGCAGAAATAAATGAAATAGAAACAAAGAAAACAACAGCAAAGATCAATAAAAGCTGGTTCTTTGAGAAGATAAACAAAATTGATAAACCGTTAGCCAGAGTCATCAAGAAACAGAGGGAGAGGACTCAAATCAAAAAAATTAGAAATGAAAAAGGAGAAGTTACAACAGACACTGTAAAGATACAAAGCATCATGAGAGACTACTACAAGCGACTCTTTGCCAATAAAATGGACAACTGGGAAGAAATGGACAAATTCTTAAGAAGGTCCAACCTTCCAAGACTGAACCAGGAAGAAATAGAAAATATGAACAGACCAATCACAAGTAATGACATTGAAACTGTGATTAAAAATCTTCCAACAAACAAAAGTCCAGGACCAGATGGCTTCACAGGTGAATTCTATGACACATTTAGAGAAAAGCTAGCACCCATCCTTCTCAAACTCTTCCAAAAAAGTGCAGAAAAAGGAACACTCCCAAACTCATTCTATGAGGCCATGATCACCCTGATACCTAAACCAGACAAAGATACTACAAAAAAAGAAAATTACAGACCAATATCACTGATGAATATAGATGCAAAAATCCTCAACAAAATACTAGCAATCAGAATCCAACAACATATTAAAAGGATCATACCCCATGATCAAGTGGGATTTATCCCAGGGATGCAAGGATTCTTCAATATATGCAAATCAATCAATGTGACGCACCATACTAACAAACTGAAGAAGAAAAACCATGTGATCATCTCAATAGATGCAGAAAAAGCTTTTGACAAAATTCCACACCAATTTATGATAAAAACTCTCCAGAAAGTGGGCATAGAGGGAACCTACCTCAACATAATAAAGGCCATATACAACAAACCCACAGCAAACATAATTCCCAATGGTGAGAAACTGAAAGCATTTCCTCTAAGATCAGGAACAAAACAAGGATGTCCACTCTCACCACTATTATTCAACATACTTTTGGAAGTCCTAGCCACGGCAATCAGAGAAGAAAAAGAAATAAAAGGAATACAAATTGGAAAAGAAGAAGTAAAACTATCGCTGCTTGCAGATGACATGGTACTATACATAGAGAATCCTAAAGATGTCACCAGAAAACTACTAGAGCTAATCAATGAATTTCGTAAACTTGTAGGATAGAAACTTAATGCACAGAAATCTCTCACATTTCTATACACTAACGATGAAAGATCAGAAAGGGAAATTAAGGAAACAATCCCATTCACCATTGCAACAAAAAGACTAAAATACCTAGGAATAAACCTATGTAAGGAGGCAAAAGACCTGTATTCAGAAAACTATAAGACACTGATGAAAGAAATTAAAGATGACACAAACGGATGGAGAGATATACCATGTTCTTGGATTGGAAAAATCAATATTGTGAACATGACTCTACTAACCAAAACAATCTACGGATTTAATGCAATCCCTATCAAATTTCCAGTGGGATTTGTTACAGAACTAGAACAAAAAATCTTAAAATTTGTATGGAGACAGAAAAGACCCCAAATAGTCCAAACAGTCTTGAGGGAAAAAAACGGAGCTGGAGGAATCAGACTCCCTGACTTCAGACTATATTACAAAGCTACAGTAATCAAGACAATATGGTACTGGCACAAAAAAACAGAAATATAGATCAATGAAACAGGATAGAAAACCCAGAGATAAACCCACACACCTATGGTCAACTAATCTATGACAAAGGAGGCCAGAATATACAATGGAGAAAAGAAAGTATCTTTAATAAGTGGTGCTGGAAAACTGGACAGCTCCGTGTAAAAGAATGAAATTAGAACACTCCCTAACACCATACACAAAAATAAACTCAAAATGGATTAGAAACCTAAATGTAAGACCAGACACTATAAAACTCTTAGAGGAAAATATAGGAAGAGCACTCTTTGACATAAATCACAGCAAGATCTTTTTTGATCCATCTCCTAGAGTAATGGAAATAAAAACAAAAATAAACAAATGGGACCTAATGAAAGTTAAAATCTTTTGCAAAGCAAAGGAAACTACAAACAAGATGAAAAGACAACCCTCAGAATGGGAGAAAATATTTGCAAACGAATCAACGGACAAAGAATCAATCTCCAAAATATATAAATACTTCATGCAGCTCAATATTAAAAAAACAAACAACCCAATCAAAAAATGGGCAGAAGACCTAAATAGACATTTCTCCAAAGAAGACATACAGATGGCCAAGAAGCACTTGAAAAGCTGCTCAACATCACTAATTATTAGAGAAATGCAAATCAAAACTACAATGAGGTAACACCTCACACCACTTAGAATGGGCATCATCAGAAAACCTACAAACAACAAACGCTGAATAGGGTGTGGAGAAAATGGAACCCTGTCGCACTGTTGGTGGGAATGTAAATTGATACAGCCACTATGGAGAACAGTATGGAGGTTCCTTAAAAAACAAAAATAGAATTACCATAGGACCCAGCAATCCCACTACTGGGCATATACCCAGAGAAAACCATAATTCAAGAAGAGTCATGTACCACAATGTTCATTGCAGCACTATTTACAATAGCCAGGACATGGAAGCAACCTAAGTATCCATCAACAGATGAATGGATAAAGAAGATGTGGCACATATATACAATGGAATATTACTCAACCATAAAAAGAAATGAAATTGAGTTATTTGTAGTGAAGTGGATGGACCTAGAGACTGTCATACAGAGTGAAGTAAGTCACAAAGAGAAAAACAAATACTGTATGCTAACACATATATATGGAATCTAAAAAAAAAAAAGTGGTTCTAAGAACCTAGGTGCAGGACAGGAATAAAGACACAGATGTAGAGAATGGACTTGAGGACACGGGGAGGGGGACAGGTAAACTGGGAGAACGTGAGAGAGTGGCATGGATATATATACACTACCAAATATAAAATAGATAGCTAGTGGGAAGCAGCTGCATACCACAGGGAGATCAGCTTGGTGCTTTGTGACCACCCAGATGGGTGGGATAGGGAGGATGAGAGGGAGATGCAAGAGGGAGGAGATATGGGGACATATGTATATGTATAGCTGATTCACTTTGTTATAAAGCAGAAACTAAAACACCATTGTAAAGCAATTATACTCCAATAAAGATGTTAAAAAAAATCAGTGGTTTAAATTCAACAACAGCAACACAAAACAATCCAATTCAGAAATGGGCAAAGGACTTGAAGAGACATTCCTCGACAGAAGATATACACATAGCTAGTAAGCACATGTAAAGATGCTCAACATTACTAGCCATTAAGGAAATGCAAATCAAAGCCACAGTGGGATACCACTCCATACCCATTAGGATGGCTGTTATTTAAAAAATGGAAAATAATAAATATTGTCCAAGATGTGGAAAAATTGGAACACTTATACATTGTTGGTGAGAGTGTAAAATAGTGCAGCCACTGTAGAAAAGTTTGGCAGGTCCTCAAAAATTTAAACATAGAGTACGATCCAGAAGTTCACTTCTGAGTATATGCCCAAAATATGAAAGCAAACAGATACTTGTACACCAATGTCCATAGTAGCATTATTCACAATAGCCAAAAGGTGGAAACAATCCAGATGTCCATCTATAGATGAATGGATAAACAAAATGTGGTATTATCCATTAAATAGAATATTATTCAGCCATAAGAAGAAATGAAGTACCGATACATGCTACAACATGGATGAACCTTGAGAACATTATGCTAAGTGAGATAAGCCAGACACAAAAGGACAATTATTGTATGATTCCACTTATATTAGGTTCCTAGAATATAGATGGACAGTAGAACAGAGATTGCCAGGCAGCAGGGGAAGAGGGAAATGGGGAGTTATTATTAAAGAGTATGAAGTTTCTGTTTGGAATGATGAAAAGGTTCTGGAGGCAGATGATGGTAATGGTTGCATAACATTTTAAGTATACTTAGTTCATGAACTGTACACTTAAAAATGCTTAAAATAGTAAATTGCTATGTATGTTTTACAGTACAAAATTTTTTTAATCAAAAATAAAAAGAATGCATTCAAGACTTAAACGTAAGACCCAAAGCTGTAAAACTCCTAGAAGAAAACATGGAAAATCTTCATGACGTTGGTCTTGGTAATTTCTTGAATATAACAACAAGAGCACAGGCAACAAAAGCAAAACTGGACAAAAATGAGACTACATCAAACTAAAAGTTTCTACAAGCAAAGAAAAAAAATCAACAGGGTGAAAAGGAAGCCTAGGGAATGGGAGGAAATATTTTCAAACAATGTATCTGATAAAAAATTAATTTCCAAAATAAGGAACTCCTACAACTCAAAAGCAAAAAGCCTAATAATCCTGTTGAAAAATGGGCTAATAACTTGCACAGACATTTCTCCGAAGAAGACATACAAATGGTCAACAGGTATATGAAAAAATGCTCAACATGACTCACTGTCTGGGAAATGCAAATGAAGTCCATGAGGAGATATCACCTCATACTTGTCAGGATGGCCATTATCAAAATAACAAAGGACAACAAGCGTTGGCAAGGATATGGAGAAATTGTACACTTGTGCAATGTTGATGGGAATGCAAAATGGTCCAGCCACTATGGAAAATAGTATGGAGGTTTCTCAAAAAATTTAAAATAGAACTTTCATATGATCCAACAATCCTACTTTGGGGTATTTATCCAAAAGAACTGAAGTCAAGATCTTGAAGAGATATTAGCAGCCCTATATTTGTTGCACCACTAGTCACAGTAGCCAAGATGTAGAAACAACTTAAATGTCTTCAGGGCTTCTTCCTCTGTAACCCACCATGACTATTGCTAAAATCTCTCACCTACAGCTCCATTCCTTTAACTGCTAATAACTAGCACCTTGATTTCTAAAGGTTTATCTCTCCTTTGTAGTCAACTTGACCAGAGTCTTTTTCAAGATGCTACAATTCAGCTTTATTCCATTTGGCCTATGGGGAACTCACCAGTTCCTGTTTCTCTCTAATAAGGGGACCCATGTCAAGCTTTTCAAATTATACAAGCCCAGCCTCTTGACTTGAAGACCCTCTTCCCCTCCTCCATGGGAGAGATACATGGCCTACTAACCATTCCAAAAAAATAGTCAACACAGGCCTCTTCAATTACAATGAATTCTGTGTCTTCCCTTTTACAGCCTAGAGGGAAGTAGGCTAATGGTGGCAGAGAATTTCACAGTTTCTTAGCCCATTCTGCACAGACAATCTAGCATCTTCCAAGAGGTGCAGGATGTGGAGATAATCAACAACTATTGATTTGTTCTCAGATTTGGGAGCCTTAACTGAAACTGTGAGTCAACAAGAAAAGTTCCATCTTAACATAGTTTTATAACTATATCATGTGCTCCTACTGGTAGTTCTTCAACATATTATTATTTAAATAATGTTCCTTGACAAAACAAATTTGGAAAACACTGCTCTAGTATTTTGCTTTTAAGCATGATGTAAGCTACTTGTTTGAGATAACTTTTTAATCATGTTGAGGGAATATGCTATATGCAATTTATTTAACTTTTTATCAGAAATAGATATTGAATTTTAAATGCCTTTTGATATTTGTCAAGATGAGCATAACATTTGTCTCTTTTGACCTATTGATGTGCTCAATGATGATTTTAGATTTCCTAATATTGAATCATTCATGGTTTCCTAGATCATTATTTTTTTAATATAATGCTAGATTAGATTTGCTAATGTTTTATTTGTTGGTATCGTATTCCTGAGTGAGTTTAGTCAAAATTTTTTGTGCCATCTTTGTCAGGTTTCAATATATGCTAACTTTTTTAAAAAATGCAAAGCATTCCATATATTATTCAAGTCATAGTCCTTTTAAAGAACTTTTTATTAAAGTCTAATATATGTATAGACAAGCACACATATCAATTAATTTTCAAAAAGTAACCACACCTGAGTTACCAACACCCAGATCAAGAAACACTAACATCAGCACTCCCAGAATCCCCTCTCACTTTCCCTTCCACTAATTAAGGTAAACTTAGAGAGTGAGGATAATTTCCCTTCCACCTAAGGGTAACCACTACTCTGGCTGAGCATAGATACATTTTATCTGTTTTTATACTTTCTCTAAATAGACCCATACAGATGTACTCTTTTGTGTAGGTGTTCTTTAACTCACTATCATGTTTGTGAGACTCAGCCACATTATTGTATTCAGCCACATTACAATTCATTCTCACTGAAATATAATATTCCATTGTATGCATATACTAAGGAATGCTTACCCATTCTGCCATTGACAGACACTTGGGTTATTTTCAGTTTGAGGGTATTACAAGTACTGCTTCTATGAACAATCTAGTGCATGCTGGGTTTTTCTTTTTAAATGTATGCACATATATGTCTTGGGTATATACTCAGGAGTGGAATTGCTGGGTCATAGGTAATGCATATGGATTGTTTGTCATTTTCTTATTGTTTTGTAGAATTTTTTACATATTCAGAATGCAAAGCAAAAGAATGGAAAGAAGATATATCATGCAAACAGCAACCATAAGAAAACTGGAGTGGCTATAATATTGTAATACCAGACAAAATAGACTTTAAGACAAAAATTGTTACGAGAGACAAAGAAGAACATTTTGTAATATAAAAGGGTCAATGCATCAGGAAGCTATAACAATTATAAGCATATATCCACCTAACAACAGAGTCCCACAATACAAGAAGCAAAAATGGACACAATTTCAAGGAGAGATAATTCAAAAGTAATATTTGGAGACTTCCAAACCTAATTATTAATAATAGAACAACTAGAAAGAAGATCAACAAGGAATAGTAGACTTTAACATAGGAGTTAAATCTTCATTACCTGAGGCTAGATAAGGTGCTCTTATGACACCAAAAGCACAGTGACAAAACAAAAACTAGGTAAATTAGATTTTATCAAAATTAAAAATTTTGTGTTTCAATGGAGACCATTTAGAAAGTGAAAAGACAACCCACAGAATATTTGTAAATCATGTATCTGATAAGGGACTTGTATCTAGAATATATAAAGGACCCTTACGACTCAATAATGAAAAGAAAGTGACCCAATTTTAAAATTGGTAATGAATAGGAATAGATGTTTCTTCAAAGAAGATAGACAAATGGCCAAAAAGCACACAAAAAGATTAGTCATTAAGAAAATACAAATCAAAGTCACTATGAGATAACACTTCACACCCGCTTGGATAGCAATAATCAAAAAGACAGATAATAACAAGTGTTGACAAGGATGTGGAGAAACTGAAACCCTTGTAGTTCACTAATGGTGATGAAAAATGATGCAGTCACTGGAAAACAGTCTGGCATCTCCTCAAAAGATTAAATGTCGAATTACCAGCAATTATATACTTATACCCCGCAAGACAAATGAAAACATATGTGGATATTATTCCATTGTAAAAAGGAATAAAAAACAAAAGGGAATACAATGAAAAGGCATGAAGTGCTGATTCATGCATGCTACATCATGGATGAACCTTGAATACATTATGCCCAGTGAGAAAAAAAATTGTTACAAAGACTGCATATTGTATGATTCTATTTATGTGAATTATACAGATCAGGCAATTCCATAGAGACAGAAAGTAAATTACTGATTGCCTGGAGAGGGGAGATTTAGGGGGAGGGGGAGGGGGATTGATTGCCATTTGTTCTATCTTACGGGCAATGAAACATTCTGAAGTTGATTGTGGTGATGGTTGCACAACTCTGAACACACTGAAAATCATTGAATTGTACACTTTAACTGGATGACTTGGACACTGTGTGAATTATATCTCAATAAAGCTTGTTTAAAAAGGAACAATTTCAATCTTCAGTCATTCACGCTTACGTTCTTTAAAAGGATTATCGTTTTTTTTGATATTTCCCACAGTGCTCAGGATACACAGCTAAGTGGTCAATAAATGCTAATCAATGGAGTCGCCAAACTAGACTGACTGAATAGACAAAATGCTTTCAGATTTCTCCAGTACACACAGACTTAGACCATCTGATCTGATGAAGAACAGAGCCCTTTCCTGGGTTGGATGAGAAGGGGAAGCACCCCAAACAGCCTGACAACCAAGCTACAAGCTGGCGCGCTCCTATCTGCGTGGCTGATAAGGACCATCTGATGCAATGAGGCCATTCTCTCCACAAAGTCACAATATTTATTTTAACACCAGTGAGTATTGAGTGTGTGTATATATCTATATAGTGATAAAACATTGCTCTAATATGTACACAGGGTCTGAACAAAATCAATTCATCAGGGTAATCATGCAGGCCTGTGTATGAGAGAGGTTGTTTATACAGTGAGTTGATAGAGGACTATGATAGAAGCCATAGAGAAGCACCATCTAATGCTCATAATGCATGATATATATTTCACAATATGGGCATTATATAAATAATTAAGAGCATGGACTAGAGATAGCCCTGATATGAATAAGAGAGACAGTATGCAAGAATATCTGCTCCGATACTCTGCTCTTAATGGTAGGATAGAAATGCACAGCTTGGCCACACATATCACACATTTTAGGGACATTCTTTATCAAGCATCACCTCCTGTGAGGACCAATTTTCCTATTCAATGACCGCTATTCCTACAGATACAGTTTCAAAGCATTTTATTTGTAAGTTAAAAAAAAATGTTTCTACTGTCTATTTGCAGGAAGGTCCATGTGGAAAGAATTGCCCTGTGAAATAGCACAAGGAAAGGCAACTATTGGAACTGCTTAGATGCCAGCATTTTTCTCAGAAATGTCCTATTCAGGAAGCTTAATTGGCAAGATATTGACGAATCTATATGTAATTTATCTTTCCACCATTACTCGGTGCTTCCCCAAGCACCCTTGTTGTCTACCTAGGGAAGAGCAGTGTGCTGACACTTAGCTTATGTCACCAGGGAGCTCTCCTTTCCCTAATACATATGTATTAATTCCCATTAACCTCAGTTAGAGTAAGGAACATGTGGGCATGAAGAGACCAGATGGTAGTGAGTGTCTGTTACAGCATATGAGTAACTCTTCCCATTATCATTCAGCCTTTGTTTACTCAATGAATTCACATCGTAACTCATTTTTGAGGACGGGTTCATTTTCCTCCAGGACTACTGGCAAAGACACGAACTCCCTCATACTCTTCCCTCGAGCTAGCAGTTACAAGAGCTGAGAAAGACACTGAAAAAAAGAAACTCTCCAAATGAATGCAGACATTTGCAGACAGAAAGTGCACCAGAGGAGCACTTGTGAAAGTGCGGGTGCTAGCCGAAGCCCCAGGAGTTTCTCTCACAGAGGGGCGGGGCCCATGAATCATGTCTGCTCCCTGTCAGTCAACGCCCTAGAGACTGGGCATTCCCCCGCCCCACCCCTACCCACTTAGACCTTGCTGGAACCTGAAAGAAAACCAAATAGGTATTTATATATCTCTCTGGAGTCCTGTGATTCACCAGTGGAATCGAGCCACTTCTCTCCTCAAAATCTCAGGCTTTGAAGAATAATGAAGAGGAGTCAGCTGACGGCCGACTCTGAGGCTGACACAGAGGGTTACAGGGACTGCGGACCTTGCCTCCTGAGTTTTCTTAAGTCCTCGGGAAACACAGTTCTAGGACTCTAGAATTTACCATGAGAATATAGGTCCTGTATTCGAGACAGGGTCAGAAGGGCTCTGTCCAAAATTTGAAGGAGCTTCCCATTCTCTAAACGGTTTGCTCTTCAGTAAAATCATTGTGTCCTCGTTCTGTGAAAAGTCGTATCATAGTCCTTTGAAAAGGAACGAAACTCTAGTTTTAATTTAAACAATGAAGCCAAGAACTTTAAGTTTTATATATATATATATATATTTTGTTTTGTTTTGTTTTGTTTTGCGTAACGCAGGCCTCTCACCGTTGTGGCCTCTCCCGTTGCGGAGCATAGGCTCCGGACGTGCAGGCTCAGCAGCCATGGCTCACGGGCCCAGCCGCTCCGCGGCATATGGGATCTTCCCGGACCGGGGCACAAACCCGCGCCCCCTGCATCGGCAGGTGGACTCTCAACCACTGCACCACCAGGGAAGCCCTAAGTTATATTTTAAAGTGGTGTTAAGAAATCAAGAAGAAGGGAGCAACCAATTGTGTCAAGTGATGCTGAGAGCTGAGGGAGATGAGGGTGGAAAAGTGTGAGGTTTGTGTGAATTTCTTCCACGCATTAGGTGAGAGGATTAGGATGAAAGCCTGAGCAGTGACTTGATGGGTCCATTTAGGTTGGGGATTTCCAGGCCAGGACGATGGAAAGAGAAGGAAAAGGGATTCAAGAGAGTTTTAAGGGTGAATAATACAAATCAATCTAGAAAAAGAAGGATGTGGGACCTGAGGGCCTAACGGCGAATGAGAAAATGAGGCTGTTAGTGAATTGGCCTTCCATAGATGTATTTAATTTTCACAATAGTCTCAAAAGGTAACTGGGGTTTAGAAAGATTAATTAACTCACCAAAGCCCCATAGCTAACAAGAAGCAGATATGAGATTTAAACGTGCTTTGCCTGACTTCACATCTAGCACTTTAGCCACCACTTTACACTGTCCACAGACACTGTCAGCAACTTCCATCCTGCAACTCGGACCAGCTGCAGCTGGCTGCAGCAGGGGAGATCCAATCCTGGACGGGGCAGGACTGATCCACTAAGAGACTCCGAGTCCCTCTGAGATGTCCCGATGCTACTGTGGGCTGTGATCCTCTCACTCAGATCATGTTTGCAGAACATCAGGTAACAGGGTGATCTGTAAGGTCCACATCCTATATCAAGCTTTATTTTTATCTTTCAACATTATGTACCTTCAATCATTTTTAACAATAGTCCTAAAAACTGTAAATGCCTATATGTGCTCTGAGTTTATAACCACATACTCAAAGTTCCACAATATATTCCAGATTCAAACAACAAAACATCTCTTGAAGAAGTATTATATTTGCACTAAAAGTCTCCAACTTGCTTGATGAATGACCGTAAATTATCAAGTTATTCAACATCTTCATCTATGTGTGTGTTTTCCAGTTAACAATAATACAGTGGCTCAGCTGTTTAACCAATCTCAGATCATTTCAATGACAATATCATGTTACTTTTCCATTGCTTTGGCTATTTAAAGTAAGATTTGCAGTGACTTTTTTGTGCCGTTACATACTCTATAGTCTTTGAGACCTGTCTGGGGTGAAGTGTTACAGGAGAATCCTGCTTCTCTGTGTATTTGTAATGCATATGCTCGTAGAATCTCAGACTTCGAACCAAATCAGAAATCCAGTTGGTGCCTTGCCCGGTGCTGGAAGCCTCGGTGCGGGATCCCTGACCAGCAGCAATGCCCAGGTCCTTCTAGTCAGTTCTAGCAACTGCTGTGGAGGCCGTGCCATTTTTAACTGCTCTGATTACAGCTCCCAGGGAGGAAACAAGCCTCCAAGATGAAGAACATGTGGTCTCCCTAAGCCCGTGTCCCATGACGGGTCACTTCAGGAAGCAACTGCGCATAAACCAGTAACTACAGATATAACGTTGTTTTCTCTGCTCGCAGCCCCCCTCTAAAATTTTTCTTGACTGGAAGCTAGGACCAGGAAGAGAGGGAGAGAATGCAGGGGGAGCTTTCTTGCTGGCCCTATCGGACCATAGATAGGATGTGTGCTCTGGAGGCCAATGTTGACAGGAACACTGGATTCTCCCTTGTTTGTTCTTTATCTTTACTTACTGCACATTTTTCTGCCAGTGGACTCTTTTATTATTCTAAATTGTGGGTGAGATAATAGTTGGTTTCTCAAAGTACAAAGTCTAAGCCTACTGATAAACTCCAGCCACTACCAGGGGATAAACGCCAACCAAACTGCCAAAACAATCGTGACCTCTCTTCCTGCATGGCGTACTGTGTGCTTCACCAGAAACTCACCCAAAAACCCAGCAGGCAGGCGAGGCTCTGCCCTGGGCCAAAGGGGGAGATCAATGAGTCATCCAAGCAGTGCTTCGGCCAGGCCGATTCTTTTAAAGAAGAAATAACATGGGGAGAGTTCTTTGACTCCATTTCCCCTATGACTGCTTCTATCTCAGGAGACTTTGCTATCATCACAGCTTTGCTCCTACCAGTAAAACGTACTCGTGGGCTTTTTAAAAAGTCAGGACCAAACACCGAACAACGTAGACATTCGTTTCCTCCCCAGCTGATAGGATTTTTGGGTGTGTGTAGCATAGCACGGCCAGAAGAGCATACGTTTAATTTGTAATACTGATTAGTGCTCTCTAAGGTGACTATTTAAGGCTTCCAGAAAGCACAGTTTAGGGAGCTTTTGAAGGTTTCAAAAGGAACAATAACATTTGTGTTGTTCTTGAAGTTCTAGTGATCCTGACACAGATAAAACCGTCAGTGCCCAATGAGGGCTTTGAACAGCTTTGGGGAAGGGAAACCAATATTGTTTGAAGGGCTACTACGTGCCGAGCCCAAGTTGGCCCTAAAGATACAAAATTAAAACATCTTTGACCTCTGTGCCTAGTCATTCCAAACACAGTGGAGGAATGTACAGGTACTAGGGAAGCACAGAAGAGGTACTGAGTCCCACGTCCACCTGGAAAAGGGGGTCAGAGAGGGCTTCGCAGGACAGGTATTGTAATTGAGTTTTGGAGGACAAGTAGGAATTAATGAATCAGGCCGTGGGATGGCAGAATACAAGGAAAATAGGAATTGCAGTTATAAAACCTACATCTGAGATTTAATTCTCTCCTTATTACTTATATAACCTTCTGAGAGAAAATAACTTCAAGTTTCTAAAACAGTTTCCCTCTTAGAAAGTGGAGATGATAATGCCCGTCTTACAGTGTTGCTAAAAAGATGAATGAGACAAGATTTCTATTCCAGGGAGAGAAAGCAGTTTGGGCAGAGTCCTAAGCATGGAAGAAGCTGGTACAATTCTCAGAACTGAACGTGTCCTAATCCCTGCATCCTAAGACAGATCTCTTTTCGTTTTTCCCATTTCTGAACTACAGAGATTCCTTACAATTACTGTGTATATTCGACGTGGCAGAGTTTGCTTTCTTCTGAAAATCTGTTATTGAACATTATGGCCTCTTCAATGGGTGGCATCTTAGAATCAGAGAAATATCTAGTCTCTTCTTCTGCCTGGAGCAAGGAGACAGAGACACAAGCCCCTAGCAAGAGAAGAGGCTGCAGAAGGAAGTAGGGATCCCGACCGTGGGGTCGGGCTGTTTAGGAAAAGCAGTACGACAGGATGGAATTGCACATGCAGAGAAGAAAGGCAGGCTGAAGTCTTGCCACTCTCACCGAGGCAGAAGCACACATGTGGTGCAAGTAACCAGAGTGAGAGCACCGACAGGGCCTCAAAGGCAGACAGAAAGTGGGCTGTTCCAGTGTGAGATTTCTCCTGTGGGGAAGTTCCAGGGAACTCAAGGAACAAGCACAGGGAAGGGGGCAAGTGGCTGAAATGGAGTCCAAGTGAAAGCCGTTGGAGTCAAAGAGGTCAAGAAGATGATTGGCTGGAGTGTTCGGGCCAGCCTGTGAGTTGGGCTTTGCAGTTCTTCATCAGGAGGACGACAAGACTCACCATGGAGAAGGTAGATGCCAAAGTCTTCACACACCTTCTTCTCCTGAATTTCCAACATGGGCAAAAGGTACCGCTTGTCTACCCAGTTATCCAAGCTGGGACCCTGAGCTGGGTCCTCACATCCTCTCTGTCCTTCACGTCTCCATCTAAGCAAGGAGCCCCTTCACCAGGGCTATTTGTACACCAGCCTCAGACCTCTAGCAAAGGGGAGGCCGCACAGAGCACTGGCCACGCCCCTGCTCCGTGGAGCAGGCAGATCTGGTGGAGTCTCGGCCCTTCCTTTTCTAGCTGTATCATCTGGGGCGCGTGACCTACCCACTAGGCTTCATTGTCCTATTTGTAAGAGAGGATAGTGACGTATCTGCCTCAGAGGTTTGTTGTAGTGACTTATGAGACCATACACATAGCACAGTGTCTGGCACACAGTAAGTGCTCAATAAATGCTAGTTGTTGATATGGTAGTGTTGGTGGTGTTTTAGAATGCTATAGCAAACATGGAAAACCCCAGAATTCTGCTTTGGCTGTACAAGAGGAAGAATGCCTATTTGGGGTAAAAATGGAAGCGTATGAGGATTATCATACAGGATGTCATGTGGAGAATGGTGGAAACTGGAGAGTGAATGACCAGGCAGAAGGGACCTTAGAGGATTCACAGAGGGTGGGGACTGATGCTTGTCAGGCCGAGAAACCGGACAGCGAGAAACAGAAAGGTGGCCAGCAGTGGCAGCAGGGTTGAATTCTTGTGCGTCTGGAGGAGGGTGTAGGAACGGAGAGGGCCGCTACCCTACTGTCCAGCCTGAGCAGGCAGAGGGATCGGAGGGGAGGTCTTCTAGGCTGCCTCCAAGACCCGCTCTGGTTGAGGAGTCCTGGGAAATCTGGAACACTAAACGTTGACCCCAGCACCCAAGAAGTGTCATGGTTACCAGGGAGATGAATAGGCTTTGCAGACAGAGGTCACCAGGAATTCTCAGTGTCTAGAAACACTCACTTGGTTTTTGACATCCCAGATTTCAGCTCCATATTGTAAATTTCCCCATGTGTTAACATCTCTGAAATCAGAATGTGTCTTCTTGTGATTGTTTTCTTTCTCCCCAAAATGCTGTATAATAAATCCATAGTGCTACCATCGATGGCATCTTAAACTCAAGGAAACACAAACTATGTCATAATAGTATTAGTTAAATGAGATATGTAAGTTAAACTTCTTCTATAACTTTGTGGTGTTTGCTCTATGAGTCACACATACTCTGAGGGATATTTAGGAAAAATGAATATACTAACCAGAGATACTCAACACAGTTAATTACCTAGGGAAATTCATGATCAAATCAATTGATTCGGGGATTATGCACAGTTAGGAAATTGGCTCATTGGAGGTGATGACAGCCGAGACCCCCACTGCCTGGCCAGCTACAGTGAATGTCTTCCTCCTCCCAGCCCAGGGCTGCCTTTCCAGTAAGTCCTTCTGAATATCTGCAAGTTTAATGCACAGAAGCTTTCCTCATTCATCTTGAAGCCTTGACAAATGTGCCTTTGCTTACTGGGGCTTCCAAAAGAAAAGGTTAAATGAAACCTGAGTGGAATACAAATAGTTCTTCCTCTCAGGGATTCCATTCTCTGAGAGCTTGTGCCAGAAAATGAACTTCCTTCATGACCACCGGGGAGACCCCATTGGTGTTTGGTGTTCTAATGGCTGGAGACGTCCCCCAGGTTCCCCCTATCAATTCATGTGATTGCATATATATTTAATCAGTTTCCACCATGTTCCTGGAAAGGCATTTAGCTGGCTGCCGACAGACTCCGCCTGTCCCATCCATCCATGAAGTCAGTTGGCAAAGACCTTGATTCAGCTGCCTGGGCTCGGTCATCCTCTCCCTGCGTTCTCTCCAGGGCAAGCCAAGCTTCCCATCATGTTTTAGCTCATTGTTCTGAGGAGAATTACTGCCTTCCAAAACTTACCTACATGAAATCACCCATCCCCTTTTCATGTATGGGTCAACCAAGCCAAATCTTCTTTTAAAAAATTCATACAGGCTAGCACCATTCAGGAAAAAGAAGACTCTGGGTAGAAATGAATGAAAACACATGAATCGCGCCTGACTCTGCAGAAGGGATTGTGGTGCTGCAGAGAGAAGCAACCCTACAGAGAAGGAAAATCAATTTTCATTAATGATTTTGAATGTGTCATTGACCTTGGGTTATTTATTCACATGAGGGTTTAGATTTATCTCATGGATATGCCAGATTATTTGAAAGGGTTTTAGTGCCTTTGACATATGCTCAAAGAATCTTCTTTACCCGTATTTCATTTCACATGCAAAACAGTGAAATGCATGTGTAAAGGCAGGACATTGGTCATTTTTTCTAGTTTATTCATTAATTCAGTCAACTGGTAATTAAAGAGGCTTGCTACGTGCTAGATGCTGTTCTAGGTTCTAGGAATAAAGCTGTGAGCAGAACAGTTCATGGAGCTTAACACAGAGCTTAACACAGTTAACAGTTAACAGTTCATGGAGCTTAACAGTTCATGGAGCTTAACACAGAGCTTAACATTCTAACAGTGGCAGAGACAGGTGACCAACTAATAGAAAATGAATATGATAGGAATAAAATGGTGCTTCTCTGTGCTGTATCCCCAAAGGCCATAGCCCCAGTCTAATCATGAGAAAAACATCAGACAAACTCCAACAAAGGGGCATCCTACAAAGTACTTGACCAGTACTCCTCAACACTGTCAAGGTCATCAAAAACAAAGTTTGAGAAACTGTGACAGCCAAAAGGAGTAGAAGGACACAGGGCAGCTAAGTGTAATGTGGGATCCCGGGTGGGATCCTGGAAGAGAAAAGGACATTGGACAAAAACTAAGGAAGTTTGAATAAACTATGGACTTCTGTTAATTTTTAAAAATGAGGGCTTCCCTGGTGGCGCAGTGGTTGAGAGTCCGCCTGCCGATGCAGGGGACGCGGGTTTGTGCCCCGGTCCGGGAAGATCCCACATGCCGCGGAGCGGCTGGGCCCGTGAGCTGTGGCCGCTGAGCCTGCGCGTCTGGAGCCTGTGCTCCACAACGGGAGAGGCCACAGCAGTGAGAGGCCCGCGTACAGCAAAAAAAATTTAAAAAATGAATACGAACATCATAATTTCAGAGAGTGATGAAAGTTTTAAGGAAAATTAAAAGGAGTGACGCCAAAGAGCAGTGGGTTTAGGGAGCACTACTTAGGGAAGACTCCCCGGGGAGGTGATACTGAGATGCCACTTGAAGGAAGAGATGGCACCCATCTGCAAAGTAGTGAAGGGCATCTGAGCAGGGAACAACGAGGTAGGAATGAGCTAGTATGTTCAAGAAACACGAGAAGGCTTGTGTGACCAGAACCTGGCAAGCAAGTGGGAGAATATTGCAAGAGGAAATTGGAGAGGTTGACAAGTCATGAATGGTCTTCTAGGTTAAACTAAGGAACTTAAATGTTATTCAAGGCCATTGAAAGGCTCTAAGCAGGGAAGTGGCCTGATCTGATTTATCTTTGGAAAATATCACTCCAGCTGCTGTGGAATAGATGCTAAGAATAGGTGGTATGAGTGGCTGCCAGGGGCTGGGGAGCAAAGGAGATGGGGAGTGACTGTGTAATGGGTATGGGGTTTGGTTCTGGGGATGATGATAATGTCCTAGAAGTAGATAGTGGTGATTGATTGCACAATTGGTAATATACTAAAAACCACTGAATTGTATACCTTAAGATGGTTAAAATGGTGAGTTTTATGTCATGTGAATTTTATCTCACTTTGAAAAAGAATCGATTGCATAAGTGGGGCGAGCATGAACGCAGGTGATTCAGCTATGAGGCTACTGCTGTTGAACAGGAAAGCAATGATGGGGGCTTAGATTAGAGTGACAGCCGCAGAGATGGGGAGAAGTGTTTGGATTCAGACCTATTTTGAGTAGGTAGGATTACTTTAGAGGTGATGGGAATGAAAGGGGTTATTGAGGGAAATCAAGGGTGATTAGGACCATAAGAGAGACACTTCGGACTTCTTCTAGTTTATATTAAGACATTCTAATGTGGATTTTATGTGCCATGTATTAGTATACTTTTGGCTATAAATAATAGAAAACATCAGCTCAATCTCGGTTAAAGTAGGAAATCTATTAATTCTCATAAGTCCAGTGGCAGTAAGGGCTTCATATTGGTACAATTAGTGGCTCAGCATGGAATCAGGGACCCAGGTTCTTAACATCCTTCCACTATGTCCCCTTCAATCTATCAGCTTTGCTCTCCTATGGGCTGTCCTCACGGTTTTAAGGTGGCAACAGCAGTTCCAGGTGTCAAATACAAACAAGACAATGACAAGGGGAAGAAAAGGCATCCTTTCTTATGTGTCTTTCTTAGGAGTAAAGAAAGTAGAAGATCCCCAATGACTTCTCAGCATGCTGCAAGTCTGTGTATTTTATTTTATTTTATTTTTGCCTCATGGGAAACAATTATGTGTTTATTCAAATGGAACTGAGAAACAGAGGAAAAAAAAGAGTAATTTGGGGGTGGGAGTAGAGGAAGGAAAGGTATAGAAATTAAAAAGAAGTGGCTTTCATTTGGACCTGTGTGGTGTTTGCTGTGGTACATGCATCTTTCCATGAACAAAAGGAGTCTGGGCTTACAGTTAACGAAGAGACTCGTGTTTTTCTCTCACATCACCATGGTTGCCTTAAACTACCCAAGGTCCATCCCCTTTAGCTGGGGATGAGATTTAGTTTCCCCTGAAGTATGTGGCAATAGGAGATGGCCAGGGGTTCCATTAAGAAGGGTGTAGCCATCGGAAAATAGATCTTGGGTCAGCAACCAACTGTGTCTGCCCCACGGTGGGTGAGCAGAACATTTTTGTTTGTTTCAAAAGTTTATTCTCTATAAATGGGGAGAGGTGCACAAAACACACAGTACATTATTGTATCACTAGAACTATGTCTGATGAACTTCACTATCCCTATTTATTTCTTAAAACTAGAGAAAATGCATTTGGAACAGTCCTGAACATTTGACAAAAACTTGAATTTCCTCAAAAGATTTAATAGGACCAGAGAAAAAAGGGAAATCAAAAAATGATGCCTAGTAATAATAGTTACAATCATTGACTGTTTCCTGTGTCTAACACTCTGCATACTTAGCATGTATCATACCATTTAATTCCCAAGACACCTTATAATGAGGTCTCATTACTACATCTTCACTTTACAAGTGAGGAAATGAAGGTTTAGAAAGTGCAAGGCAACTTGCCAATGTCACACAGACAGTAGAACCAGGATTTGAACCCAGACAGTCTGGCTCCAAAGCCTGCATGCCTAATCTCTGAGCTTCCTACACAACATTGTCAATCTAGACTTGAAAGTTTAAACATTAGAGCAATATTTCTAAACCAACAGCCCTGTTTTGAAAACCAAGATGTCCTGCTCTCCTCAAAGAGACTTTGATTTCGATTACTTATCTTCATGTAGGAAATCAAGAGGCATCTTCTTTTCTTTTTCATATATAAAATGGTATTATGAAATCGACTTGCGTTTTCAAACTTCCCCCCTTCCCTGAAATTCTGATATGCTGTCTGTGGGGGACATGCCCTTCTGGAGTGTGAATCAGTCCTCTGGAGCATTTGGGGGAGATATCCACAGACTGAGATTCCAAAGAGATTCTGGTCCTGATGGAATTCTGGTCCCTGTGACCTGTACTTGCTGTCCATATACCACTCAAGCAAGCTAGATCATTGCTCAACCCTTCACTTAACTTTAACTGAACCGTCTGGTCTTGGGGTCAAAGACCTCCTAGAACTGACTTTTAATTGTGCAAGAGAGGGCAAACCACTAATCCTCTCATTTCTTAAGTAGAGAAAACACATGATAGTTAACATCTCCAAAGGATATGTGGAGTTAATAATAGTCAAGTACAATTTGGAAATGAGCATTTTTATTTCTCAGAAGATCATCCTCGAGGGAGAGAAAATACATTTCTATTTCCTCCAAGAAGGCAGGTGAGGCTTAAAGAGTACTTTTGCTTTCTCCTTCTTTCTCTGTTTGCATAATTATTTCTCCAGGGCAGGGACCATATTGCTAACAGTCAGCACTTGTGTAGAATTAAATCATAAATACAATAGATAAGACGTGCAGCCTTAGACTGGGAGTCCTCCCCCACCCCGCCCAGCTCATCACGTGGACTACAGGACTGACCCCTGCCTTGAGATCAGCGATTTATCTGTGTCCCAGTTAAAGATCATTCAGAATTGCCATCCAGGCTGCAAATGCTAAATGGGGCAATAAATATTAATACCATGGCTGCCACTTGGCCTGCACAGATGGAGACTCAGCACAGCCCGCTCTCAGCACAGGCAGAGATGATGTCACTGCAGCCACACATCGGAAACCCAGTGTCATCATTTCTCCCCTTCAGGTCTGTGGATGACCGTCAGCTGTGTAGGGCTTTGAGTGGAGCCTGTGTGCTAATAAGAGAACTTGGCCAATTTTTTAAAAATTATGCTGGTATTTGGAGATCAAGTTCTGGCTTCTGACAGTACTATACTACACAGGATGTTATTGCCTTATTCTATCCCTTTTACTATTATGTGTAAGTTGGCACCATGGAGAATTAAATGAGTTTATATATAACAGTGCTTCAAATACTACTTGGCACATTTATGCATGTAAGTACTATGGAAGTATTAGCTGTTGCTCTTGTTGTTAGACCAAGGGCCTGAAAGGCAATACAAGACTGTCCACCTAACATCTCTGAGGGCTGTCTGTCCGTGGAGGCTATTCGCATTCTCTCTTGGATGTTGGCTGTTGTCAGGACCCATCTATTACTTCCTTCAGCTCTCTCCTGAGATAAGCAGTGGCGTAATGGGAGCTTTGGAAGAATGATATTTACCAAGCTTTGGCTACTTGAGATAAAATTTGCTGTAATATCCCCCTTTCCCTTCTGAGGAAAGGCAGCCCTGCTGTTTACTTCCTTGGTCCGTCTCTCATATTGGCAGGGAATCATGGGAATTTCCGCAGTTGGCTTTGTGGAAATGTTCCAGCTTTAATGTTTGTCAAACGAACCCCATAGGATGAAGGCTGCTAGACTCTGCATAGTAGCATGAGCTATAGAGACACCTCAGCTGGTATGAGTCCAGACTCCTTGGCCACATTTGTGACCTCGGGCATATTGCTTAACCTCTTCTAGCCTCAGGTTTATTGTCTGTTTAGCCATAGGAAATTGAGAGAATAAAAATTTATAGGATTGGGGTGAGATTTAGGAGTAATGTGTATGATACACATAGGGCACTGACTTGGCAAATCATTTGGTGCTCGATAAATGGTAGGTATTGTTTTTGCATAAACTTTGCAGTGTTTATACCAGGGAACATTGCTTCTGTTGGGTTTCTAAAAGCTCTGCATTCAGAATTATACACACACACAAACACACACGCATACAGTATCACAGCTAGGTTAAAATATGCACAGGAAAAAAGTAAAAAAAAAATCAAGATGTTCGTAGTCACTATTTGGGGGTGAATTACTTGTACATTGAAAGAATAAAACAAACTGTATAAGAAATGACTGCAAGTCATATTCATTTTAATCACCCTAGTGATTCTTTTTTTTTTTTTTTTTTTTTTTTTTTTGTGGTACGCGGGCCTCTCATTGCTGTGGCCTCTCCCGCTGCGGAGCACAGGCTCCGGACGCGCAGGCCCAGCGACCATGGCCCACGGGCCCAGCCGCTCCGCGGCACGCGGGATCCTCCCGGACCGGGGCACGAACCCGCGTCCCCTGCATCGGCAGGCGGACTCCCAACCACTGCGCCACCAGGAAAGCCCCACCCTAGTGATTCTTGATGAGTATATTCTCCTATGTTCCCCTCTTCTTACCAGATGTGAGCATGATTAGGACTCTGTGTGAAGTATTTTATACCTTTGCCTTTTTTTAAATTTATTTATTTAATTTATTTATTTTTGGCTGTATTGGGACTCTGTTGCAGCGCACGGGCTTTCTCTAGTTGCGGCGAGTGTGGGCTACTGTTCGTTGTGGTGCATGGGGCTTCTCGTTGCAGTGTTTTCTCTTGTTGTGGAGCACCGGCTCTAGGCGTGCAGGCTTCAGTAGTTGTGGCACATGGGTTCAGTAGTTGTGGCTCGCGGGCTCTAGAGCGCAGGCTCAGTAGTTGTGGTGCACAGGCTTAGTTGCTCTGTGGCATGTGGCATCTTCCCTGACCAGGGCTCGAACCCGTGTCCCCTGCATTGGCAGGCAGATTCTTAACCACTGCGCCACCAGGGAAGCCCTACCTTTGCTTTTAATATCTTTATATTCATATATATTTGCCTAAAGAAAATATATAGTATTGTTTTATGTGTTAGCTTTAAAAATGGTATTCTCCCATATGTGTCTTCTGTAACTGGCTTTTTCATACAACACTGTTTTTGAAATCTCATCACGCTGCTACATATGAATGTAATAATTCCTTTTAACTGCTTTGTTTCATTATATGACTTTACCATGTGTACTTATTATTCCACTTTTGATGGACATTTAGTCCGTCCTCATTTTTCACTCGTCCAAGCAATACTGCAGTGAATCCTTGTATGTCTCTCTCCTTTGCACATGGGTGTTTCTTTAGAGGAAACACCTAGAATCTCTTGGAAAATCGTGCATCTATTTAGCCATCATAGATGCTATCAGCTACCCTTCAGAATGACTGTCCCTCTTCTCTAACCCTCTACCAAAAGTTAATTTTATCAAATTTTAGAGTGTTTTCCAATCTGATCCAAAAATTGCACCCCATAGGGGTTTCTTTCCTTTTTCTTTTGGAGTAATTGTAGATTCACAGCAAGTTGCAAAGATAGTTCAGAGAGGTGTGTGTACCCCTTACCCAGTATCTCCCAACGTCTCATGTAAGTACAGCATCATATCAGACCTAGAAATTGACATTGATATAAAGTGTGTATAGTCTGTGTCACTTACCACATGTATGGATTCATGTAACCAATACCACAACCAAGGTACAGAGCCAGTCCATCACCACAAGGATCTCCCTCCTGCTGCCCTAACCCCTGACAACTCCTAATCTGTTCTCTACCTCTGTCATTATGTGTCATTTTGAAAATGTGATACAAATGCAATCATGCAGTATATGACCTTCAGAGATTGGCTTTTTTCAGTCAACATAAAGCCCTTGAGATCCATTCAAGTTACTGCTTTTATCAGTTATTTGTTCCTTTGTATTGCTGAGTGGTATCCCATGATGAGGGTTCCCTGTTTGTTTACTCATTCATCGGCCACAGGACATTTTGGTTGCTTCCAGTTTGGGGCTATCACCAGTAAAGCTGCCTTTTAACACCACATATAGGTTTCTGGGTGGACACAAGTTTTCACTCCTCTGGGATCCATGCCCAGAGTGCAATTGCTGGGTCGTATGGTAAGTGTTCAGCTTTTTAAGAAGCTGCCCAACTCCTTTCCAGAGTGGTTGTACCATTTTACATTCCCTCCAGCAACATCAGACAGATCCATTTCCTCCACATTCTCACCACCTGGTGTTGTCACTAAGTATTATTTTAGCTTTTCTAATTGGTGTGTAGGAATATTGCTTTGTGGTCTTAATTTGCATTTCTCTGAAGCCAGGTATGTTAAATGTGTGCTTATTTTCCATCCGTATATCCACTTCAATGAAGTGTCTGTTCATATCTTTTGCACATTTTCTAGTTGGATTGTTTTTTGTACAGTTGAGGTTTGAGTGTTCTCTATATATTCTCGATTTGAATCCTCATCTGGGGGTGGAAGTTCAGGATCCCCAAGTGTCCCAATGATGGGGAGGTGGGCATCCCATCATCACCAGGTGGGGATGAAAGCCTGACCCCTCACTTCCTTTTCTGACACCACCCAAACTTGGGGAGGAGCTGTGGGGTCCAGAGGGGTGCTCCTTATGCCTCATCTAGAGTGGAAACTTAAGCTCCCTGCTGAGCCTTTGCTGGCGGTGTGAGGGCAGGGCCACAGTGTTGCCTGTGGAATCCAGCTGAGGTAGAGCAGTTACTGTCTAAAAGTGTTCTGTGTCTCCAGGATGCCCCTTTCCTGGCTTCTGACCAGAGAGAGCAGGCTCTTCTTGGGCTTTCTTTTGGTCTGTGCCTGTTGGTATTTCCTGAGTGCCCACTTCTCCAGCCCCCAGTCTGGGATGTATGAGGCAAAAAGAAAACCCAGGGGACTCAATGCCCTGTTGATTCTTGGGTTCCAGGGTCTCTAGCTGGTCTCCCTTCTTCTCGTTACCTTTCAGAGTCTTCTTATATCATTTTATATATAATACCCAGGGTTCTTATCTGTACTTAGCAGGAGGACTAGAGAAAAGCACTTCTAGAAGTGCTTTATACTTTCCAGAAGCAGAATGCAAACCCCGTTGTTTAAATTTGCATTTTTGTTATTAGTGAGGTTGATTGTCATTTCATCCATTCACTGGACATTTGCCTTTCCCTCTTCTAGATTTCCCTGCCTCTTCACACACCCTTTGCCTATTCTCCTATTAGCTGGATTATATTTTTCTTAGTGATTTGTCAGAGTTCTTTATATAGCCTGAATAAAATTCCTTTGTCAGTTTATATATGTTGCATGTATTCTCAAAATCTGTTACTTGTCTTTATCTTTGTTTATAATGCTTTTGTCATGCAGAGACCTTTAAATAATGCAGTCAGCATGTTATCTTTTAATAACAAAAAATGTGGGAACTGCATAAATAAGCATTGATGGGAAGGTGACATCCCATGTAACTGTTAAAAAGAATGTTCCGCTCTAAGTCAAGAAAGATCCAGATCTAACTTAGGTCTCTTGTTTTATAGATTTCCTGTCCTCTTTCAGTACTTTGAGAGTATAAAACATTAGTAACAGAAAGTATTCCTGTTCCCTCTATTGTCTTCCTCAAGAATAATTTCTCCATTTGCCTTTCAAAGCTATGCTAATTCCTTCCCTTTTTTGCTGTAGTCATTGCATAGCTGTGATGCCATTTCTCTTTATCTTACCCTTGTTTGATGGTTAGAGCTCTATCCAGATCTTTTACTCGCTCAAATAAAATGTATTATACATGTATTACATATATATATACACATACACGCATATATGTATTGTATATATATGTATGTGTATATATAATACACATGTGTATTGTATACATATTACATATGTATGTATATATTGTATATGGATTTTCCCTGACACCTTCCCCATCTCTTACCTCTGTGTGTGTTCTGATAGCTTGTCTTCCACCTTCTGCTTTTCTGGGGCAAGGAAAAGGAATGAATCTAGGATCATGTTTAATTGTGGCTGGTGAATTTGATCTCTGGTTCAGCTCTCTTCTCTGGAATTGTGTTAAGAGTTCCGCCTAGAGAGGGGCCCTCAAATTTTCAATTATTCCCCCAGTTCAAGCTGAGCCACCAGCCATTTCTTCTGTTGGAGACAATCTTCCCTAGTTTAAAAAAATTCTCCTGGCTCACCTGCCTCTCCCCAGCTGTGGATGCCCTCAGCTTGAGTGGAATAAAATAAAAATAAGGGATTTTGAAATGCTGGGCCCTTACTCCACCCTGAGGGCTTCCTATGCATTCCCTTGGACCATCACCATCTTCAGTGGCTTTTGTTTTGTTTCTTTTCTCTTCCTGTTCTGCTGAAAGCCTTACTTGTGGTTGCAAAATTTTAACTTTTGGAGATGTTTTTCCACAGAATTTCCCCTGCTTTCCTTCCAGTCAGTGAAAGAGAAAGCAGTGAGACATGGTTTTTTCTTCAGTGTCGGGTATGATTTATCCAGGATGTCAGGGAAGAACTCCTCGGGAAAGGCATGCTTCATCTTCACCCCCAGTGGCATGTCCCACTCCCAAAATGGAAGGAGGATGGGGGTGGGCAAGATTAATGAGATTTCTCTGAATTTTGTCTGTGCCTCATCTCCACAGAAATCTCTCTGGAGGAGTTTTTGGGTTTTTTTGTTTTTGTTTTTTATGGTACGTGGGCCTCTCACTGTTGTGGCCTCTCCCGCTGCAGAGCACAGGCTCCGGACGCGCAGGCTCAGCGGCTATGGCTCACGGGCCCAGCCTCTCCACAGCATGTGGGATCTTCCCGGACCGGGGCACGAACCCATGTCCCCTGCATCGGCAGGCAGACTCTCAACCACTGCGCCACCAGGGAAGCCCTGGAGGAGTTTTATATTGGGCCAGGCATCAATTTTCTGAGTCTTCCATTTTGAGACACTTTCCAGTGTCAGAGCACTGCTCTTATATCATTCATCGGTTTTATTTATTTATTGTTCATCCCATTTCATTAGGTTCATGATTGACAGGATATCATAATTTTGTGGTATCTACTTTGCCATCTCTCCCCAAAAGTTGCCCAAATGAAAATAAAAATGCCACTTTCAATTCCTTGTGTCTGATGTTGCTTGTGTGTTACTAAGAGAAAGAATACTTGCTTTTGTTGAATGACAGCTAAGTTTTTTCCATGAACTACAACCTTATAAACTAAAAACACAGTTTAAGTAATGAATAATGAACAAGTATGAAAATCCATGTTAGCGTCACTTTTTATTTGCTTCTTTCAGAAATCTTTTTCTCAAATTCTCTTACAAGTTAATTATTCTCATTACATATGAACTGAGTTGCCAATTCTTTTTCTTTCTTTCTTTCCTTCTTCCCTTCCTTCCTTCCTTTCTTCCTTTTTCTTTTCCCCTCCTCTCTTTATGATCAGTTAAATTTCCCATGACTTCCAAGGGAACTCTTCACCCCTCTAGGATGTTCCTCTAACCTGCCTCTGCTGGGAAGTATGCCTTTTTCTAGACATTTCTAGAAATTGAAAATTAAAGGTATAAACGTATTTCTTCCCTCAATTTTAACAGCGATTGCCTTTTATGTGCCTTCTTTCCCGACAGCACATAGAGAAGTCTCCAACAGTAGCATTTCCCGAATCACTTGCTTGTACCATCTTTAGAAGGAGAACTGACTTCTAAAGGAGTAGAAGGAGGAGAGGGTGGCTTTTTCCAGGACATACTTGGTTTAACCCAACTGAGCTGCTTGGTCTTACCAACATTCCATGTTCATTCTCTCCTCTGCAGTTTTAAAACAGCAGACACTATGCCCAATATGCTGTGACTAAGTCCCATTCCCTCCCCTGTTTGACTTCTGCTGGTCCTTAAGCTATCAGTTTAGATATGGTTTGATATGATTTCTCTGGGAAGCCTTTCCTACTCCCCAGAACTGGATTGGGGGCCCCTTATGTGAGTCCACTCCCATGACACACCGTCTGCATCCCTGATTTGCATCGATCACGCTGAATGGTGATCGCCTCCGTCTTTTTATTTCCTATTGGACAACAAGTCCAGGAGCAAAGACAGTAAGCACCCTGCTCAGTACTTGGCACGCAATTGCCTCTCAATGAATATGTGTGTCGTGGCTACATTTTTTAAAACTTAATAACATTTTGAAAGTTTCTAAAGTGCTTTGAAGTCCAAAAACAGTGTACAGTTGCCAACTTGTTTCTCGTCATCCCATCCTTTGTGGTTTATTGGAAGGGGGGCGTGCATGCATTCATTTCACAAAACTGTGATCAAGTAGACCAAATTTCAATGGAGTTTGGTAAAGCACCAGAGCGGAGTTACGTGTTGAACCGGCTGAGAAGCCGCAGGTTTCATCACACTATTATTAATGGCTTTTAATTAATTTATTTATTTTATCATTACTGTGTCACCATTCCACCCTTTGCAGATTTCATCAAAGGCACAATCTCTGCCCTGAGGCTTTGGGTTTTCTCATTCCACTGCCTGAAGTCACCCATCTGTGAAGCGAGGGCAATACGCACCTACCTCATAAGGGTGCTGAAAATTAATTAGGCAGTGGCCAGCTGTCTTCAATACTGAAAACACCGCGTCAGTGCACGTGTTCCCCGTCTCTTTAAATTACACCCCATGTGCGAGCGAGGTGGCTGAGACCTCGGAGCATTTGGATTTGCAAAAGGGCTTTGAATGCGGTACAAAGCTTCTTGTCTCAATGTAACGTATCAATCGGAGGCATTAAAATGTCAGCACCTTTTCAGGGATTTTGTTCATTAAAACGGCTGCAAAAGAGTCCTTGGACTGAGTGCATGTAGGCCAAGTCACAGTCTAAGCAAACAGGAGTCTCCGGAGAGCTTCAGGAGTGTGCGAAGCGAGAGTTTTCAATGGCGGGTGAAGCGGGGCTCAGGGGCTCGGGGAGAAAGTTGGATTTGCCCGGCACTCCCGCCCCCCAGCGCTGCAGTAGATCAACTTGACACTTCCCGGCTCTAATTTCCTTCCTCCTAGTTTTGATTTCGCGGCATTCCCAATTATGCAGCTGCCAGGAAAGGAAGCAGTGGAATTGCAATATAGAAAAGACCAGGCCACTTCTTTTTTCGGATTAGACATTTCTGCGCAGAGAGTCAACAGGTCACGCCTTGTGCCGGTTCCGAGATGCTTCCGGGACGACCCAGCACAGTAACCGGGCTGCATCTTCTGTTCGGCTCCACTCTTTCCTCAATGGCCACACGGGTTCTCTGTGGCCTGGGGCATCATCTATAATAGGCCATTTTATTTGGTAAATATTTTCCTACTTACTGAAGCGTGCTCATTATTAATGACCAGAAAGGGAACTCCTGCCTCCTGTGGCAGAAGTTGATACATTCGCTTTGTATAATTGCTGTGTATAGTTAGCCATGTGGTCCTTCAGCTAAAATAAATTGCCTTCTTCCCATAAGAGGCTCCCACAGTGTCACGGGAGAACGAGAGGGAAATTGGCCGCTGAGACTAATCTCTTAGCTAACACGATGGACGGATCCAGAAACTGAAGGCAGATGGCAAGTTCGAGATGAATAGTATTTTTTAATGGCTTCAGAATATCTCTGTCTGTAAACGGCTTTGCTGAATGACAACATGTAGGGCAATTTAATTTATCTATTGCTGCGTTGTCAGACCTTCTGAGAACTGTTCTCCCATTTGTCTATTAGGACAAAAACTGATCTCCTTTCAAAGGGGGAAATATAGGATGCTACAATTTAAAAGGCCAGTAGAGAGGAAGGGTTAGAAGAAAACACTGCAATTATTTACAAATAGATGACAAGGATCCTTCCACACCAACAGTCTCTTGCATTTTGGCATTTGAAGATAGCAACTCCCTGTTGAGATTTAATGGCAGAAGTTGAACTCTGAACTCTGAAATGAACTAGGCCCAAGGTCTAGGAGAAAAGGTCATGATAAAGACAGCACACCCTGTCTGTCTCCAATGACTAAGAATTCACATTCTACTGATGAGATTAACCCTTCATCATCCAAGCATGTGATTTGAGAAATGCTACTAATGAGAACACAGCTTGTCTGTATGCTGTCCGGAAAGAAGGTGTATAAAAGGTAATCAGTGGTAAAATTGAAGGAAGAAATAAGTTCATACCTCTAAGTTTCAATTTCTAGAAATGTTTAGAAAAAGGCGTACTTCCCATAAGAAGCAGGTTTGAAGGAAAAGGTGTACTTCCCATAAGAAGCAGTTTTTGTTTTTGTTTTTGTTTTCCTTTGCGGTACGCGGGCCTCTCACTGCTGTGGCCTCTCCCGTTGCGGAGCACAGGCTCCGGATGCGCAGGCTCAGCGGCCATGACTCATGGGCCCAGCCGCTCCGCGACCTGTGGGATCTTCCCGGACCAGGGCACAAACCCGTGTCCCCTGCATCGGCAGGCGGACTCTCAACCACTGCGCCACCAGGGAAGCCCCAAGAAGCAGTTTTAAAGGAGCATCTTAGAGCGGTGAATAGAAAACAACTAGCATTTGTTACAAGTTAGCAGATATACTCACCCTGAAATTAAAGGATGAGAGTTAAACAGAGGGGAAGTTATATGGGAACAATAATTTTATGGTAAGAACAAAGTCACAGACACAGAGGAAGTTAGACCATGGTCAGCTTTTCCCTGTCTTTTCTGATGTTGGAAGTGAAATGATGCAGAAAGCTGTTCTTCTTTCTTCTGTGTTGCATCAGGCCTTCAAAACATACAGGTGCTAGTAATTAGTGACCCCTTGCAATTGATGTTGTTGTTTTAATAAAGCATCATATTTAGATTGGGATCATTTACCCTCTCTCTCAAATCTGAAGATAAGCCTGGCTTGTTTATTCACATTCTTCATTCAGCTTTACAGATATTTCTTGATTTCCTGCAATGTTCAAGGCATTTGTAGACACTGACCACACTTTATAAGCCCCCAATTGGGTCAAGAGTCCTTATTTGTACAGTGAGATAAAATATTTGAAATCGAGACTCTCTCCAAAGTTCCAAATTATAAGCTTGGTGCCAGGAGCTGAAAGGAAACATTAAAAAGCTCTTCAAGGCCTTGCGTACACAGGAATTAAATAATTACAAAAATAACTACAGCAGAAGGTGCTCTCAGACAGGCGCCCCCAAGAAGGCACAAACTAAGCCGTGCGGTTGCCCTATATGCAGAGTCCCAGGCCCATCACATACAAATCACGTGACCCTCTGTAGGTGGCTGGGTCTCAGGGAGGCCTGGTCTCCACGGTAGGGTGGGGATAATAATAGCTAGTTAACAGATGTGCTGTGAGGATATAAGGCCTTGGAACATATGAGCTGTTCAAACAAAGCGTTGAAAATGCATTGTGGATTTAAAAGAAGGAGTGACATTAGAGTAGAGAGAGGTGGACCAAGACAGGATCCGTGTTTTAAGGTGGTGTTTGAGGTGTCTGAGGGGTGAGCTTTCCACAGGGGGACGATGTGCTGGGAGGAGGAGCTGCGTGTGCAGGGAGGAGTCACTGCTTCTAGTGTCCCGGCGTCATTTAGGGCATCCTGGGGACGAACACCTACTCAGCTGAGAGCAGCTGGAAGGATAAAGAAAAGAGAGCCAAGGACACAACATGGGCAATGCTGGTGGGTAAGAGGAGGAAGTACAGGGGGCAAGAACAGAATGTAGTCTGAGAGTTAGAGGAAAACCGGAAGAGAACAGCATCACAGATGCTGAGAGACGAAAGAATGTCAGTGGGAGCGGTGGTGTCCAATGTTTCAGTGAGCTGGACAAGGAAAACCAAGGAGACCAGTAAATCGGGTGAGTAAGTGGTCAGTGGTAGTCTTCAATGGTGATTCTGTAACGAAACTAAACCTGTGCTGCTATGCCCGCGTCTCTTACAGAGGTTGGGTTTGTCGCCTTGTATTGGGAAGGGCTTGGCCTTTTCTGGCCATGGGTCAGGGCCCTCCCCATGCCTCATGAATGGGATGGATGTTGCAGTGTCAGGAAAGCCGGTTGTCCAGGGAGGACATTGGAGATAAGAAGGCAGGCAGGAGACAGAACTCCTAGACCTCTGTGGGTCTCACTTCCTTGAGTCTGGACTCTAACAGGAGTTTAAGAAGGGCCTGAAGAAACTTCTAGAGAGAGGAAAATGCCCTCTGCACACAGAACTAGCAGAGAGGCATCCTCAAGCTAGAATCTATGAGGAGGCCCTACAGAGTGGGGCAGGTCATTTGGCTTCAGGTGATTCCTTCAGCCTGTTTACCCCAGATCTTCGTCCTGTCTTGTTTAGAGGTTTCTGACTGGTCTTAGTTGTGCTGGGGGAAGAAGTATGGTCTGACCTGATCTGGACTGAGAGCAACCGCAGAGGGGAGTCGGGGTCCAGGGGAGGCCAGAGGGTGAGATGAGGAAACAGGGGAGGTGGGTTTAGAGGTGAAGAGAGGGCGGGAGCTGTGGCGGGCTCCCGGCTTCCTCCCGTCATTGGCATATTGCAGACGTTGATCTGGCGTGAGGGGAGCGGTGCGGGGATGGGGGACTCATCGCTAGCAAGGCCCCGCCCACGTCCTCTGGGAGCCTGAGAAAATAATCGGGTTTAGGGCCTTCGCTCCAGCAGCGTGGAGGTGTCTGCAGGTAGGGGAGGGTCTGTGCGAGGCAGAGAGGGGTGCTGGAGGGGCAGGGGGCGCGGAGGGCTCAGGTGGTCAGGCAGCCTTGAAGATTCCTCTGCTGCAGCACAAAGAAAGACACTCCCAGGGAGAAAACGGGTGGTTTTTTGAGGGAAAGAAAAAGGAAGACCCTTCAGACGGCCTTGGCCCTAGAAATTGAGATCCGCACAGGGAGACAGGGCAGGGTGGAGGGCCTGCGGGGGCATTTTGGAAAAGGTAGGAAGGAAACAGATGCCACGTAGTCCTGAAGGCTGGCTCACCAGTCACCGTGTGGTGACAGCTGCCAGACAGCAGGTGTTAGGTCTTAAAGGGGGGATATCATTGGCCTCTGACATGCCCTCTGGCTGAGCTACCCAAGCCCCAGGGCAACTGTCTTCAGGTTGTGGCCTAGAAAACTGCAGATTAGACACAGTCACACCTGTGACATAGTCACACCAGGCGAAGCGCATGCAGGTTGCTGCCTGGACTGCCCCTTACCTGTTTCTCTCTCTAACAAACTTCTATTCAACCTCGACGCTTCAGCTCCATGGTCAGCGACACCTTCCTGAACTTCCCAGGCAGAACTAGTTTTCTTTCTTTGCTCCCTCCCGCCCACTTGTATCTGTAACTCCTGCCATTGTTGTAACATTGGCAGGACTGTGTGGTCCACCCCCAGACTGTGAGCTCCCTGAGGGCAGGGGCTATGTCTTTTCACCTTCGTGGGCAGGGTTTGGCGTGGCCCACACTCCACAGCTCAGGCTTCCATCCGACACACAGCACCACAAACCGCCAGGAGCTCCAGCCTCCCATGAGCACTGCTCCACGGGTGCTCACTTTTCTCGTTCGGGTTCACCTTCATTCCCACGTAAACCACCCAAACAACAGTTCTTCTCAGCCTCCTTACGGTGCAGCCAGCTGTCCTGCACACGCTGATTGGGTATCAGTCACAACTTTTAACAGGGCTTTATTTGGAGCTGATAAGGGAGCAAGTGATCTACGGAAATAATCGATGAAGGAAGATAGATTTCCCTTTGATTTGGGAATCCTTTGTTTCATCACACCCTAAATTTAATCTGAGAGAGAGAGAGAGAGAGAGAGAGGGAGACTATGAATGAGATCACGTGTGTGAGCTATAAGCACTTGCTCATCAAAGTATGATTCAGACCAGTAGCACCATGTCTCCTGGGAGCTCATCGGACATGCAGGATCTCAGGCTTACCCAGACCCGCTGAGGCAAAATCTGCCTTTTAACCAGATCTCCTGCCGATTCACAAGCACGTTCAGAAGGACGTCTTGCCATTTTCAACAACATGAACGGACCTTGAGGACATTATGCTAAGTGAGAGGAGTCAGACGGAGAAAGACAAATACTGCATGATCTCACTCATATGTGGAATCTAAAAAAACCAAACTTGTAAAACCCAGAGAGTCAATGGTGGTGCCAGGGGATGGAGGTGGGAGGATAGGACAGGGGATGGAGGTGGGAGGATAGGACAGATGTTGTTTAAGGGAACAATCTTGCAACCTGTAGTAAATAAGCCCTAGAGATCTAATCTGCAGCATGGTGAGTACAGGCAATATTGTCGTATAATCAGCAAACTTGCTGAGACTAGAACAATTATTCCAACCACTAAAAAAGAGATGACAATTATGTAACATGAGACAGGTGCTAATTATCACTACAGTGGCACTCAAATACAATACATAAAAGTATCAAATTAACATGTTGTATACATTAAATTTACATAATGGTATACGCCAAATGTATTTTAATGAAAAAAAAAAAAACTAAGAAGCACCATCAGTGGTGAAGAACTGATACGAGTAACTTACTATTATAGGAGATGCAGCCAGACAATTATTCTGTTTCTTTTTTTAAAGTGATGGACCCACTAAATTTACTTTGTGTCTCAATAAAGGTCATGAGGAGTGGTTTGAAAAACAGTACATTAGGGCTTCCCTGGTGGTGCAGTGGTTGAGAGTCCGCCTGCCGATGCAGGGCACACGGGTTCGTGCGCTGATCCGGGAAGATCCCACATGCCGTGGAGCGGCTGGGCCCGTGAGCCGTGGCCGCTGAGCCTGCGCGTCCGGAGCCTGTGCTCCGCAGCGGGAGAGGCCGCAACAGTGAGAGGCCCGCGTACCGCAAAAAACCACTTCGTTAGTTCATCTGCTTTTCCGAGCTTGACCCATAGATTGTAAAGTTCCCATTGATGCTTTCAGGGCTTCTCAGACCTTCCAACACCGCCCCCCCCCCCCCCCCCCCGCCAATGGCAGTAGACAACCACCACTGTGCACCCCCGGTTGTCTGGGGTGTGAGAAGAAACCACTGAAAGCTTGAAACTTTGTTTGAAGTGTTTCGGTTTGTTTTGAAACTACAGAAATTTTACGTACAGATTTGATTTGTAATATCTGTTTGCTTTGGCATAAAAACATGTTTTTTATTGTGGAAATTTTCAAACACGCAAAATAGATTAGTATGGTGAATCCCCTCTTATCATCACCCTGCTCTAAAAATTATCAATGTTCTGTCCTTCTCTTTCACCTTTCTGTGTCCTCCAACACACACAGATAGAGACAGACACACACACACACACACACACACACACACACACACACACAAAGTATTTGCTGGAGTTTTTTCAAAACAACTTCCAGACAGCACGTTATTTCACCTCAAAATTCTCTAATGGGTGAGGACTTTTTAGAAATTAAAGTTCAATATCATTACCACACCTAACAGAATTACCAATAACTCTTCAGTATCATCTCGTTCTCAGTCAGTCTTCAATTTTCCCTAGTTGTCTCAAAAAATGTCTTTTTATGACGGAATAGTCTGAATCGGATCATAAAAATATCCACATATTGCATGTGGTTGACGGCTCCCTTAAGGGAGTGCCCCCACTTTTTGTCTATTTTTAATGCTGTTTATTTGTGGTAGAAACTGAGTAATCTTTCCTAGACATCTTCCTTAATTAGGTACTTGGCTAATTGTAACCCCTGGTGTCATTTAACATGTTCCTCTGTCCTCCACATTTTTAAAACCTGCTTGGTAGGGGACTGATCCACATCAGGTGTAACTTTTGGCAGGCAGGGCCAAATGCTAAAACGTGCAGTCCTGTGCTTTCATCCTATCAGGGGTGCTTGCCCCACGCTGGGGGCTACTAAGATTGGCCAGTGGGTTGAGGGGGTGTCAGTCTGATCCATCAATTATAAAATTCCCGTCAACATTTTACCTGATAGTTCGGGGGCCACTGAGGTTTGTTGCCTGGAGCCGTAATTTCACCAGGGTAACAAATGGTGATTTGCTAATTCTGTCATTTCTTCCACCTTTATTAGCTATAATATAAAAAATAACTTTCCCTCATCAGCTATTTGCCTACCCTGAAGTACCCTAAGAGTAAAATAAGATAAATGCTTTATTCTTTCCCTTTATTAACCAATTTTCAAAATGAGTAGTTACCCTCACAAGATTGTTTACAGCCCCATTTTACAGAAAAGGAAACTGAGTCAGCGAGAGGTTACATGACATTCCCAAGATCACAGAGCTAGTAGAGGACAGAGCAGCAATTCAGATTTTAGTCAGACAGACTGCAGAGTCCCTTTAACTCTCTTGACTTTCCACTTCATATGTATAAACATGTTAAAATGTTAGTACAATAGATTCATAAGTAGGAATTACTTTCTTGCTTAAGAAAACATATCCTTATTGACTTAGATACCCCTCCACAATGAGATATCACCTTACACTTGTCAGGATGGCTATTATCAAAAACAAAGACAAAAAGCAAAAAACAAACAAACAAAAACAAAAGACAAGTATTGGCAAAGACTTGAAGAAACTGAAACCCTTGAACACTGTTGGCAGAAATTTTAAATGGTGTAGTCTGTATGGACAATAATATGGAGGTTCCTCAAAAAATTAAAAATGAAACTACCATATGATCCAGCAATCCCACTTCTGGGTGTTTATCCAAAGAATTGAAATCAGAATCTCAAAGAGATATTATCCTTCCCATGTTCATTGTAGCACTCTTCATGGTAGCTAAGATGTGGAAACAATGTAACTGGCCATCAGTGGATAGATAAAGAAAATGTGGTATATACACACCATGGGATTTTACTTAGCTTTAAAAAAGAAGGAACTCCTAGAATATATGACAACATGCATGAACTTTGATAACACTATTAAGTGAAATAAGTCAGTCACAGAGGACAAATACTGCATGATTCCACTCAGATGAAGTATTTAAAATAGTCAAACTCATTGAAGCAAAGAATAGAATCATGGTTACCAGGGGCTGTGGAGAAGGGGAGATGGGGAGCTGCTAATCAGCAGGTATCAAATGTCAGTCATGAAAGAGAAACAATTTCTAGAGATCTGCTGTACAACACTGTGCCTGTAGATAACAATATTGTACACTTCAAAATCTGATAAGAGGGTATATCTGATGTTGAGTGTTCTTACTGCAATAACACTTAAAAGAAAAGAGAAAAAGAGAAATAAATTTCCCTGTCATTTGGAGAGAAAGAAACCTGAATGGAAGACTAAATATAAAGAATGATTTTCTTCTCCATCAAACTTTGGAAAAGTATCAAGTGCATTGTTACTACTATTAACGAAATATCTGTGCAAATGACCCTGAAGAACGTTTCACTAACGTTTAGCTTACGAACTGTAAGCTCGCGGCTTTTTCAGATGACTTCTAATTAACTAGTATCACTCACATCAGCAAAAGGCTTCCTCCAAACTTCCACATAACAACGAATTGTCTAGAGAAGTAGCTAGTCAGAAGGATGGGGATGGGGTTATCACCTGAAATACAGATATTCGATGGTGAAATAGACATTAGAAAATGAGATGCTAAAAATGCTCGTGTGGCTGAGTATTCACAAAGTGAAGAGGTTGACGAGGAAGCAGTTTGGAAACAGTTTGGAAAGCTGCAGGTTATAGAGCCCAAGGGATGAAAGAAACAAAGGTTGACAAGGAAGCAGTTTGGAAAGCTGCAGGTTATAGAGCCCAAGGAATGAAAGAAACAATACTCATTTAAAATACAAAAATATTGCTAGATGCACAAAAACTTCTGCAGCTCCATTCCTTTCTGCCTTTCGTGGTTTATTTCTTGGTACTCCCTTGTGGACGCCGCCCTTTGCCTGCAGAAGGACTCTGCTTTCACTACAGCATAAGCTCCGTGGGGCAGAGATATGAGTCTATGCTGTTCACCACTGTCGCCCCGGTACTAAAACAGTGTCTGGCACACAGTAGGCACTCAGGATATTTTTCTTGAACAAATCTATAACCTTTCCTATGAAAGCCCTATAGTTTCAAGGTCCAACTCAACTCAAGCCCATTTCTTTCAAGAAACTGTAATTCCTCCATCTGATAACATTATTAATTGCTCTATTACATCAATACTTTGTACCTTGTTTTAGTTTTTCTTTAATTCATAGATTTCTTTGCCACTGGATAATTAGTCCCTGCTAGTTTTCCCAAAGATATAATCCAAGGATGTGTTGCATCAATTCTACTCATGGTGCTTAATTTTAAAAGTTGTATGCTAGGCTTTGCCCCAGACCTACAAAATCAGAATTTCTGGAGGTGGAACCCAGGAATCAGCACACCTTACCATTTTCCCAGATGAGTCAGGTGCACACTGAGGTCTGAAAAGCCACCGAGGAGGCCTCTTTCATCTTTTGCTTCCATTGTGCTGACACAGGGCTTGAGCTTCGCAATCAATGTTTATTCCATTGAATTGAATTGAACTAAGTGATGGCCATAGTGATGCTGCAACTAATTTTCTTGTTAATTTTGAAATGCAGCCGCCTTCCCAGAGGAAGCAATACATGGAGTTAAAATTACCTGAGTTTCTCTATAGGACAACAGAAGACAAATTTAAAAACACACAAAATTCTGATTTTTGTGTAAATTTCATGTATGTAAGCACACACAGAGAAAACTAACTACACAATACACAACACCTGTGTACATTTTTTTTTTTTTTTTTTGGTACGCAGGCCTCTCACTGTTTTGGCCTGTCCGTTGTGGAGCACAGGCTCCGGACGCGCAGGCTCAGCGGCCATGGCTCACGGACCCAGCCGCTCCGCGGCACGTGGGATCCTCCCGGACCAGGGCACGAACCCGTGTCTCCTGCATCGGCAGGCGGACTCTCAACCACTGCGCCACCAGGGAAGCCCCTGTGTACATCTTAATGAACATTTGCAAACGGAACACAAGCATGCAACTAGTACCCAGATCAGAAATAGAACAGGACTCGTATCACAGAAGCCCCTTCCTTCCTGCCTCTTCCTGTCACTACAGTCCTTTGAGGGCAGCCACCAGCCTGACTGCTAACACCGTAGATTTGTTTTAGTGTTTGTGTGCTTACATATTTTAAATCAATCAATCTATCTATCGATCATCTATCTATCCATCTATCTCCATGTTGTCACATTCATTTGTTCTCCCTGCTGTATAATGTTCCATCACATGAACATAGTTCAGTTTGCTTATCCTCTCTACATAGATGGATATTTGAGTTGTTTTCAGTTTGAGGCTATTATAAATAGTGCTGCTATGAATATTTTTGTATATGTCTCTTCGTGAACACATGTAGCTCTTTCTGTCGGGTATATACCTAAGAGAGAAATTGCTGGGTCATTGGGTATCTACATGTCTGTCCAGCTTGAATAAATACTGGCCAAATTTTTCACGCCTGTCTGTATTCATGCCATCATATTGCCCTCCCACACTGATGCTGGGCTTGGCCACGTGACTTGCTTTGGCCAATGGGACAGCAGAAAACTCAATGTAAACACAACTCACAAAAGTACTTACCGTTTTTGGCTTTCTCTCTTGCTTCTTTGTGGTCACATGTCCAGGCTAGCCTGTTGGAGGATGTGAGAGACATGGGGAGGAGAGCAGAGTCATCCTGGATGAGGCCATCCTACTAGCCAGCCCGCAGCCATCCTGCCAGCTGACCACAAGTGTGTGAACAAGCCCAGGTGAGAGGAACTGAGCTTAACCCACATCAGCAGAGCTGCTCACTTGACCCATAGACTTGTATGAAATAAGAAATAATTGTTTTTCTAAATCACTAAGCTTCAGTGTAGTTTGTTACACAGCAATAGCTAACTGCCACACTGCTAAACAGATGTCTAAAGAGTTGTGCCACTGACACTTCACCTAATGTCTGAAGATCTGAAGTTCCACATCCTCATCAATATTTGGCATAGATTAAAATATATGAAATTGTTGATATTTGACTATTTCTGACCTGCAAAAATTGCAATTTCATATAGTTCAACCTAATACATTTTTTCATTTTAATTCTTCTTGGGAATGTATAATCATATAAAATTGTGGATTTAATTTCCATTTTCCTAATAACTAATGAGGCTGTGCACCCTTTCATATGTTATTTAGCTAGTGGTATATCCTCTTTTGTGAAGTACGTGTTCAACGTTTTAATCCATTTACCTATTGGATTAGCTGCCTTTTGGCCATTATCTTAGGAATACACACAGAGACACCCCACACACACACAGGCAATGAGCCCTTTGTCAGGTATATGTATTGGAGGTATCTTCTCTTACTCTGTGATTTCCCTTTTTACTTTCTTAATGGTACCCCTTGGTGAACAGGATTCCTTAATTTTAATGTAATGCAATTTGCCCGTTTTTTAAATATAAATTTATTTATTTTTGTTTATGATTTTTGACTGTGTTGGGTCTTCGTTGCTGCACGCAAACTTTCTCTAGTTGCGGCAAGCAGGGGCTACTCTTCGTTTGCTGTGCGCAGTCTTATTGCGGTGTCTTCTCTTGCTGCGGAGCATGGGCTCTAGAGCGCACAGGCTTCAGTACATGCAGTGCGTGGGCTCAGTAGTTGTGGCTTGCGAGCTGTAGAGCACAGGCTCAGTAGTTGTGGCGCACAGGCTTAGTTGCTCCGTGGCATGTGGCATCTTCCCTGACCAGGGCTCGAACCCATGTCCCCTGCATTGGCAGACAGATTCTTAACCACTGTGTGACCAGGGAAGCCCCAATTTGCCCATTTTTAATCTTCATTCTTGTAAGCGCTTCTTTGCCAACCCCAAGGTTATGAAGATATTCTCCCATGTTTTCTTCTAAAAGCCTTGTTGTTTTGCCTTTCATATTTAGAATTCTGATCCACCTGGAATTGATTTTTCTAAGTATGGTATGGGGGGAGGGGTCAAGATTCACCTTTTTCCCAGATGGGGATCTGTTGACCAATAAACGTCCATGGACATTTATTATAAAGGTGCTGAGTTATAGCGTTTGGCTTTCACATCTTTCATAGGGAGGCAGCACAGGTCATAGGAAGAGCTCCCACTGGAGCTAGTCCCAACCCTGCCACAAGCTCCCTGGCTCTGTGACCTTGTGCAGGTCACAAGAGCTGTGTCTGTTGGCTCATATGTAAAATAAGGGGTTAGATTAGATAATCTCCGTCATTCCTTTCAGAAGGCAGAGGTGACATAATACTCCAACTATGTCTGGCATTGTTAGTTCTGGAAACTCAGGGAACATATTTAACATGTCTGAGTCCCAATTTCCTTACCTATAAGATGGGAACAATCATACCTCATGGAGGGCTGTTGTGAGACTAAGGAAAAACATACATGAAGTTCTGTACTTGGCATGTTATATTGTTCAACAAAAGGTACCACCCCTGTTGTTAATAGCCATGCTGGTCACAGCAAACACAATTGCCTTTATTTAAATTCAGTAAAAATAGAGTTGGTACCTCTACACTGGCCATAGAAGTTTGCACACAAGTTTGCTTGGTAGGAAAGTTAACTTGCCCTGTGATGAGAATCTTAATTTTGCCTAATTCTCTTCATTCCTAAGAGACGTTATTTAGTAAAGAAAGCAAGGGGGAAGAAAAGTCACACCGATATAAAAATCAGCTTTCTTAAAGTTGCTTCCCATTATCCTTGAACTCAAAAAAGTTTATCTTAAACATTCGTAGAGTCCAGGACAGGAGAGAATGCCACAGCGATACTTATCCACCATGAATTATGAAGTCTTTAGTCATTAAATTTCTGCAAAGGGACTGATTCCGACTCTCCGCCTACCCCATCGCTCCCTCACTCTCAGCTCACTCTGTTTTGCTTCATAGTAATTACCGCTACCTGACATATTGCCCTGCCTTTTTGTTAATCATCTGTCGCCCTCAGCTCCGTGGGAGCAAGAGCGTTGCTTAATTTATCCTGTAGTTTCAGCACCTAGCAGAGCACCTGGCACACAGCAGACGTTCGGTAAATATTGTTGAATAAATGAATGAAGGCAAAATAAGAATCATATAGAACATGGATCAAAAGTAGTAACAATTTTCAATTAGGTCCATGCTGTATTTAATCTGATATAGAAATCAATAATGTATTCTGACTGCAATTCCTCTATCAACCCCAAACTCTAACTAATTATTGTAGATATTCAGTAATAACATTACCACAAAAATATTAGCCCTGTTAATAATCAACACATTTTTCTCAAGTGCATCTTCACCTTTGGGGTCTCTGAGGAGGAAATTGATATTTCACACACACATATGCTGTAATTGGTTCGGTTTATTTTTTTTAAGGGGAACCATCTAATAAATATGGTTACTGAAAATTATTCAAAAATTTATTTTTCTTTTCTCTAAATAAAAGCAGACGTGGGAATCATGTTTTTACTATAAACAGATATGAAGTTTTACATGTTGAGTGGTAGAAGTTTGGTCAGTTTTTCCTTTACCAAAATAAATTGTTAATTAAGATAGACAAAAACCAGGAAACATCGAAGTTAGTCATTTAATTTCCTTACTTATTCAGAACTGCCTAGAGTCATTTCCTGCAGGAATTTCACGTCTTCACATGGAAGTGTTTCAGCAGCTGGTAACGAAGTCATCAACTCAGGCAGTGGGTGATACTCCAGGGTCCGGTTACGAATCAGATGTTTGGGTTTTTTGTTGTTATTTTTGATTTGTGAAGGAGCCACATCACCTTTAGAAAGAAATCTAAATACCTTTTAGAATGCTGTTTCTGCATTGGTCTGAAGAAGCAATTGGGTCTAGTGGGAGAAACTGCAAACAAGGAAATCTGATTTCTAGATTTGTCTCAGCCACTAATTAGTTGTATGACCTTAGCTTTCACCTCCTGTACCCTAATAGCCTCATCTACGTGAGGGTTGTAACACTCGAATTTACACTACCAAGTTGTTTTTAAGATGGAAGGCATACTAGCCAAACTCTGAATGTAGCTATTTTTGTTGATGTGTGTGACTCCAGTATATGCCATAAAGCTTGTAATATTCTTAAGGATAAAGCCCTTGTCTTATACTTCATTGGATCCAGCCATGGCCAGTGCAATGTGCTGGGAGGATAGCAGAGGACTTATAAATCAGAGAAATCAACGTCTTTTGCAGTATTATAAGGAAACGATCGCTATTCCTTACAGGTCTGAAGTGTACAAGCTTTTTTCTCATTCCTAAGTTGGCTATTTGGGAAACAGAAACCAGTCAGCTACCCATGCTATTATTTTTTTTTTTTTAAGCATAACAAGAGATTGGAGCACATCTACAGTACTATGTCACTGTAGTTGGGGTGAGTGGGGGGCTGGGGGTTGGGACTAAAGGTATACAGTACTCTTTTCGTGTCTAAATGTTTTCCCAACAGAACCAGTCAACTGAACAAGGAAGGATACCAGTAATAAGTCATATTTTAAGAGATTCTTTTGTTTAGTTTGGCAAATCAGAAGAAATAAAGCAGTCTGCATATTTCCCAAATTGAGTGAGAACATACTGAATTTTGGCAAACTTGAATCAATAAGCTGGAAGGAAAATTCAAACTCTAATTTCAGGAGAACTTGGCTTCTGCAGGTTAAACCATGCAGTCGTGGGTGTTCTCCGACTCGTGGGAGAGCTCGGTGCTCAGCTTGCACTTGCACTGAAGCTGAGTGTTGGGAGAGTCAATTAACTTCTGAATGAAGACATTGTTTGGACAGTATAGTAGGAGAGAAGATGGAACACGTATTATCCAACTCTTTTGACTGTATTACGTTTATTGAGAATAAGTTACACATTTCTATCAGTAAAGCACCTCATTCATTGTGGATACGAAGCTGAATTCTTTCATATTTTACCTAGCTATCACTGCTCCTATCCTTAGTGGTTCAAAAAACTCTACAGGCATGATTGCTGAGCATATGATGAATTGTGGGCATATGGGAATATCAAACATTGGAGTGTGTTGATTCTGCACAACACTTATTTTAAGTTTGTGTTCATTTTAATGATACACTAAACAAATTATTATGAGTATTGTGTTCAGGTTCTGCCATCAGACTTTATAGGTTAATTCTTTATGAGTAGCATGGATTTGAGAATGCTATTGGATTTCTTTGAGCCTCTGTTTCCCCCATCAATAAGATAGTGATAATAATTGCTTCTTTCTCAGGGGGTTAATGTAAGAAATAAATGAGTTAATCTAGATATACTTTATCACAAAGAAGATAGCCTGTAAATATTAGCTAGTAATATTACAATCATCATCATCATCTGGACGGTCACCTTATAACAAAGTACTGCCACAAGATTTCACAGTATCTGTGTTTAAGCCCCTGTTGATGCCAAGAAGTACGTTCATTGTCATAGGTAAATGAGAAAAGAAGAGAGGTTAGAATTAACACCTAAATGATATATCTGTGCCAGAGGAAGTTCAAATGACATGGTGGTTCAAATAGAGAAAACGGATGGGGAAATGGGACGGCCATGCAGCAAACCTCTGTACATGCGCCCCGAATCAGAGAGAGCCTGCGTGAGGGCAGCCAGCACCGTATTCACGCTATGAACAGTGATTCAATTTCACCAAAACAGTATCGTCTGTCACATTAAACTAATATTAATTTGACTATATTGGGTTTGTTTTCCTTTCATTGTAAACTTTCAGTTTCATGGTTGTATTAGGATGTAAACATAAGGAGTTCATGCCTCGTTTTATACTTAAACATATTTAATACTTTAAAATTTTAAGCCAACACTAGAGGTGCACAAATTTCTTTTCCTTTAAGGGATCTCTACATTATTCAATTTTGAGAAACACTGATGTTTGGTAGAGTGAGGCTGTAAATAATGTTGGGGGCAATGCCCAATTACATGATTCACATATATTTGCAAAAGCTCACTGTGTACAGGGCATTTGCTGGCCACAAACAGTGATAAAATGCAAACTGTGTTTGTTTAGTTTGGAAAGATAGGAAGGGTATGTATGCGTGCATGAAAGAGAGAGAGAGAGAGAGAGAGAAGGAAGCCACAAACAATGCAGGGTGACACTAAGCATCACGTGAGCAGCATAGAAAATATCATAAGAATTCAAGAGAGGCCCTGGTTGCAGACGGCTGAGATGACCGGGTATGGTTCTGTGGGGACATGAGATTTGAGCAACTCCTTAAGTAAAGATGGTAGAAGGCATTCCAGTTTTAGGAAATGGATATCTGGAAGTAAGGAACAGTGTAGGCAAAAGAGGCAGTGGTGTTAGTTATATTCAGTTGCTTACTGCCCGATTTAGAGCAAAATATTAAAATAAAACTTTCCCGGTAAAAGCAACATATTATATATAGACAGTTTCAAGTGACCCAAGAGAAGAGTAGGTGTCTGCGCACTAGTCTGGTCAGAAGTTCACATGTTGCTGTCACAGCTGCTGTGAAGTAGAATCTCTGTGACCTGCCACTCTTGGAAACTTCCGAGCAGCTAAGAATCATGGGATTTTCTCACTTTGATTTGTGAACTTTGCCCCGAACTGGCAACGCAGTGATATAACTGACCTTTTAAATGAGTTTTCAAATGCCAGTAGTTTATAAATTAAGCAGAGGGCTTTTGTCCCTGAAAAGGAATTAGGGATTCTTTGTCTCAGATAAATGCAAAAATAGGTAAATTTTTATCTGTGCTTAATATTTCTCTCCACATATTTTTCTTATATCTGTGGTGCCTACCATTGCTTATCTGCTGGCAAATTCCAGCAGATAACAAGTTAATGATCAATTAGCAAACAAATACTAGTGGAAACCCATGAAATGCCAATTACATTGACCTGATATGTGTGTTTGCATGTTCATGCTAATAATTTCATAATATGGTCATATTTCTTGTAATTGTTTTTGATTTATGTTTGGAATTAAATAGATCCAAATTATGTGATGCTCTGCAGTGAGTGTGGTGTTCTCCGCAAAGAGTACCATGATTTCCAGAAGCTCCTTCACTTATATTTTAAGAACTGGAGCCTAAGAGAGAAGCTACCTCAACTTTAAATAGAGAGGTAAACTTAGTGTCGTGGGTGACTTTACCATGCTGGAACATAAGCCATGCCCTCTATCAGGTCATGGAGAAGGCGCTGGTGAAGCAGATCGCCAGGCTGGTGTCCAGTTGCCCACAGAGGTGCACTGACTGTCCTTCTTCTCTTCCTGGACTCCCTCACCACACTTCCTGGGATCACCTGAATAAACACCCTGCACACACATCCTTATCTCAGGCTCTGCTTTTGAGGAATTCAAGATACCAGTTTCCCTAACAAATATTTCATTGATCCCTAGAGTCGTGCAAGGGAAAATAATAATTTTAAATATGCCTGTTAAAATACTAATAGACGTCGTTATTCCGTGTTTCCTACGTGCCAAGCATTGTATTGAACGCTCTCCTTACAGTAGCCTACTGAATACGCACAGTAATCATGTGAACTACATATTATTCATATTTTTTAATAATAAAACTAAAGCTTCAGAGGGTTAGATCACTTGCTCAAGGTTACTAGTAAATGACAGATTTGGGATTCAAACCCAAATCCTTTGTGCTTTTTTCTATAAGCTCATACAGAAGTATGATTTAGTCATTTATATCTTTATTTCACTCATAATTTTAACAAAACTACCAGCCCGCAAGAAACATCTCTGTAACAAATATAAACTTAATAAGAGGGAGGAAGGACCCTATATGACGCCTTGCATCCTCCCGATAAGCTACTGTCAAGGTGGATCCTTTCAGTTTCAGAGGAGACAAAAGTAGAGCCGTTATGCAATTGTTTAAAATCAAAATTCAGCTGATACAGGTTTTATCTTTATCCTGGGCATCTCAATTCTTTACTTCGGTTCATAAAGATTCGTCATTAAAGGATTTGTTTTCTTAAGTAGGCAAGTTTCTAGACGGGTATTGGTCTAGAATCCAAGACCCTTCTCCCGTGGTTCAGCCACCCTCCCCCCAAAGTGGCTGTGCTGACGGCCACTTTGGACCCAAATGGAGGAGTCCAGAGGCCCCGTGCCCGCCCCACGCCGCCCACTCTTCGGAGCAGGCTCACGTGACCTCGGTGCCCCAGATGCCTTCGTTTCCTCATCTGTAAAAAGCAGAGTTTCTTTCACCTCTCATCTTGCTAAAATTCTCTAGAGATTGCCTGAAGGGTTTTTTCCCCCATTTCCTTATTTCACAAGTAAGACAGGAACACATTTTTGTTTGAAACGATACACAAGTGTACAGAATAAAGTGTGACAAGGTCCCACGCCACCCACCCCGGCACCTTTTCCTCTCCCTTCATGGAGGTTTCCACTGTTACCGGTTTAATGTATATCATTCCAGCCCTTTTCTCATGCAAGAAACCTTTGTGTCTTGATGGCGGGCTATCATGGAGCCCTCAGGATTTACCAGGTTCCAGAGTGTGGAATTATCTTCTGTGTGTTTGGGGGAAATGGAGCTTGTGGCAAAAGAGAAAGTGAGTTACTAATTGGATTTATGGCCATTACTCCCAGGGCAGCCCTCTGCCCTCGGTAATCTCAAGAGCGGTTCAGATAGAAATCTCTCTCTGCAAAAGATCCAGGAGACTCTGTAAGGAGAAAGCTGGCACGTCTCCTGCTCACCCAATAAAAAGTCAGATAGTTATTAAACTGTCCCTGAAGCTACTGTGATTTACATTCATTTTAATGGTTCTCTTTGTAGAGCAGTCCCTTTAATGGGGGTACCCGCCGGTTCCTATTGGTTGCATTTAAAATAAATATTACACCATCTCCAGCTGTCCAGCTCTCCTTTCATGCTTTGACCTGCCACATAAAGTACAGTGACTTGATATTTCCCCCTGAGAAACTCCCACATGTTCAAGGATGCCCCCCCAGCACATTATTTGTGTAGCAGAGAGGTAGAAGCGGTCCAGGTCTACCCATCATTAGGGAAATGTAGACGTGTACTGTGAAATACAATGTCACGCTCAGAAGTGAGGAGCCGGATGGATAGAAAGCATCTATGGAGAACTTATAATCATTGAGAACAAAGAAAGAAATAGTGAAATGCTATGTATACAATTTAACATGCACCCCTATGTAAGACAATGCTATATGTATGTTCAAGAATATATGTACATATACACACACACTCAAGAACATGTAGCGAACAGAGTAGGGTGGTGCCTCCAGGGGAGAAAGAAATGGGGATGGGAGATGAAAGAGAAAAACTTAAAACTACAACAGACACAGCTCTTAAAAGGAATGATGAATTAGGATGATGCTAAAACTTAATGCTCTGCCCCTGATAGGTAGTAAACAAATAAATGACAAATGAATAAAAGCACAAATCACCTGTCTTTTACTTTCCTTTAAATTAAATTTTATTCCCAGCAAGCATTCATAGACCTCCTTCTAGGTATGTGACATGATCTGAGTTCTGCTCTGTGACCATGGACAAGTTGCTACACCTCTCTGAACCTCAGTTTCGCTAATGGTGAAAATAACAAAAAGGAAAGGAAAGGGAAAACGAGCAATAGTACTACGTAAGTTAAAAACATTGTAAGTTTTGTTGAGAAGATATGGTTTATAAGATTGACACAAGGTAACATCTGAACATGGCGGGCCCTGGCGAGTTCCAAGCACCATGATTTCATCCATGGAGAAAGGGACCATAGTGAAGTCGTGAAAAGCTCTTGGACATCTGTTCCTAACTTACCTCCAGGACTACAAGAGGCAAACGCCTATGTCTGCTGTATGATGTTCAACTGTTAATCTGTTCCTGAGTGAGAGGGCAGTCTGGCCACAACGTGTCACCCCACTGTTACCAGAATTAATTTGGCATAACTGGCCTTACTGCCCACTCCTCCTCCACTGCAAAGGTACGGGCCTGGTCAAAAATGAACCCGTCCAATCCGAGGCGGTGCCGTTCTTCAGACTGTCAGGTGCACCCTCCTAAGCTCTGAGGTCCGAGGTCAATACCCAAATAGAAGGCCACACTGCACCCCCAAGGCTGCCAACCCCAGGCCTGCCCCAATCCAAAAGAAGCCCTTAAAGTCCCACTCCACGTGCTAGAGAGGACAGCAATGTGCCTCCACCTCTCCTTCTCAAACAGAATGCACGGGCCATGAGGGCCTGAGAGAATATACCCTCCCATGTGCTGAGCTGTCAAGGCTTCCGCTGCAAACAAACACCAACAACCAGGAAAACTAGCAAAGCAGAAACCGGACCGAACAGGAACGTGGCTCAGTCTCCTGGTCACTCTGTGCAGACGATGATCCAGCTGGGTCTGGGCCTGGGCTCGTCGTCTAAGGGGCAGCAGGGGATGCCTGGAAGCACCTCGGGGAAGGAGTACCTCCGGGCAGGATGGGAATCAGCACACCCTGGAGCTGTGACAGGGAGTCTCCAGAAAGCTGTTGGCTGCGTCCAAAGATGTCATCAGAGTAAGAACAGGAAGCACTGAAATTATCTCCAGCCTCAAGGTTAACTTGTGCTGGTGGCTTTTAGGAATTCTCTTAGGTTCCGCTTTAAGTCAAATAAAACTGCAATGGAAAAACAGAAAAGACAGGAGAGAGAGAGAACTCAATCTTCTTTCCTCCTTTAAAAGTGTGGCAATCCCAGAGTTTCAGCTGACCACAGAGAAGTAGCCTCTACTGACGAGTGGGCTAAGTTAGACTCTGTCAGTATGTCCCTGCAGCCGAGTATAATCAGAGTATATTCAGAGGCAGCAAAATAGGGGAATCTTTCAAGCTGAGATCGAATCTTCTGGAGATTTTCTAAATCCAGCTCCAATTTCCTTAGGATTTGGACATCTTACACCCTGCCTCTGGCATTATACTGTCACCTTAAATTTTTATGTTGTTGTGAATTTGGGGATTTTTTTTGAATTTTCATGGATGTCTGGAATATGAAAATAAAAGGATTCTACAAGATCTTCAGAAAGAAGCATACTAGAAAGCCAACTGATGTTGGAAAAGAAAGGTTGAAGACCTCACATAAAGACATTAAGACCTTCTATAAAGTTTATTAAAATATGTGGTACTGATTGAGCAAAGGACAGTCAATTCAGTGGCATAGATAGCTCAACCGGAAACATTCTCAAAGATATTTAGTAGCTTAGTGTGTGGAAAAATTTGCAACTCAAATCAGTGGTGAGAGGCTGGGTCATTCCAAAAACGGCGTTGAGTGTCACTTGCAAAGATATCAATTTTGCAAATGGATTACCATCTGCAAAAATATGATACATCTCTTCCACCCTATATCAAATTAATTCCAGGTGGACTAATAAGTTAAATGTTTGCAAAAGAAATCCTCAGATTTCTGGAATAATATACGGGTGACTATTTACACAACCTGAGTGGAGAAGGATCTCCTAAGAGGAATCACAAGGAAAGAAAGTTAAAGGATAATGCTGAGAGGTTTTACTCCATATAAAGACAAGATGTACGTGTCACTGCCTTCCAATGACCAGCAGTCAAGGGCAGGATGGTGTCAGTGAGACACTGGGAAGATACTTTGACATTGGGAGTGAGTGTGTGTGTGTGTGTGTGTGTGCACACGTGCACACATTTATGCGAGTGTGTGTTTTCTTTTTTCAACAGTGATTATATATTATTGTGTAATAAAAAATAGTAATGTTATTTTTTATAACAAATGTCTAGGGACTCAACTTTCAAAGTATTTTCCCCCTAACTAACCTCAAAAACAAGCAAAAACTAAAGTTGATATGTCTCGCAGTAAATAATGCCCTTTCACATACATTGTGATGCCATTTTTCAAAATAACTCAAAAATTAAATGACTTCACTTTTATCTCAACACTTGGTTAATGAGTTTATTGGAACCATGAGTGGTGTGGTGACTTGTCCAACGTCACACAGCAAATGAGAAGCAGAACTGTGAACCATCCCCAGATATCTAGGGATATCTAGATATCTGTACACTGTGTATGTGCTACATCATGTTTTCTTTAACCCTTCATCTTTTGATAAACATTTAGGTGGTTTTCATATCTTAGCTATTGTGAATAATGTTGCAGTGAACATGGGCGTGCAGACATCTCTTCAAGATCCAGATTTCAGTTCCTTCGGAAATATACCCAGAAGTGGGTTTGCTGGATCAAATGGTAATTCTATTATTAATTTTTTGAGAAATCCCCATACTGTTTTCTGTAGTGGCTGCACCATTTTACATCCCCACCAACAGTGTAAAAGGGTTCCCTTTCCTCTGCATCCTTGCCAACACTTGTCCTTTTTTTTTTTAACATCTTTATTGGAGTATAATTGCTTTACAATGGTGTGTTAGTTTCTGCTTTATAACAAAGTGAATCAGTTATACATATACATATGTTCCCATATCTCTTCCCTCCTGCGTCTCCCTCCCTCCCACCCTCCCTATCCCACCCCTCTAGGCGGTCACAAACCACCTAGCTGATCTCCCTGTGCTATGCGGCTACTTCCCACTAGCTATCCACTTTACGCTTGGTAGTGTATATATGTCCATGCCAATCTCACCTCGTCACAGCCTACCCCTCCCCCTCCCCATATCCTCAAGTCCATGCTCTAGTAAGTCTGTGTCTTTATTCCCGTCTTACCCAGTCCTTTTTTTAATAATAGCCATTTGAACAGGTGTGAAGTGATATCTCATTATGGTTTTCACTATGGAGCAAAAGGGAACTTTCGGAGGTGATGAATAAGTGTATGGCATTGATTGTGAAAATGGTTTCATGGGTGTATACTTATCTCCATACACACCAAGTTGTATGTATTAAATATCTACAGCTTTTTGTATGTCAGACCTCAAAAACTACTCAATAAAGTAGTTTTAAGACAAATAAATAATTTAAAGGAATAGGTAATTTAAATTCATGCATGGAAAATTGTGGATTTCCCTAAGAAGTTATAAAGTCTGAAGCCATAACTCTTTATGCTAAAATACCTGTTTATCTTGTATTACTAATCAAAACACTTAAAATCGCTCAGTCTACGACATCTGCTGTCGTATTTTCTCCAAGAACAAATAGGTGGGACTTAGTTTCACATCTATTGCTTGGTTTTTCCAAATGAAAGAAACACAAGGTTTCACGAGCTACACAAGGACCAAGATCTTGTCAGTTTTAAGTTACGGGTCTATCCTGAGTCTGCAGCATGGTAGGCACTCACAAAATAAAAATGAATGGATGAAGGAAGGAAGATTTGGTTCCAAAGGAAGCAGGCCTCCTGTTCTTAGGAAACAGAAAAATGCTTGCAATTTTATTTGGCACAATTTGCAGGAAGGGACCCTCTTTATATTATAGTGATTGAAAGTGGAAAGTTGCCTAACTGTTAAGTTACAGTGGATTATTAAATACATTATAGTCTAGACATGCTCTAGAGACAATTAAAATAACATTACAGAAGTCAACCTAACAATATATCACTTGGATGTTTTCAGTTTCAAGTAACATAAAACACTGACTGAAACTGACTTTAAAACGAGGGCTTTTATTTTCACGCACATCAGGAAGTCCAGAGGTAGGGAGTGTTTCAGGTCAGTTGATTCCCCGCCTTGACAATGTCATCAAGGACCAGGTTCTTTCCATCACTCTGCTCTGCCATCTTCAGTGGCTCAGTGAAAACCTTCACTTTTTCAGAATGGCTGCAAAGCTCCGGGCACCACATCCAATTACATCAATGCCCAGAGGCCCAAAGGACTGTCTCTTCAGGTCTCTTTTCTAGGATCAGGGAAAGTTTTCTCTGGAGCCCCCAGCAGATGTCCCACTATATCTCAGAAGAGAGTCACATGCTTACCCCTAAATTAATCACTGAGAAGAATAGGGTGGCTATTACTGGTGTAGAGTGACGAAGATAAACCCTCATGATCTTGAATATAGTCACCCTCATCTGACAATGCGGAGTAAGCCTCTGAGCAGAAGTGATGACTGGGTATCAGATGTATCAGTCAGGATAGGCTGGGTTACACTGCAGTAACAAACAACCGCAAAACCCAATGGTTTAAAATAGCAAAAGTCTATTTCTTTCTCATGCCACATGTAGGTCACACCAACAAGGTCCCCTTTTCATCACGGTCTCTCGGATATCCAGGCTGATGTGGGAGTGCCATCTCAAACACTGCTGGTCCCTCTACCATAAGGAAATAAAGGGCTCTGGAAGGTTTCAAGCAATTAAACACTCTGACCTGGAAAATGTGAATCACTTCCACTCTCAACTCATTGACCAAAACTAGGCATATGGCCCCACCCATCACAAGGGGGTCAGGAGGTAGGATCCTACTTTGTACTTAGAAGGAAGGAGGAGGACCAGAAATATTTGGCAAACAGCCTCATACTAGGTAAGCAATGGGAAAATATTCATGATACTCTATAAAGTGAACAAAGCATGCAGCAAGAGAATATCCACTGTGTTATCCCAAGTATAACCCCATGGGTGTGTAATAAGCTGAAAATGGTTATTATCTTAACAAATGGCAACTAAATTCCTCTTAGACAGGAGGGCTTCCCTGGTGGCGCAGTGGTTGTGAGTCCGCCTGCCGATGCAGGGGACATGGGTTTGTGCCCCGGTCCGGGAAGATCCCACATGCCGCGGAGCGGCTGGGCCTGTGGGCCATGGCCGCTGAGTCTGCACGTCCAGAACCTGTGTCCCTCTTAGACAGTGTACTGTATTTGCAGAGGAATATACTTTATTAAACCTTTTGGGATGGAAGTATGAGCCTAAAATCTATCAGGGGATAAGAAAAAAGGAAATATCGAAAGTGTTCTATATTAGAACTAAGTAGGAATCTGGGAGGAGGGAGAGCAATGAAGAGGGAACTGTAGAAAGGAACCAGCAGGAAAAGTCAAGCACTGTTAAATATGGCCCATGGACTCTTAGCTATCTTAAAGCAGGCTTTCTCAACAAAGGCACTGTTGACATTTTAGACTGGATGATTCATTGTCAAGGAGGAGGGCTATCCTGAACATTGTAGGATGTCTAGCAGCATCATTGCTCTCGACACTAGTAGCACTTGTGACAACCAAGAACGTCTCCAGTCATTGCCAAATGTTCCCTGGGAGGGGGGAGGGCAAAATCACCCCCATACAATGGTTGAGAACCACGGTATTAGAGAGCTATCTAATATTGTTTTAAATGATTTATACTGCTACAACGTAAACTCTTCCCCACTCCCCGTATGCCCCAAACCTTCAGTGGAGTCTATCAGACACACAAAGATTTTACATGAGTTGTTTCTTTTGGGACATTCAAGAAGTGGGTATGTTTACCCTGAACATGAATGGGGGCTTTGAACAAAATTTCAAAGACTTAAAGGGAAGGAGACTCTCGACTGATTGGATTGATAGATACATACATACATACATACACAGTGAAAGTAGAAAGACATAGAATAAGGCACATGGAGGCTTCTCCTCCAACATCCATTCCTCTTCTCAATGTCTCCCCCACCACATACCTGACACGTTGTTTGTCTCCCTCCAGCTCTAAAGGATGCTGGTTGTTCAGGCAGGGTAATACCAGGTCTCCCGTTTTAGTGATTATCTCAGGAGTGGGCCAATCAGAGCACAGCTCAGAACTCTTGTTCAAAAGCTAAAAGAAGTGATGCTCTTTTTCCCTATGAAGATCGTTGTGAGAGCCTGTAGCCCTGGCCTTGCAGGCGTAGGGAAGCCAGGCTGAGAAAGCAGCCCATCAATATACAAGAGATGACCAAGAATAATAGAGATACTGAGCGGAGAGCTGATCAAACCAGGTACAACACCTCCCCTGCCTGCCCCTGAACTTCTCACTCATAAAAGCCCCAAAGTCCCCTTTATTGTTTAAGCAAGTTTGAACTGGGTTTTCTGTTACTTGCTACAGAAGGCCGTCTAACTGATTAACATGTGGTAAAATAGATACGATACGCTAGATGCCTCTGAATATATGCATAGACACATGCATATGCATAATTGGATAGCAAACATGCACTCATGCGCAGACACATGCATAATTTAAAGGTCTAGACAGAAAAACATCAAACATTAACAGTGACTTAGATTGTAGGAGTGCAGGCAACTTTAATTTCCCCTTTATGCTTTTCCAAATTCTCTTTAATAAACATGCATTAGTTTTGCTAGCAGAAAGAAATCATTAAGTATAATGTAGTATTTATGGGTGAAGTGACATGATTGTGGGATTTATGTTAAACTATTTCAGCAAATATAAAAGGTTGGAGGGAGATAGATGAAGCAAAATTAGTAAGATATTGATATTGATACTGAACCCAGATGGCAGAGGCTTTAAGGGTTCATTCTACTAGTCTACTTTTTTGTAATTTTTGAAAATGCACATAGTAAAATGATGAGAGAAGAAGAAAGAGAAGAAGGGAGGGAGGGAAGAGGGAGAGAGAGGGAGGAAGGGAAGAAAGGTAGTTAGTTAGTTAGCTAGCTAGCTAGTTAGTTAGCCAGCCTTACTGAGTGCCGCAGTTGTCGCTAATGGGCCTGACTGCACACATCCATTGCCTAAAGGAGATGCTAATATTTCTTCAACTGTTCGGACAGTATTAACGTTATAGTGCTTTGAATGGCAACCAGTATTTTGTGTCACTTATGCGTTCATCTTCAATTTTCTTCAGAAATAGAAATCCAGCAGTTAATTTTTCCTTAAACATGCATTTTATGCACTTCTTTTAAAAGAAGATTTTTTAATCTTCTTGCTGCTGAATTTATTATAAAATTTTAGAAAGGTGTTAACCAATAAAAATAAAGCAACATGTGTGATGTACACTGTCCAATAAGTAACAATAACACTAAGAATAGCATTCGGACTGTGACCTACTGCTTAGCATCTATTTACCGCACATTTTCCACACACAACTTACCTAACATTTGCTTCATTTCCCATGGTGGAAGCAGACAGACTGGTGGTCTACTGGCCTCTTGCATCTCATGTGCTACAGCCTGGGCCCTGGCACAGCCAGAGGGACACCAAGTGCCCAGCATAGGCAGTAGTAGCAAATACCACCCTAGACCAGGAGGATGTACTAGGTCTTCTGAGCCATGCATGGCCACCACACTTAGTTATCACTGAGTGCCCTGCATGCTGTCCTTGAAAGGGAGGTATTCATTGTGTTGCATCTAGAAAGAATAGGAAAAAAAAAAAAAAAAAGCCAGGAGAAGAGAGCTGGATTATTTCCAGTCTTCTTACAAAATTTCTAGCATGTTCAAGAGAGAATTCCAATCACTGCTAGACGGCCTTGGAAGAAGGTCTTCTCTGGATGAAAAATTTTACCAAATACTCAGATTCATTTAAAGCAATCTATAATAAAACTGCTTCATTTAAACTTGTTAAAAATCAGGGAAATTACTAAACTAGACAGAAAGGCAAGAGGCATCCTTAGGCCAGAACACCACAGATTCCCATATTTCTTAACCAGTGTTTAGCGGTGTTACAGGCATAAATGCTACTCAGATTCTTTATATCTGTGGTTGGTCTCTGAGCGCCGAATGGGTTTGTTTGTTTGTTTTTTCAACTTGTCCGTGCCCATAATTGCTTTTTAGGGACAAAATTTGCTACCCTTCTCACCCGGCCATAGCCAGGAGGAGGCAGTAACTTAGTTTTGAAAAATACAGAAAGAACCTACTGAACCTTAAACTTTTAATTACAGTAAGTCCCCTACATATGAACCTTCAAGTTGTGAACTTTCAAAGGTGTGAACATGCGTTCGCATGTCCAATCACGTAAGTTAGTTCACGTGTCTGGCGTACATTGTCACGTGCATCCACCCTCTACAAGTGGTTGTGCTTTTGTGTACTGTACTGTACAGTACTGTATAGAGTACGGTAGTACAGTATCTTTATTTCAAGCCCAGGATGTCCGGAAGCAAGCGTAAAAGCAGGGGTATGTAGCCGATTGTGTTAGTTGGGTACCTAGACTAACTTTGTTGGACTTACTTATGAACAAATTAGATTTAGATACGTGCTCTCAGAACAGATCTCGTTCGTATGTAGGGGACTTACTGTATAGCTCTATACATTCTCCTATTTTTAATGTTTACATTTATTTTATGATTGTAAGTATTTTTTTGAATTCTGTTTTTTAAATTTATTATTTGATGTATTCATTTCAACACATTGGCATAACTCACAGAATACCATCATGTTCACATTTCTCTAAAGCAGTGTACTTTTAAAAGTCTGCAAACACATGATCCTTTCCATTTTGTATGTGGGTTTGGAAGCCAGTTTTGTTCTTTCCAGGTTGCTTACAGAGCTATTCATAAGCTTTGTGAAATAAATATTCTTGTCGCTATCTCAGTGGCTTCTTATAGATTCAGTCTCTTACAGATTGTGAAGCAATTCTAATGTACAAACCATATTCTTGACAGGCCTTAAGACCCACACACTTATTACGGTAGTGAGTAACTGCAATATTTATAAAGCCACATTACAATATGTCACTGTGACTTATAATGGTTTGGATACTTGGTATCCTATGCTAGATACAGACTTTCATAATATACCTTGCTCTTATAAGTTCTACATGTCACTGATATATCTAGCTTTATTGATATCTATTCACCCATATATAATTAAAGTGAATTGAAATCACTGACATTGATAATCAATATTTTATGATCAGCCTAGAGATAGCTGGATATATTCTGGATATCACAAAACTGAATGTGATCATTACAGTATAAGTGTTAACACTTCTGCTTTTCAAGACACACTAATCCTATATTGGATAAAAAATGCTTTAGACCAGGAAGCACGTAGAACTAGGATTCCATGTTTCCTAAACTTTCATGAAATAATATATTTCCAAAACTCTTAATTCTCCACTACACACCTATTATTGAACATGCTAAAGTCATTGTGCCTTACTTTCTATTTTCCACTCGGTTACAGCATAAATCAAATTGATTTGGTGTGGCCTAGTGGTAGCACATGATAATGTACCAGAAGAAGTGTTTTAGGAAAAGCAAAAGAAACATGAAGAGGTGACAGTTTTTCTTTTAAATCCATATGCAATAATAAAGATATCAATGCTACCTATGGATATTACAGAAGGTTTTTAAAGGTTTTTTACAAAATTCATGTCTTAGTTCTCTAAACATATTCCATTAATGAACAGCTGTTTAAGGTTAATCAAAATAAATCCTTACTGTAATTTAATACATTGGTTCCTCCAAATCAGCATGTTGTAGGCTTCATTTAGGTGTTTTTAAAAGATCAATTACATGGATACTGGAGAAGAGATATGATTTGTGGGCAGTTCCCGTGAAACTGAAGAATTGACTGCAAACTCGATAAGAACCAGCCTATGAAATGTGGATGGCAAATGTGGAGTCTGACCATGAGAGATACTCTTGCTGTGCTAGGCACCGGTGCCAGACACGTGAGGGCCCCAGGCTGAGGCCCAGGCCCACACTACAGCCAAACACAGGGGCCAACCAAAGGAGGTGGGAGAACTGGGCAAAGAAACTGAGTGCGTTTTAACCTTGAAGATAAAAAATTGTAGGGAGATTTGAGAGCAATCTTTGAATGTTTGATGCGTGCCTGTGGCAGGTTCTGTTCTATGACCTTTCCACCATCTATTCTCGCCACCCTACCCCCTTCCTCCCTGCTAACCAATCAGATCTGCTTAGGATGCCTCAGAGACCCCTCAGTCTCAGGAAGAGGAAGCCCCACCCATGCCCTGGGATAGAATCATGATGGGTCTGAACCAGCCATAGTAATAATTCCCCATGGCCAGTGACCAGTCTAGGGGTAACCACGTACCCAATTCTGGCTAAGGAGAAAGGTGAATCAGGCTTTCAGGCTTTCCTCATCCTTTAAGAAGGAAAGAGTTGACTGGCCTGCCTTTCACTTCCTTCTTTTTTTCCTACTGGAGAACACAGCGGAAATCACACTAAGTATGGCAGTGTAGAAAGATAGAAAGCACCTGTATCCTTGAGAGCTCCAACAGCTGGACTGTCTACCTGCAGATATTTTGCTTTGTGAGAAAGCCAAGCTCCTATGTGTTTAATCACAGTAGTTAGGTATTCTGTTCATTGTAGCCAAACACACTCCTAGCCGATGTCATGGAAGAAAAATATATTTCATCCTCACATTCTAGAAGGCAAAACTAAAACCACAGAGTGTGAGTTACAAAATGGAAGATTTGGGATCAGTATCATAAATCATTTTCTGGCAAATAGAATTGCTGGAACACGAGGTTGCCCCTGGAATCAATGATCCCGCATCACAAACACAGTCAAGCAGCAGGTGGCTGACTGCCCAAGAAGGAATAGCTGCATTAGTTGGGAGGTTCCAAGGTCCCTTTGAACTCTAATACTTTGGCTTTATAGTTGAAAAAGACACTATTGATATTTGCTAGTCATGTATGAGAAAACTGGCTTTAAAAGAGTGACAAATTACCAATTATTTTTCTAGATTGCTCAGGATTAAGAACAATGCCTTCCTGATATCAGATCTCTTGATATTTGAAGATATACAGATTCTGTTCCAAGGTTCTTTCATCTTGGCATTTGTGTTGAACCAGTCAAATAACATCCCATGATTTGTTGCAGTGGGTTGTTTTTAAATTAAAGACCAACTGTTTGAACAAGACTGTTCTGGTCGAATTCCCATTGTGAGGGTACTGCCTCTACTCTGAATGAGTCACCTCAGTCCTGACTGCTGAATGCCAAACGGGCTCGTCTTCTGTTATGCCACCTTCTCACCAGCCCCAGATAAACTGTACATTACTGCACTGTGCTCTGAAGAGTCTATTAACTTCTTCCTTTAATCATGCTCCAGGATGCTCTGTGAGCAACTACTTCCATATATTATAACCCAGGCTCTGCACATGGTCAACAGGGCAGAGGCAACATTTCAATGCCACATTCTGGTTACTTTCTGGAAATTCATTGTGGATTACTTTAATGTTAAGTTTGACACTGAGAAACTCATTCATGAACTTGTAATTTTGAGTGCTTGTCTACACTTGGGTCTCACAATGTTTATTGAGCAACAGCTATGAAAATGGTGGTTCTTTGCAGAAACTCGAAAACAACGAAAATAGAAAGCATGGTAGAATAAGGGAGATGGGAGAAGTAACAGCAATGATGTCTTTTATTTGTTTGCAACACTTTTCATTTTGTATGTCAGGACAGACTTTATTATTCCCATTTTATAGATGAGGAAGTTGAGGCTCAAAAACTTACAAATAATTAACTACAAACAGGCCAAATGAGACAGTGCCCTTTAGAGGTACAGGCCCGCTACTTCTTATCTGAAACCTCGGGCCCACTTGCATATAGGAATTTTTCAGACTCTAGACAGATAATGGAGTTCATGTATCATTTATTAACTAACACCCACAACAGAGTCTGGGCATCCCTCTGTCATCAAACACATTAACATGTTTCTGCAGCAAAAATGTATGAATATTCATATTAGTGACATAACAACTATAAAAGGCTTCAGATCAGTTAGGTCAGGTTTTGCAGCCAAGTAACTTACATAAAATTTTTCCATTTTCGGAGCTAAAGTTTGAATTTCAGAAGCTCAGAGAGGGATCCATGGGCCTGTTCCAGCAGCAGAGAGCTAGTCCACTGGGGATGGAGAATTGGATCGTGGGAGAGTTAACGAGGGAAATGACATCTTAGCCAGACCTGGAAGAGCCATCAGCGTTTCGAACACTGAAGACGTAATGAATATACATCTTCTATAAACGGAATCAACAAGCACTAAACGGGAGAGGTGGTGCAGGAAAGGCACTTCGGGTCATCACACGCTGGCTCTGGGTGAGGTATGTACAGCCTCGAAAGGCCCCGCAGCCCCCTCGGGTGACCAACCTTCTGGGTCAGCCCAGGCTTCTCCTGCCTTTAACACTGCAAGTCCTGTGTCCCAGGAAGCCTCCAAACCCCGGATGCACAGGGATGGTTGATGGGCCAATAGCCCCATGATGCATTTTCTCTGTTGATGAGGGTCCCGGTCAGCAGGACTCAGAGGTGCCGTTTGGATTTGTGCTGTCCATGTGAGCCCTCGGCTGTGCTGGGCTTCCCAGCTCAGGCCTTTTCTGAGCAGGTCCCAGGCCCAGGCCGTGGAGCCCCAGAGCAGCCAGACCCAGAGCCTACCAACAAGCATATAAGGATTTTAAATGTAGAATGTGGAAATACAGCATTTTTTTCTTTTTTAAAAAATAATTTTTATTGGAGCATAGTTGATTTGCAATGTTGTGTTACTTTCAGGTGTACGGCAAAGTGAATTAGTTATACATATACCTTTATCCACTCTTTTTTAGATTCTTTTCCCATATAGGCCATTACAGAGTGTTGAGTAGAGTTTCCTGCGCTATACAGCAGGTTCTTATTAGTTATCTATTTTATATACAGTAGTGTGTATATGTCAAACCCAAGAAATACAGCATTTTAAGTCACTTTTTTTCTGTATAATTAACTCATTCTTGGTAAGGAGACACTTCGTTTGAGTAACACCTAGATGGATTATTGAGGGAAACTTTTGTTGCTGGTTGTTAGTCAAAAGTGGCAAGGAAGGCCGGCAAATCCACACCGACAAAAGCAAACTTCAGTCGAAAACCTGAATGTTTGGGAATATCCAGATGTTTAGTGTCCTGTGGTCTCGGCCTCAACGTTGATCGTTTGGAATTAAGCGGAGGGGATGAGGCAATGCTCTTAGAGCATTTCACACACAAAAATGTAAAGCTGGACTTAATATAGCAAAATGATAAAAGCCGAATCCAGATAACACTTTCTCCAGAAGAAGCAAACATGCCCGAACAACTTGGCTAACACCTATGTTTAGTCATGAGGATGATACTAATTACCACCAAGTGGTTTTGGCCTTTTATTAATAGGATATCATGGTGTTTCCTGTCTCTAGTTTCCCAGAGGATGGACTAAGAACTGTCACTACATTCTACACACACCCGCCTGAAGCCGGCATGGGGCCGCCTCCCAGGGGCTCCAGCGTGGACGTGACAGAACTCCGCCAAACTCCTCCCCGATCCTACACGGCCTCACAGAGAGCGTTGATGGGAGCTGTTCTGATTCCAGCGGTGACCAAGCTGTACATACCCTTTAAGTGACACAACCATTATTTACAAATGAGGGTGTGTCTGCTTTAAGACATTTCTGTAATTTTCAGAGATAATCATAACCACAACCTTGGGCAACACAAAGGAGAAAAGCTGAAAGAAGAGGCAATATACACTTAACAAAGCAGGCTTTACAAACTCTCCTGTGTTTGGCACCATTTAATCTTCAAGAAGAGAATTGGTGACACTGAGTTAATTAAATGAGGAAGGGAGGAAAGTAAGAAAGACCTCATATATTGCAAAATATCTAAGTATTCATAATAACTGCAATAAAAAAATAAAATTGACAACATCTAAATAATATCCGTGGAACTCTTTACCAACTTCGAGAAAAGAACATCCCCCGGCCCCGCCCCCGACACTGATAAATAGTAAAAGTCAAAGGATCGCTTATCATCTTGTCCATTCATTCATTCATTTACTCATATATTCATTTAACAAATATTTATTCAGAGCCTAATGTGTGTCAGACGCCAGGGTAGAGTGTTGAAAATACAAAATGTTCACACTCTAGCAGGAGAGATGATCTAATAAAGATAATCACAGAATCTACTGGTGAGTGATGTAACTTAATAACACTATTTCCCATTTGGAGATAACTTTATAGTTTACAGGATTCTTTCACATCTTTTTGTATCTTTCTGCTTCATTACATTTAAGGCATGTCTCTCATAAACAGAATATGGTTGGGCATATTCTTCAATACAATCTGAGATTGTCTTTTAACTGAAGAATTTGTTTACTGATACTATAACTTATTTCTAACATCTTATTTTGTGTTTTCTATGACCACATTTTCTGTATCTTTTTCTCCAAGTTCCTGTCTTGTATGGGATTAAGCTTTATTTATTCTTTTTTGTTTTCCTTTTACTGATGTGAATTTATAAATTGTACTTCTATTATTTTACTAAGTTACTACTAAAAAGTTTTAACATGAGCACATAATAAAATCAAAAGTCACCAATGGCTGTATCCTCCTTCCAAACAAAGCAAGAGGCGCGCACTCCTCCTGCCGCCATATTCTTATCTGCTGTCTTAATCCCACTTTATTTTTAACCCTCTCCCGTTAGTCAGTACTATTGCTACTGGCTAGGGGTTGTTGTTCTTTTCACATCAATGCTTATTTATTTGACAAATATGTTTACTAATGTCTTTGTTCTCCATTGGTTTCAATTTCCTTCTTACTGAAATACAGGCTACCCTGAAAAGTGATTCTTAGATTAACATTTTCCTGTTTTTAATCCCCAAACTTCATAAGACTTACGTATTTCCAAATACAATGTGGTGGGGTTTGTTTTTGTTTTGTTTTTTGTTTTTGTTTTGTTTTTTGTTTTTTTTTTGGCTAGTGTTTTTATAGAAAAAGTGTATGTACATCTCAAAATCTAACACTTATTTTAAAATATATATTTAGTTGTTTATTTTTATTTATTTTCAGCTGTGTTTGGTCTTTGTTGCTGCTTGTGGGCTTTCTCTAGTTGCGGCAAGCGGGGGCTACTCTTCACTGCAGTTCGCGGGCTTCTCATTGCAGTGGCTCCTCTTGTTGCGGAGCACGGGCTCTAGGTGCGCAGGCTTCAGTAGTTGCAGCACGTAGGCTCAGTAGTTGTGGCTCACGGACTTAGTTGCTCCCCTGCGTGTGGGATCTTCCCGGACCAGGGCTTGAACTCGTGTCCCCTGCATTGGCAGGTGGATTCTTAACCACTGTGCCACCAGGGAAGCCCCTAATTAACACTTTAAACAAAGCAATGTGAAAGAAGAGTCTGTAGTTTTATTCCAAATTCAAGTGGTAGAATTGTGTGAGGATAGCCATGCAGTGTTGCCAAAAAAAAAAAAAACGAATAAAAAATGAACAAACAAAAAGGAATTGGGAATTCCCTGGTGGTCCAGTGGTTAGGACTCCACGCTTCCACTGCAGGGGGCATGGGTTCAATCCCTGGTCGAGAAACTGAGATCCCACATGCCGGGTGGCAAGGCAAAAAACAAACAAACAAACAAAGAATCGTGTGAGGACATATTGAAAAGTCAGCGAAGTGTGCATCTGCACGTTATGGGCACTAAAGAGATGTATCACAGTGAGGCTCCCAAACAGGTGTTTGCTAATAGCCATACTCACTATTCTGTAATCAGGAAGTGATGCTTTAAGCATTTGTCTATTTAAGCTTTTGATGATTATTATAGGGCAATGTTTTGCTTGCTTTGGTTGTATTTTAGGAAAGTAGTGAGTAGTTTGGGGTTGGTATATAATAAACTATCAGAAGGATTTTTCCCATTTCATATAATGGGAAATAGGCTTGGCAGTATTTTCATTTAGAATGTCTGATTTTCAGAAACAAATTACTGGATTTAAGTGGGCAATGCATGTATATTTTTAAGTAGCTCTTTAAAAATTTTTTTTTAATTAATTTATTTTATTTATTTATTTTTGGCTGTGTTGGGTATTCGTTGCTGCGTGCGGGCTTTCTCTAGTTGCGACGAGCGGGGGCTACTCTTCGTTGAGGTACTGAGGCTTCTCGTTGCAGGGGCTTCTCTTGTTGTGGAGCACGGGCTCTAGGCATGCAGGCTTCAGTAGCTGTGGTGAGCTCAGTAGTTGTGGCACACGGGCTTACTTGCTCCGCGACATGTGGGATCTTTCCGGACAAGGACTCGAATCCGTGTCCTCTGCGTTGGCAGGCAGATTCTTAACCACTGCGCCACCAGGGAAGCCCTAAGTGGCTCTTTAATAAACTCTATGTTATCTGCAATGTCTTCATTTTACTTTCACTTCTGAATAACTTAGCTGCGTACTCATTCTAACTTGACTGTTTTGCCTTCCATAATTTAACGATATTATTCCACTGTCTTTCGGTAATACATCTGAGAATTCTGTTCTCAACTGATTATCATTTCTTTGTAGGTAATCTGTCTTTTTCCCCTGGATTCTTTTAATATTTTTGTTGTTTATTGGCCATTGTGCAGTTTCTATTGTGATGCAGCTAAGTGTGGATTTGCATTTGTAATATTCTGCTCAGAACCCAGCCAATCATTCAATGTACACGTATTGTGCACCTACTACATGCCAGATCCAGGCACTAGGAACCAGCAGAAAGCAATTCAGACAAAGCCCCATGTTCACGCAGCTTACCTTCTGGTGGGAGCAAACAGGAATTAAACAACAGTCCCATACAAATACATCATGTCTGGTAGTGATAAGTGCTATGGAGAAAAATTAATTAGAGTATGGGCATAGTGAGTTCTGGGGAAGCACTATATAAGGGATCAGGAAGCCCTTTTTGACTAAATGACATTTAAGCAGATACTGACGAAAAGGGGGACATGCCGATTGTGTAAATATCTGGGGAAAGAGCGTTATGACGGAGAATACAGCATATGCAAGAGCCCTGAGGTGAAAGCATGCCTGGTGTGTGATCAAGGAATAGCACAGAAGCCACTGTGGCTAGACAGAAGTGAGAGAGAGAATGGAGTAGATCAGGTCAGACAAGCGGAGAGGTGGGTAATGCACATGGACCCTACAGTCTGTTTGTAAGGACTTTGGAAAGGCTGTGGGAAGCCACCAAAGTCTTCAACAACAGAATGCGATGTATGTCTAAAAGGCTCACTCTGTATGCTGTCTGGAGAACAGACATTTTATTATGTAGAGAAGCAAGGATGGAAGCAGGATGACCAATCAGCAGGCCATCGTAGTGGTCCGGAAGAAAGAAGGTGGAGATCTGAACGGTGGCAATAGTGGTGGAGGCGTTGAGAAGTGGTCAACTTCTGGAGATATTTTGAGGGTAGAACTAACAACATTTGCTGAATTAATTGTGGGTTAGGTGATAAAAAGATAAAAGGATCATACCAAATTTTGTGAACCAAGTAATTGAAAGAATGGAATAGGCATTTTCTAAGATGGGAAACTTTAAAGTAGAACAGTTTGGCAGAGCAGGGGAAATCAGGAGTCTCCTTTTGGATATGTTAAGTTTGAGATGTGTATTAGACATCCAAGTGGAGCAGTAGTATATGAAGTTGGATATAGAAACTTTTAAGTTCAGAGGAGAGGTCCAAACTGCAGATATAAATGTGGGGAGTGGTCAGCATTTACCACATACAGCCACATGCGGGCATGGGATCGCCTTACAGAATAAAAAAAGAGACTAAGCCTTTGAAGACTCCACCACTTAAGGTCAGGAGATGAAAAGGAACCAGTAGAGGATACTGGGAAGGACCAGCCAGAGCAGTATGAGAAGGACCAAGAGAGAGTGATGCCTTAGGGGCTAAGTGAAGAAAGCATTTCAAAGAGGGGGGAGGAATGGACCATCAAATGCTTCTGATTATACATGTGAGGAGAGATTATACATGTGAGATTGCACCGCTAGACTTAGCAACGTGGAGTTTGTGGGTGGCCTCTTGGTGGACAGATGGAGAGGAAATTCTGACTAGAGGGGCTCCAGGAAACACTAGGAGGGAAGAGGGTGTAGATGGGAAATACAAGCAACTCTTTGAATGAGTGTTGTGAAAAGAACAGAGAAATAGAATAGCATCTGGAGGAGGGTGGGGGACAAGAGAAGTTTGTTTTATTTTACCATGATGTGTTATTGCAATATGTTTGTTTGCTGACAGTAATAAGATTGCTGAGAGGGGAAAATCGATTGGGAGAGGGTAGGAGAGAGAGAACAATTGCTGAAGAGAGACTGTGCTGCTTTGTTCTGTGGACTCAATTTTTTCTTCATTTCTAAAAGACTATCAGCTTCTCTGTCTTCAAATATTAATCTCCTTGATTCTCAAAATACCTTCATTCCAGGACCCATAACTGGATACGTACTGGGTCTCCTTAGTCTAGCATCCATATAGCTAAATGATTCTTCAGATTTCCATTTCCTTATCTTTCTGTACTATATTCCAGGCGATTTCTTCAACTCTACCTTTGAGTTAAATAATGCTCGCTTTGACTATGACTAACTTGTTCTTTGACCCATCCACTGAATTCTAAATTTCTATATTTTTCATTTTTACAATTTCTATTTTATTTTTCAAATCTACTTATTCTTTTCTTATAAGGTCATTTTCTTTCTTACTATTTCTATAATTTATTTCTCTTCATTTTAAACATTTTTATCTTATGTCCCTTTCAGATTGTTCCATTTTCACAGATTCTTGGGAGCCAGTATTCTCATTTATGGCATCTGGAAACCTTGCATCATGGTGGCCTTGTTTCTCACAGAATTTGTGATTTTTTTTTAGCTTATCTTCAGCCAAACTTGTTTTTCAGTAGGAGTTCTATGCACCCTTACTTGGGCAAAGGTCCCTTTGAAGAAATGTTTCTCTTTGCTCCTATTAAACCAGAGTTTTTAGTCTGACCCAGATACTGTTTTTACAGCCCCTCTGGAAGGTTGCGAGCCCTTTGAGTGTCCCATATTGAGGGCCTAGTCCTCAAGGCCATGGCTTGTCACCGTGTAAGTGCTAACACCCCCAGCGCCCAGCTCCTGAGACGACATCCACGTCCATTACGCCCACAGGTCATCTTAATGCCAGCTATAGTTCCCTTCTCTCTGAGTCCCCTTTTTGTTTTTGAAACCCAAGACTTCCCCTTTCCTTGCAGTTTAACTGTATCTTTTAAAGTATTTTCTGAACACTTTTTTCACCTAACATTTTTGTTTTTGCAACAGAAGAAATGCCTGCGTAGGGTTAATCTTCCAAATACGGTAAACTCAGAAGTCCAGCACAAAATACTGGTCCCAGAGTACTCGGACTAAACTCAAAATTGAAAATGGCCTCAAAATTCTTCTCAACCCAGAAACAAGTACCAATCTGTCAGAGTTACCATGGGAAATGAAGACTTTCTCCATCCCTGTGATACTACGGGAAGAGCAATTACTTTTTTCTCCCCTCAGGCAATTCAGGAAAAATTCAGTAACAGATCTCCATGGATCCTTAGAGAGAATTCCTGATTCCCAGATTTTAGCCATATTTTTTTTCAAACTAGGGGGGTGTCTAAATGAGGAGCAAAATAATGGTGAGGAGGGACATTCCCTGCATTGTACAGATGGAGGCTCTGTGGACCAGACGGCTTGCTTCCTCTAGCATGCTTAGACTTCATGAAAACGAAAACCTAACCCTGCCTTGGAAGTATCAAGAAGGAGGATGCTGGTGTTTTATGCAGGAAGAACTAAGCAGGTTTTAAACATTTGGAGCATAAGAAGTCATTGATTTCGTGGATTTTATTATTTTTATTTTTGAATAGATGGCCCTTAATGTATTAAAGAACCTTATATTAGGTTAAGAAGTTACAACACATAAACATTTTAATATGTGCCCGATACTACTCCTATATTTTTACCAGCCAGTGTAACACAGAGATAGCAATTATCCCACTAATCTTCTCTGTTTATAAAGTTGTTAGTATTTTAAAATCTGGGACAGAAGTTCCACTTTGCAGCATAGATAATCCCATTCTATTCTCTTTAATATATTTCCAGCTCTACTTATAACTCGAGTTTTACTGAAAGTGGAAATGTCATTAGGAGCTAAAACATTATGTTAAATAATCAACATGCAAATTAATCGTAATAATGATGCAATAATCAACATGTAAAACAAAAACATTATTTAATTTTTAATTTAATTACCTAAAACTACAAGGTATTAAAGATTGTAATTATGAAGACTGTACAAATGTGTGAAGAAAATATCAAAAATCTTAAATAAGTTCAAGAAAATGGGTGCAAAAGTGTCCTTTGTCTGCCGTGACATACTACAACACTAAATAAACACTAAATAACGTTAAAGTGTTACAACAGAAGGAAGAAAGGTAAGCCTCAAAATGATACTTCTCCTCTATTGCAATCATGTAAAAATCTATGTTTAAATATCAATAAATAGAAATATAGTTTGGAAACATATTTTAAATAAAATTATTTTAATTAAAAAATATTCTTGGGAATTCCCTGGTGGTCCAGTGGTTAGGACTCCACGCTTTCACTGCCCAGGGCCCGGGTTCAATCCCTGGTCGGGGAACTAAGATCCTGCAAGCCATGCAGAGCAGCCAAAAACAAACAAACAAACAAACAAACAAACAATTCTTAAAACTATTGACTATAAGAAAATGGATCAAACGGTAATATTGGTTCTCTGTGGGCATTTTTCTTTCTTTTTGCCTGCCTGTTTTTCCTATATTTTCTTTCATGAGCTTGATTATTTGAAAACCTTTTTCAATTGAAAAGAGTCTATTTGCAGTAGAGGGCATCTATACTATCTTGGACTTATTCAACATACGTGGTTCCTCCTTACGTGGAGTAATCACGCATGTCCTGATATTGCTTCCAAACTTATGGCCCAGCGTTGCTCTGTTAGGAAAAACATCATCTATGTGAAACAGTGTGGCTCGGCTGCTGACTTTTCTCCAAACCCGTTTCCTTCTCTCCCGGCACGTGGCTAGATGTCTTCCCAGCACACGCCACAGGTAGGTGTTTACCTGTGACCAAATTCTAGGCAATGGACCTGAGAAGAAGTAGCTGGTACCATTTCCAGAAAGGCCCACGAGAGCCTTTCCACGTGCAATGCTGCAGGCTCTTCTCACTCCTTGGGCATCATGGACGTGAGCACTGTGATCCCGGAGACCTCACATGAACGATGAGCCTGGACGTGACAGGCCTCACAGCCCGCCCACCTTCGCTGCTTGGAGAAGAGCTGCCCGCTGATCAGAAATACTCATTTCCGATATGATGCGAGCAAGACGTTAAGTTCTGATTGTGTTAAGCTACTGCGATGGGAGTGTCTGCAAAAGAAGAAAAAAGAAAAGAAACGCTCAACTAAAGGAAAAAGACAGAGATGAGGAATGACAATGAATTCAGTTTGAAAGTACAATAAAAGTCAACTTTGAATAATTGGATCTCTACAGCTATTCCACATCAGTGGTGTTTATATAAGAGTAGTTTCCTCCAAAGTCTTCAGCAACTCATGAATCACGGTGCTTATCCTCACCCAGAGACAGCTATGGGGACAAAGGGAAAGAGCCTGCGATGGGAGTGAACTCCCATGGGCCCCCATGCTCTCGCTTCAACCTTTATCCTTGCCAAGGGAACCCTGGGAACAAGCAGGATATCATCCCCAGGTGTGAGGAGCCTCCCGCTATCTTTCCTTCACCCCAATACTTGGATATTCAATACTCAGCTAACACCAGAACCCCCGCCATTCTTGGACTCATCCTGCATTAAATATCTGACAGCCACGAGCAGCCTGTGTTGTGTGACTCTAGTGGAGACGTATCCACAAAAGACCTGGGTCCCGGGCCCCATAGATAAACAACGCTGAAGCTTGCACAGAGCCCCTAAGTCTCCCTCTGACTGTTTTTCATCTGCAAAACAGACGTCAAGAAGATTATGGGCCACTTACCTCACGGAGCTGTTGTGAAGGGCAAAGTGAGATCATAGGCTTAAATAAGATGCGAGGTATTGTATTTATTTCTAGAACTGGCAGAAATACAAAACTAACTGACTTCCTAGCCTTGAGGAAGTTGCCTGAATACTGTTTCATATGGACTTTTATCACAAGGATTTTTGAAGATCCCTGCTTTGCCTAAGTGAGCCGACGACGGTCCATCTCTTTGGCCGATGAGAGGTTAATATAAATCTGGGACCCTGCTTTAAACAGTTACAAATTCCCATCCTCATCTTGACTTTTTTAAATTAATTTTTATTGGGGTATATAATTGATTTACAATGTTGTGTTAGTTTCTGCTGTACAGCAAAGTGGATCAGTTATACATATATCCACTCTTCTTTAGATTCTTTTCCCATATAAGTCATTACAGAGTACTGAGTAGAGTTCCCTAGGCTATACAGTAGGTTCTTATTAGTTATCTATTTTATATATAGTAGTGTGTATATGTCAATTCCAATCTCCCAGTTTATCCCTCCCTGCTTTCCCTCTTGGTATCCATAAGTTTGTTTTCTACGTCTGTGACTCTATTTCTGTTTTGTAAATAGGTTCATTTGTACCTCATATCGATAAATCCACCACTGTATTGGACTAGAATACACAATGGTTACTATGTTAATAGGTCTTCTGCAAAGTATTTCCTGTTCTTATTTAATGTCCGGGAACATCATACACGTCTCAGAGGTTAGAATGGCACACCTCTTTCCCTGGATCACCTTGCTGCTGTTACATGTCATTCTTCCCTATCATGTTATTCACCTCTGCTTTAACACAGTGTCCCCAAGTCCTAAAAATGTTCAGCTTATCCACGTCAGTGAGAGGCCAGATTTGCAAGGATGCTTGCAGGGGAATGCAGGAAGTTCAAATTTGGCTGTGCTATTAAGTGCATTTAGAGGAACACTAGTTCATGGTCACATTCAGTACAGCTGCTTGATGTATTAACTCACATTCAGGAGTCCAAAATTTCATGTGTGGCTGCTTCCTGTTTCCAGTTTTGAAGGAACCTGTCGTATTTCTGTGCAACTGCACGACAGCTCGAGGTGGTAAAGTGGCCGGTGAACCCTCTCTGTTGTTTGAAGTTTGGAACAGGACGTTTCTTCACCCTGAGCTTCTGCAAGGCTCTGACAAGCAGACAGATGAGCCGGCATGTGGAAGAGACCTCTTCCCGGAGTCTAAGTCCCTTGCAGGAGAGCAGGACACTGAACCTGAGGTTGATTCACACAGGGCCTGTCTTAGTGAAAATTTTCTCATAACATAACAGTCATGGTCTAGAGCTGCATGCAGCTGGCTAGGGGGATTTAGAAAGGACATAGCTTGATGCCTAAACTTGGTGCTATTCCATGATGGTTAAGAGTGAGAAGAAACAAAAAGTCCAGGAAAGCTGAAAGGAGAGAGAGAGGGGGGGGGGGGCGGGGGGGGTGGAGAGAGCGAGCCGGCACACCTGAGAACTGATTGAGACAAGTTTTGACCTTAATTTGCTTGACTTGACGGTCAGAATTATACACGTCAAAGAGGTGGCTGGGTGTGGCTTGGATGCCGTTGGGCATCATTCAGTTATTTTTCAAAGGCAGAGTGCTCTACAGACACTGAAGCCACACTTCCTGGGTTTAAGTCACGGCTAGTCCCTAACTTGCAGGTTACTTAAGCTCCGTGCCTCGATTTTCTCATCTGTAAAATGAGCATCACAGGTGTGCTTACTTCACAGAGGATTAAAGTAAATCAGTGCAGACGGAGTGCTTGGAACAGTGGCTGCAGGCACCGTTTACAGTTGTCACCATTCACTGCGCTTGTCAGGGACTTGGCCAGTGAGCTCTGCCGTTTCTCCATTTCAACAATGTCTCTTGATTGTGGCAAGAAACTGACGGATCCAAGATGAGCAGGCAGAGAAGAGGGAAGGAAGCAGGGCACAGGGTGGTGATGGGAGAGGATCCAGGAGATCCCACTGATTTAACTCAACTTGACATTTAGTGAGCACTTACTCGCCAGGCATGCACTAGCCCAGGGGTGTTCGAGGATGAACTAGACTCAGGCCCAGTCACTAAACCGAATCCCAGCTCAGCCGGACTCGTTCCTCACTGCCATGCCCATCTCCACCTCTAGCCCTTTGCAAAGCTGGTGCCCCTTCATCTCCCACCATCCAGACCTTACCTGTCCTTCAGAGACAACCCCCTGACCCCTGCCTCTGTTCAGGGACACCTCAGCAACTGCAATCACTTGATATGAATTTGAGGATGAGAGATTAGTAAAGAAAAGATTTCATGTCTTGCTACTCACCCAAAGTGGACTTCTCTGTCTCCCTCCTCCCTACACGCACACACACATACACACGCATGCACACATGCACACATGTGCACATAAGCACACGCACGCACACATACACACGTGCACACACACGCGCGCACATGGCCATAAGCCAGGGTGCAAAGGAAAGGCCCAGACCTTGACAAAGTTACTCTGTTTCTTTGAGCCTCTTTGCCCCAACCTCAAATTGGAGGTGATAACTATGTACCTACCTTGAGGGGCAGCTGGGAGGATTGAATGTGCCTCCCTTCACGGTAGCTTTTCTCAGAACCATTGAATAGATCTGTTTTCATTTCTTGATTGGCTTTGCCACTGACTTTTCAGTAGGAAATCGTATGGGAGGCAGTTCCAAATGGTGCTCTAAAGTCATTTCTGTTTCTTGGCTGTGTGGCCCCGGGCAAGTGACATAACCTTTTGCTGACTTCATTTCCTTATCTATAAAATTGGAATAACAGGGGCCCAGCTCACTGAAGTTTCGTGAGGATTAAATGAGATCATGTATGCAGGCACTCAGCACAGGTGCTGGCATATCCTAAGTGTCCAGTGAATGTTAGCAGTTATTATTATTATCAATGTCGTTATTATTAAGGCTGAGCAGGTTGACGCCACTAACAGAGATGTGCTTTGAGCAACCTTCATGTGCGGAGGAAAATCCTCCTTCGGCTTTCATTTCTTACACTGCCCAGTGGACAGTTGGAATTATCTACCTCGTGGACAATTTATTCTAAGAAGCACTTATTCAGCGTGCCGATGGCGTTTGATCTCCCTGCTTTTGACTTGCAGAACATCAAGAGGAAAACACTGTGTGATGTGTATGTAATGATATCATGGTTTCCTTCTAAACCTAATGGAGCAGGAAAGATAATACCATGTTTAACGCAGACTTGTGTGTAGCTGTCTGAATGAGGGTTCCAAGCCCTAAAACCAACACCGTTTACCCAATTGCCTTTGAAGAAAAGTAACTGTTAATCATAAAGCGGAAAGAATCTTTGGGAAAACTTTATCAGTGTGATCAGCCTATTAGTCTAACATGGTCCGATCCATTTACTCAGGCACATTAAGTGCTTCTGGGTTAACCCTTGCTGGTACTGTTCTTGTCCAGTTGGGGCGACAGGTCCTTATGGGCTGTTCTTACATAGAATGTGAAGGATATGCCATCACCTTGTGCAAAGAACAAAAAGAACATCCTGGTATCGGTTCCAGCAGCTCCCGGTGTTTTCGTTTCCAGCAAATACCAAGTCCTTCCATCTTTCACCAGCCTGTATGTGGAGAGAGATGAACAAAATGTTCTGATGTGTAAGCTTCTTTCAAAACTTCTACCAGGGAAGCAACTTGAGCGATTGCGCAGGGAAGGTGTGGGTGTATTATCCTGGTCATGCTTAAGGAACTTGGAAAACAGAGTCAGAAAATAGGGGTGGGGTAGGTGGAGAGTTACGGCAGAGATAACTTGGCAGTGGAACAAAAGCGAACCAACGAAAACAGCACAACCTGAGAGAGGGATCGAAGAGGCCGGCAGAGAAAGGGGACATCAAATTGACAACTTAGCCAGAAATCTGGACACTGTAAGACGGGGTCACGCCCCGGACTGAATTTATTGCTGCTTTCCTTGTTAACTCGCCTCATGTTTTAAGTCAAAACTGCCACAGGGATTTTATCTTCGAAATTTGTATGATCTGCCTCAAAATCCAAACCCTGAAAGAAGTCTCCTCAGCTTTGAGGTTCTTACCCGAAGGGAGGAGAATGATGCCGCTCCCATCAGAGGGGAAAAAAAAAAGCAGAGGATTTAGGGACGCTGAAATCGTTTTTGTTTTGTTTTGTTTTGTTTTTTTAAGGTGGTGCCTTTGAAAGGAAGTTCTGAAAGCGGCTTGTTCTCCGAGAAATGAGCGAGGCAGGGAGGTGGGGGGAGGACCGGGCCGATGGAAGGTGGCAGGGACACGGGTGAGGGAGACGCGTGGACGCCGGCAAAGGAGTAGAGAGGAGCGCGCCCGACCTCTGGGCCCCAGACGGCGGTCCAGCCGTCGCCACTTGTCACGGCTTGTGGTGGCAAGAGGATTCTGCTCCCTTCTCCCGCCCCGGGAGATTAAAAAGTAAACCTTAATATGAAGCCACGTTTTGTCAGTTCCAGGTGAGTAGAAAAGATTTCCTCCCGATCCAAATATAATGTCACAAATGAGGTGCGTTACGAATGCAGCCGGGACATCACCTTTGGGTGCAGGAAAGAGAGGCGCGCCTCTCCCTTTTGTGTCTGAGAAGGCGGCGCCCAGAAATGCAACAGAAAGGCGGAGAGGCGAGGTCTCCAGCCTCTTCTCGAACGCGAGGAGGCCGCAGTTTGTAAGGCGAAATTGAAAATGCACAACGTGTCAGCTCCGGAGGCTGATGATGTTTGTGCAGACATACCACTCCGGTGGAACGGTCCCAAAATTCCGCGCAAAAGGCGGAGGGGAGGAGGTAGGGGCGCGGCCGGGCCGCCCCTCCCCCGCCGCCTTCCAGCGCCTCAACCTGGACTTGACCCCTGGGAGCCTGGAGCGGCGCTGCAGGGGCCGACCCGCCGGAGCCGGGCGCTGAGACTGGCCGCCCGGGCCGGCGTCGCCGCGCGCGCCCGCAGACGCCCGGCCGCGCCCCGCCGCGTGCTCGCCGAACCCGGCGCGGAGGAACCGGAACCCGGGCCAGTCCAGCGTGGAAATATTTCAAACGCCCAGACCCCTTGTTTGATAAGGGAGTGGGAGTGCCGATGGAGCAGAAGGGGGTTCTGACTCAAAGTGCTGAGAGAACGGATAGCTCAGAGGCCAGGGTCGAGAGCAGAGGAGGGCTGCGTGAGCCCCGGGTCGGATTCGACCCCGAGGACCCTGGGCCGCCCCCGCTGGGTGATGCCGGGCGAGTCGCTCCAACCCTCTGGGCTTCCGTGTCCTAACTGTAAACCCGGGCACTGGGCTAGGGCATTTCCAAGGGCCCTCCAGCCCTGACATTCTGTGATTCTTCTAAACCTCTTTAATTTGTCTCATGTGGATGAAGACTCCAGGCAAAAGGAAAAATAAATCCATAACGAGGAATTAGCTAAAGCTCAGCTCTAGAGAGAGACCCCCTCCCCCGAAAAAAGAAAGTTTCAAGTAACCCCAAACACTAGAACCCAGTGCATTTTAACTCTGTTACACTTTATAGATTATTTATTTCTTTAGTAACAAAGGTAATTGATTAGAGCTAGTGCTGAGGAAAAAAAATGTTCCTGGGTCATTTGTCTTTTGGAGGAAACGTAAATCCATAAATCCTCTGTCTTTTCTTCTTTCTAAGTCTTTGCTCTTAGCCACCTAAAATCAATGAACCTAAAATCATTGGTTTTAGGTGATTTAGCCGCCTAAAATCACTCGCCCGGCGTTCTTTTCCTGAGATTCATATAATCTTTCGTTAACGGGAGAAACGAAAGCCTCATTCTACAGCCATGACCTGAGAAAGCTGTGCCCAGGAAGAAAGATATTTAGATTTTATTTAGACAGCGATTTAATCTGAAGCAAAATGTTTTTTTATCTCCTAAAAATAGTATGTAAGGGCTTCCCTGGTGGCGCAGTGGTTGAGAGTCCGCCTGCCGATGCAGGGGACACGGGTTCGTGCCCCGGTCCGGGAAGATCCCACATGCCGCCGAGCGGCTGGGCCCATGAGCCGTGGCCGCTGAACCTGCGCGTCCGGAGCCTGTGCTCCGCAGCGGGAGAGGCCACAACAGTGAGAGGCCCGCGTACTGCAAAACACACACACACACACACACACACACACACACACACACACACACACAAATAGTATGCAAAATAATTATAAACTAGGTGTTACTTCAAGAATCATGTTGTATATCTGTGTATCTCTGGTTGGGAAAAGGAATATAAGATCTTCTAGTTACACCACGGAATGTACGACATGCGGATGATTCAGAGGCTGGCTAATCTCTCCCCACCTCCCCCAAACAGTAACATTAACAATCAGGATTATATTTCTAACATTTGTGGTTTTAAAAATAATGAGTATTAAGGTGATTGACTCAAATTCTAGTTCTTACGGAAACAAGGTAACAAAGTGTTCAGTGATCATCAGGCAAAAGCTCATTCCAATTCCAGCCTCCTAGATAATCTTCCAATATGCCCAAAGTAAGTGTTCCGCTGAGTTCCCAGCTCCTCCCCCACCTCATTCCTGCCCACCCCCAAATGTTCCTTCTCCAATCAGCAGTCTCCTTGCTCTGGACTGGGCGGGGCAGAAGACCCAGTAGGACACGCCCCCCCACCTCCCCCAGCTTCTCAGGGACAGTCCTTGCAGTGGGGTGTTTGTTGTGCTGACCTTCTGAGTGGGTGACCCACAGAGAAGGACATTGTGTGCGGTCACTGGAGTTTTCTGGCCTCATTTGTCCCTGCCCATGTCCATGAGGCGGCCAGGGGAAGGCGGGAGAGGAAGTGGGAAAATGATTATAAGGACATGCAGGACAAGAGATTGCAGCTGCTTTGGTGACAAAGAATAAATGGACTCGTGTTTCCTTCAAGGAATTGTTTTAAGTCAAAGGTGGGCCTGGTGCTCACAATGCTCTCACCAGCCTCTCTTCTCACTTCCTTCTACGCATGCCCAGCTGCTCTCCTCAGAGCTCCTGTTCAAGGCCAGTGCCAAAGCCCCAATGCCCCGGGGTCCAAATCCCACTTCTGCTTGAGGACCACAGCTGCAAATGGAAATAATGATAGTTGTAACTCAAAGGGTGCTCTGAGATTGAAATAAGTTATTATATGCTTCGAAAAGTGCCTAGCGCGCATGCAACTTTCTAAATGTTTCCCTCTGTGGTTGTTTTAGTCAGCTGGTGGCTGCCTTCCTTCTTCACTGCTGCTTCAAGCCATTCCTAGCAATGATCCCACCTTGTCTTGTCCAGGAAGCAGGGAAGTGTTACCAGATTTGCGTTTGAAAAGATGTCATGGAGAATCTAAAAAAGTGTAGAAAACTCAGGAAAAAAAAAACCTCTTCCTGGGAAGGCTGCCATTTATCAAATCCAGCTCAATAAACTCCACTTTGTACACGATTCCAGTTAAACTTTAATGGCCCCAAGGTAAGTATTTTTACTCCATTTTATAAGAAGGAAATGAAGACTCAAAGAGGTTGCTTGCACAACTACGATTGGAACACAGCAATAATAAATAACACAGTGATTACCTGTTATGTTCCAGGCCTTAAACACGCTGCATGTCTTCACTCCTTTAATGCACAAGATGCCACTTTACAGCTGAGGAACTGAGGCAGAGAGAATAAATTACTTGCCCAAAGTCCCCCCCAAGTACAGAGTGAACTGACAGCTGCAGTAGAGTGCAGGCCGGCTGGCTGCCCGCCCAGGGGCCCAACCACAGCACGTGCCGCTCTTGCTTGTGCATCATACCCCGCCCCCTGCCGCAATGGGAGAGTCTTGGCCGCACGGACGCCCGCCTCCCACTGCCAAAGGCTGCCATCACCATCCAGAAAGTCCTTGAGAACGGCAGGTCTGTTAAGAGTCAGCCCCAGGAGAAACACAAGCCACTATAATATATCATCCCTCTGTACTTGAATTTTCAAGACAGAATGAATGTTGATTTTCCTTTGTTCTGTTTTTTTGTTGTAGAGAAGTCAAGTAACTTGCTCAAAGTCACACAGCTGCTAAGTGGTGGAGCTGGGATTTGAACTCAGGCATTCTGTCTCCCAAGTCTGTGTTCTGAACCACCACAAAGTACCATGTTTCTCTGGTTTAAACAGGTAATTCATATGTCAGTGAGGATGAAACAGAAAACATAGGCAGCAAAGAGAGGTGGTGAAGAGCAGAGGCGCTGCCACCAGACTGCTTGGTCCAGTCCTGACTCTGCGCCGGTCAAATGTGCAACCTCTGCTTGGTTTCTTAATCTTTCTGCACGTCAGCCACTGCCAAAGGGGGAAGCAAAAAGAAACTAACCCCAGGGCTGTGTGGGGATTACACGGCATAAATGCTCTGGGAAGGTCGGCCATTGTTATTACCGGTGTGCGGGTCCTTTGTGAAACCTGGAGATCCAGTTGTGTTTTTGATTCAGAATTTTTCCAATTTTAGAAGAGTAGTTCCGTGCATTCCTTGAATTATGTAACTCCCCCGACGGCGAGGTCTGGGAGTCCAGATTAGCATCCTGTAAGCAAACATATTAATAATTCTGCACAACCCGCTTGACACGCTAGGTGGGCAAATGCAGGTTATAATGGCCTCACGCGAGTTATGAGATATGAAAAAACTTGCAGTGCTCAGGGCTTTTACGTTTCAGATGTGGAGGATTGAGGATGTACCTCCGGTGAGGTTCAAAGCAGGCTGATTTCACTGGAGGGTGTGGAACCAGGAAGTGAGGGGTATCAAAAGGTACAAATTTCCAGTTACGAAATAAATCCATCCTGGGGACGTAATGTACGGCCTGGCGGCTGTAGTGAATAACACTGTGTTGCATATTTGAAAGTTGCTGAGAGTAGATCTTAAAAGTTCTTTTCACAAGGAAAAACACTCTGTAACTGTGTGTGGTGACAGATGTTAACTAGACTTATTGCGATGATGATCATTTTGAAATATATACAAATAAATTCAAGGGAAAGCTAGAAAGGAAGCTGCAGGTAAGACCCAGGAAGTGATCATGGGGAAGAGAGACGGACACCAGGGGTCCAGGGAGGGAGAGTCTTGTCATCGTGGGGCAACAGTGAAGGACAACAGTGTCACCTCAGCCAAGGAGTGACAGGGACAAGCTGTGGGAATAGAGCAGTGCTCTGCCCGCACCATCCCTTTTAACCCCGGAGCAAATGAGCACTTATTTCGGGATTAACAGCAAAGGCACCCACAAGAGGTAGAAGGGGAGACAGAGGCTTTACCTCCCTAGCAACGGACTCTTGTTTTCAGCCCTCTGAGAACAAGAGGGATTTTGTGGACTTTTCACAAACGTGTGTCGCTGGCAGCACCTATTAAGCACTTGCTGGATACCAGGCATGGTTTATGCTGTCATGTGCAACACTGAATCCCCAAACAACCCCGAGGAGTAGGTGTTGCCATCATTCCCGTTGTATGGATTTAGGGCTGTTCTGTAGGGTTTTGCTCAAGATCTCACAGCTAGTAAAGGGAGAGACCTGGGTCTCCGGCATCCGAACGCTACACTTTACCCAGAATGCTGGCCAGTACCGTGGGACTCACAGATGTGAAGTGACAGGATTAAGGACCCAGGGCTGCCTTGTGTAACTCATTTCCATTCCTGCGACGGTAATTTGGCTCTTAAAAGATTGGCCTGCCCTTCTAGAACAAGACAAAATGAGAACAAATGCACACAGCTCTGATTTCCAGCTCATAAACACTCTGCTCAACAGCTAAAATAGACCCTTTTGAATTGGAGAGTGAGGCAAACAGAAGCCCTCGTTAGTATAGTTAATTCAATTTAATTAAAGCCATAAAAGCAAAGCACAGCTTCGCAGTGGGTACTGACCATTCTGCTTTGCTTGGAGGGCTCAGAGGAGTCGTGCTCTTATCTGATGGGCAGGGACTCAAGCCACCACCATCACTCAGCCTCGGTTACAGCCTTTCTACCTTGACTCGGCCCATTATTCTTTTGTGCACTGTTTCTCTTCTGTATTCTTTTGTTTGGAAGGTGATCTGCTGTGGTTCTTTTCCAGTTGTAGTATGAACTGCACTTGTATTCCCTTTCCCCAAGAAGCCCCCAATGCTGACATAAATCTTCTATTTTCCTTCCCTTTTCTAGTTCTCTCCATCTCTCAATATTCTGTCCCTCTCTGCCTCTGCATTCTCTTCCTGTTCTTGTCGACTACCTTAAGCTGACCCCAAACCATCTCCCTGGGAGGCCAGTGAGCTCACTGGCAAGACCACGCCAGCCCGTGGGCATCCTGTGAGGATGGGGGCTTTGCCTTGTTCATTCAACCCCAGATGGGCAGCATTTACTCTGCAAGGCTGAGGGCCTGCCAGAGGTGCAGGGATGGTCCCGCCTCAGCTTGCTCACAGCCCAGATGCAAGAGACACACAAGGAAACAGGCAAGCGCAGTGCAGTGTGAGGCCTGGGGTGGCAGATGCATCACCTGGAATTACTGGGGCACCGGAACAGGGTGAGGGAGCACGTGATAGTGCAGCGCTTCTGGTGGTTCCCATCTTCACTGAGCTGGCTTACTGCGTGCTGGGAGAGCCGGCCTCTGCCTGTTCATCCAGGCCCACCTCTACCTCTTCTAGCTTTCAATTTCTGGCTCATTTTTCTATCTTTCAATCACATGAATTTTCCTTTCTCGCCTCAGCCTTTACTCATGCTGTCTGCAGCCTGCTTCCCGCCCTCCCCACCCCTCTCCTGGCTTAGGACGTCTCACCCTTTACATCTCCAATTAAATGTCCCCTCCTCCAGGAAGCGTCCCTAGCCCACCAAGCCCAGGTGGCCTCCCATCTGCTCGTTCCCTTGGCGCCCTGCACTTGGGTACCAACACTTATTCCTCACCAGTGTTATCACCTGTTTGTTTGTCTGTATTCCATCCTGGACCACCAGCTCCTTGGAAGCAGGAATGGTATCCCTATTGTTTATCTCTCCAGGCCAGAAACAGTGTTAGGCACAGGGTAGGTGCCTTATCCAGCTTTGCTGGAGGTACTAAACATGGCTACAGAGGAAGGGTGGTGTGAAATGAAAGCAGAGAGGTAAGCTGGAGCAGATCACCAACATCCCCAGCTGAGCCCTGAAAGAGGAGACAGAACAGGGAACCAGAGCCAGAGGTAGCTCATCCCAACTTGGATGAATTTTCTCCAAGAAGAAGAGAGAAAAACCCCGATGGCCAGAGCCGTCTTGAATTCTCCTGTAATGACAAGACAGCAGAATCAAATGGTGGGAGCTAACCTTGTATCAGCAATTTCTCATCAGGATTAACAAGAGGTACTTTGTTCATATCCTGAAACAAGCGAGAAACTTCTGGAGACACGAAGAGACTTACCAGTAACAAAGAGGATAAGGCTGTCTCACTGTTGGGACTGCACGGCCGTCGCTGAGCATCTCCCTTCGATGACTGTTTCCCAGTGCTTTCACTGTCCATGGCTGGCACTGCCGCCTCTACTGGGGGCCCCTCAGATGCCGGAGGCCACTTTGCCTGCATGAGGAGAGTGCCTGGGAATTTGAACCCCCGAAGGCAGCCCTTAGCCAGACACAGGAGAGCAAACACTCCATCCCCTGAGCCCTAAGGAGGACGCAGATGGAGGTGCACCTGCCCTGCTCACAGATCCCGCAGGACTTGGCTTCATATCATCTTCCCTTGGCTGCCTCCACACCACGCACCCAGGAACACTCTTACAAAAGGCACCTGCACAAGGTTCCTGTCTCCAGGTTGTACCTGGGGAACCTGGACGGAGTCCTGAAGCTCCGACAGAAACAAGCATTCTGCTGGGAGAGGGATGCCCTGCTCTGCATCTACACCCACAGCATTGCCGTGGAAACCACAGCCATGGGAGGCGAGGGCACACTCTGAGACAGTTTCCAACCCTAAAGGGGGATTTTTAACTGAAAGGAGATGTTTCATTTTTCAACCCCTCCAAAAGGAATTCAAAGCCAGGCGCTTTTGTGCATTTGTCATCCGGTGGCATCTGGTGGCCTCACATCCAACCCCCCCCAGTGCCCCACCCCCAGGAAGGAGTCCCCACCACCTGAATTGAACGTGTCAGGGAAAGGAGAGCGAATGATTCCATCCAGCTCTCCAATGGATGGTGCATCTTTCAAAATGTCCCTGGAGGGAGAAAATTGTGTTTGGAGTGTGTCTGTATTCAAGGAAATATAAAGTTGTAAATGGTCAGTACTCCTAGTTTTCTATGTCAGGTGTTTATCAAAGGAAGAAGTTTCAAATGCTTATGGGTGGAGAAGAGAAGCCTTCAACCTCTGTAGGTCAGCTTTTGGAAGTCTATACGCTACGAACGTACAAAATTGTTCACACGTTCTTCTTTCTGAGCTTTACCTCCTTTTATGTTTCAGCGTTTTACATGGATGTGCTGCCAGGTAAAAAGAAATGTCAGGTTAGTCAAAAACAAGAGTTTTAAATAAATAAGAGGGAAAAATACAACTTTGCTGTGTTGTCCCCTGAATAAGCAACAGAGATTCCTGAGCTGTTTATTTAAACCCTGAGGTTTGGCTTCAACACATGAACTTTAAAATCATTTTTGAGTAGTCATAATTTCTTTTCTCAGTCTGGCATCGGTCAAATTCAAGAAAGATTGGAAGCAGCATTTAAAGACCACGATGCCGTTCTAGATGGCAAAGCCTGCCCTGTGCCCAGCCCTCCCTTGACCACCCAGTAGCCCGGGCCTGGGGCCTTCAGCACCAGGTCATCCTGGACCTGACTCACCCCACCTGGACCCAGGGCAGTCTCTGGGCCTCTGCTTCCTTTCAGTGCCTGAAGCTCCTCCTTGAACCTAAAGCGCAGACAGAGGGGTCCCATCTAACCCTGGGTCAGCTTCCCTGGCTTCGCTGGCTAGCAAGTAACACTATGGCTTCTTGCAGGTGCCCTGCAAGGAGTCTGTATCACTGAGCCCTTTGTTGCCTGAACCTGGGAAGTCAGCTGAGGCCCCAACCCCCCTTCAAGTGTGATGCTGCTTCTTTACTCCACACCAACCCTGGCACAGTTGTACCCCTTCCTCTGGCTATCCCAAAAGATCTCTTCACACCAAATCATTCACCGGGTCAGCAACACTACTGGAGACTTTCCTGGAGGGGGTCAAGAGGAAGAGGGGGCGTGGCACACACCACTCAGCCCCCAGCTTCCCGGCTATCCCTGGCTGCCATCCATGTCTTGGGGTGTCAGCATCGTACCCCAAACAGGACACTTAAATACGATTGAATACAACTGCTCCCGTACAGTAACATATGGATGGGCACCCCGAAGTAGAGAGAGACTTAGTAATTGGTTCCGGTTCACTCAGCTGATAAGAATCATAATCGCAATTTGAGCCCAGGTCTGCCTGAAGTCCCACTCCAATATGTCAAGCTGTCTCTCCAGGATGGAGTCACCTGCCTGGTACCTCATTTCTTCCTGTCTTGCTAGTACCTTTCCTCAGGCTGAGAGCCTGGTCCCTGATTTCATCCCAACAGCTGGGTCCCCGGTACTGACTGTGGGCTCCCTGACCCCCTGCACACCACACACACTGCCCGGGGGTCCTCACTCTGCCCACCTCCCTGCTGGGCCTGCCTCCCATCTGCTGTCGCACTTTCTCTGTCCATCTTTTTTTTTTTTCCCGGCTGCGCCTTTTGACATGCGGGATCTTAGTTCCCCAACCAGGGATTGAACCCGCGCCCCCTGCATTGGGAGCTCGGAGTCTTAACCACTGGACCACCAGGGAAGTCCTCTCTGTCCGTCTTACTGGACCTCTTCCCATCCCCTGTGGCTGGGCCCCTGCCCTGTGCTCTGGGCCACCTCCCATCCTGCTCGGTGCCCACGGCAGCCGCCACGGGGCCTTGCTGACGGTGTTCATTGTTTTTGGAAGACAACGAATCTCTCATCTCTTCCTTTCTCGTCCTTCCTCTTGGCCTGTCGCAGGCAAAGGACATCTGCCCTCCTAAGAAGGATGGTTTCTCCACTGTCCCTAATGAGCAGGCGGCTCCAGGAAGGACCTCAAAGTCGCCGGCGTTTAATGGAGTGGCCAAGAAATCGCCGCCTCCCTTCTCTCCTCTTGACTCCTTGTCTGTTGGCTGAAAGGAGAGCCGCGCTGGGAAAGGTTGCTGGCGGATCCATTTTCTCCCCACTTCCTCGGACTTTCCCGAGCAAAGCTAAAAAAAGCAACTCATCTCTGTTCTCAGACTGAAAGACAGAAGCTGACTCCCACCATCTGGGCAAGGAGATGGGGGGTCTTGCTCATTGTGTGCAGGTGTGGAGGCCCCCAGCCTCAGGGAGGAAACAGAAATAGCTCGAAGGAGCCGGAAGGGACCCTCAGGAGGGGGCTGGTAGGCATCTAGCGTCCAAGGAGATAGACACCATCATCACAGGTATCAACACAAATATTACAGCAGGAGCTGAATTTCACAGATAATCTGGCAGCCACTTGGGACTTTCTGAAGGGTCTCACGTGGTCCACCAGCGTGTGTGACCCTGGACCACATCAGCAATGCAGCCCCCAAGCTGTGGAGGCTACAGATCAAGTTGAAAGTCACCCCTGGGGGGACTTTCCTGGTGGTCCGGTGGGTAAGACTCTGTACTCCCAATGCAGGGGGTCCAGGTTCAATCCCTGGTCAGGGAACTAGATCCCGCATGCATGCCACAACTAAGAAGTCTGCATGCTGCAACTAAAGATCCTGCAGGCCACAAGTAAGACCCGGCGCAGCCAAAATAATAAATAAATATTAAAACCAAAACAAACAAAAAAACCAATTGCATGATACCTACACATAATTAAAAAAAGAAAGAGAGAAAAAGAAAGTCACCCCTGGGGACTCTGGGCCTGTGCTGAAGAGCTGTGATATGTGCGGCTCCCTGGAATGAGCCAATCTCGCCATCGCTGTTCCATCGCTTGTGTATTCCCACTTCTTCCCAGCCTGGCCCCCTGCAGCGCCTTCTTCACCTCTCAGTTTCCTATTGTCTGCACCAGCCACTGGGCGTTTAATCAGGTGTGGTCTTGTGGCACTCCCATTATCCTATATGGAACTTCTACCTGCTGCATTATTCTTTAAACAGGTGTGTGTGTGTGTGTGTGTGTGTGTGTGTGTGTGTGTGTCCTGGTGTGGGAGCTCCTGTCGGGAGCAGTGGGTGTGCTCTGCAGAGTTGAGGAGACACAAGCTTGGAGTCAGAGAGGCTTGGCCCCTCGTTCTGCTCTGGCTCTGCGTAAGGGACAAGTCTTTCTGAGACCCCCCTTTAAGGTATGGATAACACTGGAGTGGAAGGAACTGGTCTCTTCTCTAATTTGTCTGCAGTGAGGGAGTTTCAGGAATATCCAGGAATTATTGGGAAAAAAAATAGAAGCAACTATACTCCAATAAAAATTAATCCAAAAAAAAAATAGAGCAGGCTTTAAAAATACATTTTTAGAGATTCCAGGGAAGTGAGTAAGCTAGAAAATGTAATCAGGGTAAGGACCTGGGTGGTTAGAGGATAGATGATAGACTGATGATAGATAATAGATAGATGATAGATAGATAGATAGACAGATAGATTTAGATAGATAGATGCTGTCTATAACCAGAGAATTAAGAAAGATTCATGTTTAGGTTGGTAAATCAGGAGACTTTCCTGAGGTGACCCAGAAAAATTTCCAGCGAAGAAAGAAAATTGAGAAGCCACCTGATTTTTAAGAGTTGTTCATGAAGATGTAAGAGGTCATTCCACCAGGTCACAACTCCTCGGGCTGAAAACCAAAAGATACTGTTTGGAACCCCTAAAGTAGCATCACCCCATGAGTGAGGTGAAAGGTAACAGTGGCTAAGAAAAGATCTTCTGAATCACTATAAATAAGGAAATGGATGTCTGTAACTTACCTTCCTGTGCCCAATATCTGCTCACCCCTCTATAAAAAGCTTTATGGTCAAAAATGCCCAACGGACCTGATGGATCCTCCTTCCCCTCTGCCTTCTCCACTCCCTCCCCTCAATTCAGGTGGCCCCTCTTTCCTCTAAACACCCAGGGTTCCTTATTTGAACATCTCATAACATTGAACTAATTAGTTGTGCACATACCTGTGTTTGTCAGAAAAATGGCCCCCAAGGATGCCCACATCCTCATGCCCGGAGAGACTCTGAAGGCTCAGTAAGGAGCTGGGGATGGGGAGATTCTCTGAATTATCTGCATGGGCCCCATGTAATCGCACAAATCCCTTTAAAAAAATTTTTTTAAAAAGAACCTTTCATGCTGTAGTCAGTAAGAAGGGGATGTGATGACAGAGAAATGCATCCTAGCTGGTTTTAAAGACCGAGGAAGGGAGCCGCAAGCCAAGGAATGCAGGCAGCTTCTGGAAGCCAGGAAAGACAAGGAAATGGGATCACCTCTAAACCCTCCAGGAAGGAACGCAGCCTCAATCGTATCGTGATTTTCGCGCAGTCTGACTTCTGATCTCGGAAATACAAGACAGCAAGGAAACAATACACTCTCCCCGCAATGGACTGCAGGCCTTCTGAGAGCAGGTGTCTTTTTCTGTTTCCTCGGTCGTTACACCTGTGCCATCAATAAATACATGTTGGAAGAATGAACACGTGGACAAATGAAGGATATATGTACACAGAGCTCACCGCCAAGGACGGCACTGGACCAAAGGAAAGGCAACGACCTCAAGGTCACAGAGAAAATAGGCTCTCGAGCCCTTGGGTGGGGAGGTTGAACGCTGCCACCAGCGACCTCCTTTTGCTGAGTGGCCTGCCCTTTGGTCATGTAGGAGAATGATACACACATAGGGGAAGAAATTCCAGAGAAAGATGAGACCGTATCTAATTAAGCACTAAATGGAAGAAAAGGGCTGTGCAAAGGTAGGATGAAGAGAAATTGAGTCTGGAAAGGGTTATTGATGAACGTGGACTTGCTCTGGACTTTGCAGGGCGGCCAGGAATGGTTACGTGGAGGAGGTGGTAGGGCTGATTCCAGGAGACTGGCTTTGCCAGGAGTTGAATCATAACAAAGAATAGTTACATAGTAGAAACAGCCTCCCTCTACTGAGTTCTTCCCAAATGCATCAGCTCACGTAATCCTCCCAAAGACCCTCCAAAGTGGTATAAAAGACATCTTGAAACCTTTTGACGTTTGTGTTCTTGGTTGCCCAGCATCTGATCCCCCTTCTCAGGTGTGGGGAGGTTCTCCCTCTACGAGCTTTGGGTTCCCTTTCTCGCACTGCTGACAAGACCCTTTGCTGCAAAGCCCAGACCCTTGCTTTCTCCTCCCCCACTCCACCCCCCACCCCCCGGCAACCAGGACATGGACATGTGACCTGGTATAACCATCAGATTTTAATCAGGAATAAGTGGCAGAAAGAAAGCGGACAGGGAGAATTTGTTCCAGCAGTAGCCCTAGTAGCAACATCTGGATTCCAGAGGTAGTAGGGCAGATGGATCTTCCCTTGTTTCCAGCATGTTTTCTGAGCCTGGTTTGATCCAACCTTCTCAGTGATTCTTTGAGCTACTCAAATCCCATTAGAAAAGTCTTTCTGTACCTCAGTTGGTCAGAATAAATCCCTGTTATTTACAACCAAGAACCCTGGCTGATACAGTAGATTCAAGTTCTTATATTGCAGGTTAGGAATCTGAGGCTCAGAGAGGTGAAGTGACTTGCCCAAGGTCACACAGCTCACACCTGTTTGATTATAAAGCTTGTGTTCTTAACAGTACTACTCATTAAATGTTCAAAATGAGAATTGGATTATAAAAGTCTTCTTTTGTGGATACTTCATAGATGGTATTTTTTTCTAAGGGATAATTAGGATAAAACAATTATATAGCTGGAGATAGTATGTATCAGTACAAACTTTGTAAAAGGCAAACTGGGACTACGTACCAAGCCCCTTAAAGTGTTCAAGCCCCTCGAGTTAATGATTCCATTTCTGGGCCTCTGTCCCAAGGCAGTGTTTCTTAACCTTTTCTTTTTATTATGGCCCATTATTAGATAATATTTTCAGACACTTTTCTCCTTGTCTCCCCCAACCATTTTATACCACAGATATACTATATATTTTTTTAATTTATTTATTTTTGGCTGCATTGGGTCTTCGTTGCTGAGAGGGCTTTCTGTAGTTGCAGCACACAGGGGCTACTCTTTGTTGCGGTGCGTGGGCTTCTCATTGCGGTGACTTCTCTTGATGCGGAGCACAGGATCTAGGCGCACGGGCTTCAGTAGTTTTGGTGCTTAGGCTCAGTAATTGTGGCGCACGGGCTTAGTTGCTCCACGGCATGTGGGATCTTCCCGGACCAGGGCTCGAACCCGTGTCCCCTGCATTGGCTGGTGGATTCTTAACCACTGTGCCACCAGGGAAGTCCAAGATACACTATATGTTTATGTATTGCGTTTATATCTGTGCTTTATCCATTAAAAGAGTAAGATTTATTTTACCCCCAAGAATCAGCTTTAGTTCCCTTAAGGGCGATTATCACTAGAATTCATGCTCTAGGTAAAGAAATTCATGTACAAAGATGTTCAACACACATTAATTAAATAGTTAACAACTGAAGATGCATAGCAAAGTGGAATAATATATCTACCAATTTGAATATTGCCATTTTAAATGATCTTCAGTGAATAAAAACCTGCTGTTTAGAAAGTTTAAAAATACTTCATAAACAACTCAAGTGAAATAGGAGATATAAATTGAGGACATAGAAAATTTAGGAAGTACTATTAGTAAAAATACACTACTGCCCAAACAGACTTTTCCCAAAGGAAAAATCATTGCCTGAAACATTTACATTACTAAATTGCAAAAACATAAATAAATAAAATCAATTTGAGTTTAATTCAAATTGATCTCCCTGTGCTATGCGGCTGCTTCTCACTAGCTATCTATTTTACATTTGGTAGTGTATATATGTCCATGCCACTCTCTCACTTCGTCCCAGCTTACCCTTCCCCTTCCCCATCTCCTCAAGTCCATTCTCTACCTCTCCATCTTTATTCCTGTCCTGCCCCTAGGTTCTTCAGAACCTTTTTTTTTTTTTTAAGATTCCATATATGTGTGTTAGCATATGGTATTTGTTTTCTCTTTCTGATTTACTTCACTCGGTATGACAGTCTCTAGGTCCATCCACCTCACTACAAATAACTTAATTTTGTTTCTTTTTATGGCTGAGTAAAATTCCATTGTATATATGTGCCACATCTTCTTTATCCATTCATTTGTCGATGGACACTTAGGTTGCTTCCATGTCCTGGCTATTGTAAATAGCACTGCAATGAACATTGTGGTACATGACTTTTTGAATGATGGTTTTCTCAGGGTATATGCCCAGTAGTGGGATTGCTGGGTCATATTGTAGTTCTATTTTTAGTTTTTTAAGGAACCTCCATACTGTTCTCCATAGTGGCTGTATCAATCTACACTCCCACCAACAGTGCAAGAGGGTTCCCTTTTCTCCACACCCTCTCCTGTATTTATTGTTTGTAGATTTTTTGATGCTGGCCATTCTGACTGGTGTGAGGTGATACCTCACTGCAGTTTTGATTTGCATTTCTCTAATGATTAGTGATGTTGAGCATCCTTTCATGTGTTTGTTGGCAATCTGTATATCTTCTTTGGAGAAATGTCTATTTAGGTCTTCTGCCCATTTTTGTATTCGGTTGTTTGTTTTTTTGATATTGAGCTGCATGAGCTGCTTGTAAATTTTGGAGATTAATCCTTTGTCAGTTACTTCATTGGCAAATATTTTCTCTCATTCTGAGGGTTGTCTTTTCGTCTTGTTTATAGTTTCCTTTGCTGTGCAAAGCTTTTAAGTTTCATTAGGTCCCATTTGTTTATTTTTGCTTTTATTTCCATTTCTCTAGGAGGTGGGTCAAAAAGGATCTTGCTATGATTTATGTCATAGAGTGTCCTGCCTATGTTTTCCTCAAGAGTTTTATAGTGTCTGCCCCTATATTTAGGTCTTTAATCATTTTGAGTTTATTTTTGTGTATGGTGTTAGCAAGTGTTCTAATTTCATTCTTTTACATATAGCTGTCCAGTTTTCCCAGAACCACTTATTGAAGAGGTTGTCTTTTCTCCATTGTATATTCTTCCCTTTTATTTATCAAAAATAAGGTGACCATATGTGTGTGGGTTTACCTCTGGGCTTTCTATCCTGTTGCATTGATCTATATTTCTGTTTTTGTGCCAGTACCATACTGTCTTGATTACTGATTACTTGATTCTGGTATAGTCTGAAGTCTGGGAGCCTGATTCCTCCAGCTCTGTTTTTCTTTCTCAAGATTGTTTTGGCTATTCGGGGTCTTTTGTGTTTCCATACAAATTGTGCAATTTTTTATTCTGTGTTCTGTGCAAAATGTCCTTGGTAGTTTGATAGGGATTGCATTGAATCTGTAGATTGCTTTGAATAGTATAGTCATTTTAACAATGTTGATTCTTCCAATCCAAGAACATGGTGTATCTCTCCATCTGTTTGTATCATCTTTAATTCCTTTCATCAGTGTCTTATAGTTTTCAGCATACAGGTCTTTTGTCTCCCTAGGTAGGTTTATTCCTAGGTATTTTATTCTTTTTGTTGCAATGGTAATTGGGAATGTTTCCTTAACTTCTCCTTCAGATTTTTCATCATTAGTGTATAGGAATGCAACAGGTTTCTGTGCATTAATTTTGTAACCTGCTACTATACCAAATTCATTGATTAGCTGTAGTAGTTTTCTGGTAGCATCTTTAGGATTCTCTATGTATAGTATCATGTCATCTGCAAACAGTGACAGCTTTACTTCTTCTTTTCCAATTTGGATTCCTTTTTTTTTCTTTTTCTCCTCTGACTGCTGTGGCTAAAACTTCCAAAAGTATATTGAATAATAGTGGTGAGAGTGGGCAACCTTGTCTTGTTCCTGATCTTAGAGGAAACGGTTTCAGTTTTTCACCATTGAGAATGATGTTGGCTGTGGGTTTGTCATATATGGCCTTCATTATGTTGAGGTAAGTTCCCTCTATGCCTACTTTCTGGAGGGTTTTTTCATAAATGGGTGTTGAATTTTGTCAAAAGCTTTTTCTGCATCTGTTGAGATGATCATATGTCTTTTATCCTTCAGTTTGTTAATATGATGTATCACATTGATTGTGTATATTGAAGAATCCTTGCATTCCTGGGATAAACCCCACTTGATCATGGTGTATGATCCTTTTAATGTGCTGTTGGATGCTGTTTGCTAGTATTTTGTTGAGGATTTTTGCATCTATGTTCATCAGTGATATTGGCCTGTAGTTTTCCTTTTTGTGACATCTTTGGTTTTGGTATCAGGGTGATGGTGGCCTCGTAGAATGAGTTTGGGAGTGTTCCTCCCTCTGCTATATTTTGGAAGAGTTTGAGACGGATAGGTGTTAGCTCTTCTCTAAATGTTTGATAGAACTTGCCTGTGAAGCCATCTGGTCCTGGGCTTTTGTTTGTTGGAAGATTTTTAATCACAGTCTCAATTTCAGTGCTTGTGATTGGTCTGTTTCTATTTCTTCCTGGTTCAGTCTCAGAAGGTTGTGCTTTTCTGAGAATGTGTCCATTTCTTCCAGGTTGTCCATTTTATTGGTATAGAGTTGCTTGTAGTAATCTCTCATGATCTTTTGTATTTCTGCAGTGTCAGTTGGTACTTCTCCATTTTCATTTCTAATTCTATTGATTTCAGTCTTCTGCCTTTTTTTCTTGATGAGTCTGGCTAATGGTTTATCAATTTTGCTTATCTTCTCAAAGAACCAGCTTTTAGTTTTGTTGATCTTTGCTATCGTTTCCTTCATTTCTTTTTCATTTATTTCTGATCTGATCTTTATGATTTCTTTCCTTCTGCTAACTTTGGGGTTTTTTTGTTCCTCTTTCTGTAATTGCTTTAGGTGTAAGATTAGTTGGTTTACTTGAGATTTTTCTTGTTTCTTGAGGTAGAAGTTTATTGCTATAAACTTCCCTCTTAGAACTGCTTTTGCTGCATCCCATAGGTTTGGGGCCGTCCTGTTTCCATTGTCATTTGTTTCTAGGTATTTTTTGATTTCATCTTTGATTTCTTCAGTGATCTCTTGGTTATTTAGTAGTGTATTGTTTAGGCTCCACGTGTTTATATTTTTTACAGATTTTTTCCTGTAATTGATATCTAGTATCATAGCATTGCGGTCGGAAAAGATACTTGATATGATTTCAATTTTCTTAAATTTACCAAGGTTTGATTTGTGACCCAAGATATGATCTATCCTGGAGAATGTTCCATGAGCACTTGATAAGAAAGTGTATTCTGTTGTTTTTGGATGGAATGTTCTATAAATATCAATTAAGTCCATCTCATGTAGTGTCATTTAAAGCTTGTGTTTCCTTATTTATTTTCATTTTGGATGATCTGTTCATTGGTGAAAGTGGGTTGTTTAATGTCCCCTACTATGATTGTGTTACTGTCAATTTCCTCTTTCATGGCTGTTAGCGTCTGCCTTATGTATTGAGGTGCTCCTACGTTGGGTGCATAAATATTTACAATTGTTATATCTTCTTCTTGGATCGATCCCTTGATCATTATGTAGTGTCCTTCTTTGTCTCTTGTAATAGTCTTTATTTTAAAGTTTATTTTGTCTGATATGAGAATTGCTACTCCAGCTTTCTTTTGATTTCCATTTGCATGGAATATCTTTTTCCATCCCCGCACTTTCAGTCTGTATGTGTCCCTAGGCCTGAAGTGGGTCTCTTGTAGACAGCATATGTATGGGTCTTGTTTGTATCCATTCAGCCAGTCTATGTCTTTTGGTGGGAGCATTTAATCCATTTACATTTAAGGTAGTCATCGATATGTATGTTCCTATTACCATTTTCGTAATTGTTCTGGGTTTGTGTTTGTAGGTCTTTTCCATCTCTTGTGTTTCCTGCCTAGAGAAGTTCCTGTAGCATTTGTTGTAAAGCTGGTTTGGTGGTGCTGAATTCTCTTAGCTTTTGCTTGTCTGTAAATGTTTTAATTTCTCTGTTGAATCTGAATGAGATCCTTGCTGGGGAGAGTAACCTTGGTTGTAGGTTTTCCCCTTTCATCACTTTAAATATGTCCTGCCACTTCCTTCTGGCTTGCAGAGTTTCTGCTGAAACTGTTAACAAGCTGTTAACATTTTGGGGATTCCCTTGTATGTTATTTGCTGTTCTTCCCTTGCTGCTTTTAATGCTTTTTCTTTGTATTTAATTTTTGATAGTTTGATTAATATGTGTCTTGGTGTGTTTCTCCTTGTATTTATCCTGTATGGGACTCTGTACACTTCCTGGACTTGACTGACTATTTCTTTTCCCATATTAGAGAAGTTTTCAACTATAATCTCTTCACATATTTTCTCAGTCCCTTTCTTTTTCTCTTCTTCTTCTGGGACCCCTATAATTCAAATGTTGGTGCATTTAATGTTGTCCCAGAGGTCTCTGAGACTGTCTTCAATTCTCTTCATTGTTTTCTTTTATTCTGCTCTGCAGTAGTTATTTCCACTATTTTATCTTCCAGGTCACTTATCCATTCTTCTGCCTCAGTTATTCTGTTATTGATTCCTACTAGAGAATTTTTAATTTAATTTATTGTGTGGTTCATCATTTTTTGTTGCTCTTTAGTTCTTCTAGGTCCTTGTTAAACATTTCTTGTATTTTCTCCATTCTATTTCCAAGATTTTGGATCATCTTTACTATCATTACTCTGAATTCTTTTTCAGGTAGACTGCCTATTTCCTCTTCATTTGTTTGGTTTGGTGGGTTTTTACCTTGCTCCTTCATCTGCTGTGTGTTTCTCTGTCTTCTCATTTTGCTTAACTTACTGTGTTTGGGGTCTCCTTTTTGCAGGCTGCAGGTTCCTAGTTCCCATTGTTTTTGGTGTCTTCCCCCAGTGTCTAAGGTTGGTTCAGTGGGTTGTGTAGGTTTCCTGGTGGAGGGGACTGGTGCCTGTGTTCTGGTGGATGAGGCTAGATCTTGTCTTTCTGGTGGGCAGGACTGCATCCAGTGGTGTGTTTTGGGGTGTCTGTGACCTTATTATGATTTTAGGCAGCCTCTCTGCTAATGGGTGGGGTTGTATTCCCGTCTTGCTAGTTGTTTGGCATGACGTGTCCAGCACTGTAGCTTGCTGGTCGCTGAGTGGAGCTGGGTCTTAGCGTTGAGATGGAGATCTCTGAGAGAGCTTTTGCTGTTTGATATTATGTGGAGCCGGGAGGTCTCTGGTGGACCAATGTCCTGAACTCGGCTCTCGCACCTCAGAGGCACATGCCTGACACCTGGTCGGAGCACCAAGACCCTGTCAGCCACATGGCTCAGAAGAAAAGGGAGAAAAAAAGAAAGAAAAAAATAAAATAAAGTTATTAAAATAAAAAATAAATTATTAAAGATAAACAAATTAAAAAGTAATAATAAAAAGAAAGAAAGAAAGTAGACAGGAACCAAACCAAAAAACAAATCCCCCAATGTTAACAAGCGCTAAAAACTATAGAAAAAAAAAAAAGGACAGACAGAGCCCTAGGACAAATGGTAAAAGCAAAGCTATACAGACAAAATCACGCAAAGAAGCATACACATACACACTCACAAAAAGAGAAAAGGGAAAAAAATATATATATTGAATGTCATTCAAATGGTCCTTCTTTAGCTTGTGTTCTATGTTGGGTACAAATTTAATTATTCCTTTCTGAGAAGCTCAAGTACTGTCTTCTTCAATGAAGAATGTTGCGATAGTCTGGGTGAGGAAGTATCTTGAGCAGGACGGTGATTCTCCCATGGCAAAGTTTAGCTTTTCCACTCTGTAGGAATAACCTCAGCCATTTTTCCAAATATGAAAACTCAACTTCATGCTCTGCAAGAAAACTGTAACTCTGGTGCTGTTTGACCACAGTGCAGTGAGCTTCTGAGCTCTATTAACTCCCCAGCCTCCAGGACCCTTCAGTGGCAGCCTGTGTGGCTCCATCAGTGGCACTATGTTGAAATCTTGAGACCCTAAGGATCCTGCCGCTGTCTATATTTCAAAAGGGAGCCCAAATCCAGGCCAGTGTGTTGTCAGTTGCACAGGTTCTAAACCAGAGGCTTCAGCAGTCAAGGGATGTGCTTTTATTTCTGAATCCCTCCTGTGAGCCCCTTGAGCTCACCGCTTTCTTGCGGGTGGTGGCTGAGGCCCTACTCATTCCTAGCTCTGCAGCTTTTGTGTCATGAGCTTTAAACGTTCTTTGAGCAGCTCTTTTTCCTGGTTGGGTCCAGAAACCGGCTCTTCGGCACATTTTAAATGAACACCAACCACAAATCTTCCACTCTGCTAAATCCACAGCTGCCACATTAAACAAGATGATGTGGTGGGTGCCCCGAGCAATAAGCAAGCCAACATATTATGGCATGTAAAATTTAAAAAGAGTTTGTAAACCAGGGGCACAACGTCAATCTCATGGCACTGAACTGCGTCCCAAGCGTAAGCCTGCGTTACCTAATGAGCTGGGCTTGCATCTGAGCATTAAACCTCCTTCCAGGGGTACCCGCCATATCTTCCCCTCTCTCGCTCTGTCTCTGTTCTTTCCCAAAGCCTGTGGGGCAAGGGTCACTTTCCCTCCTTGTTTGCTTCCTGGCAACCCCTGCCACTCACCCCCAGCCTTGGCTGGACCCTTCCTCCATCGTCTCCTAAGCCCTCGGAGTAAGGCTGGTCCCCTCTGCACACCAGATGCTCTTGCATTGGCCCCAGCCTGCAGCTCACATCAAGCCCTCTCCAGTTCTAAGGAGGCTCCTTGAGCCACTCAACAGGGAACCCGTAAGAACCTTTCTCTTGCAACCCACACCAAAATGCCCCAAATTGAGCTGCACGTCTTTTGTCATCATGCATTCATTCACACACTCATTTCGTCCACTGTTCATTCATCCATCCCCTAATACGGGTACCCCCTGCCTTTCGGAAGTTCGCTTTACACCACTTCACTTTTATAAGATTTCAAGGACTCTTTATTAGTATCTATTGCTGCCTAACCAATTACCCGCAAACTCGGTGGCTTTAAACAACACACATTTACTATCTCACCATGTCTGCGGGGCAGCAGTCTGGGCTCGGCTTGGGGGCTCCTCTCCTGTGACTGCCTCTCACAGGCAGCAACCAAGCTCCAAGTAAGGATCTGTTTCCAAGCTCACATGGCTGTTGGCAGATTTCTGTCCTTTGGGGGTTTTCGTACTGTGAGCCTCAGTTTCTGGATGGTTGTCGCCTTCGGTTCCTCTTCACATGGTCCTTTCCGACATGGCCAGTGGCCCCACTGAAACGTACAAACCAGGAAGGCAATAGAGAGTCTGCCAGCAAGACAGAAGTGACACATCTCATCACCTTTATCATAATTAGAAGCAAGCTGCTAGGCCAGCCCACGCTCAAGGGGATGGGATTCTACCAGGTGGTGGGGGTCATCGGGGCCTCTGAGAGTCTGCCTCCTACAGTCCACTTGGGGAATTGCAGGCAGTCTTGTACCGAGGGCAGTGCAGAAGCAGGACAGTGTGGGCAGGTAGGTAGAGACCCCGAGGGCTTCACAAACCGAGCAAACGAACTAGGGCACCGTCCTGTGAGAGACTGATTCCGCTTCTTTTCTTTTACTGCACCTTTTGGTTTCGTTGCGTTTCTGAAAATCACTTCAGCCTCCTTTGCTCCCGGAGACCCTCCTTAGACTTACACGGCCCACACCGTCAGTTCCCAATCTCCTTCCTGCGTTTCCATCTCCCAACAGGTGTCGGCCCACCTGTCATTTAGAAACACCTCAGTACAACTGGCACAGGAGCAACTGAACTCTACTCAACCCGCCTGACTGCAAACAGATGACACCCCCAAACCCATCAGCTAGGCTTCGGCAGAAGGTTGCTTTTGGCTGTCGGAAAAACCAGGACAGATGAGGGGAGGAGAGGGAGGGGTCAGGCAGGACTGTACCCGCCTTGAGACCCAGCCTCTCCCACTGGTTTCTGAGTTGTTCCCTAATCATGGTGCTGCCACCAGGCCTCAGTCATTACAAATCCATCAACAGCCCCACTGTTCAGCGAGCAGCCCCAGAAAAGCCAAAACTTCCCAAACCGCAACCAACTTTCCTTGAGGAAATGGCCTGAAGTCATGATCCCTCATTGCTGGAAATGTCACTTGACTGTGATTGTCACCATGATGACTGTTCTTTCTTTTCATCTAGGTTGAAAAACGTCCACCATTCTAGCTGCTAGCGATTTTTACTGGCTTCCTTACCTTGATCACTTTTCCTGCACGTGTAAGGGAGTGTTCTTGCCAACGCTCATTTCTCTGGGCTTAATAAACCATTTTATGGGCTACTTTTTTTGGCAGAAAGCCCCGTCCTCCATCCTTTGATCTGCGGACTCTGCACGTACAGAACTAGTGCTGAGTAAGCACTACCTGTGCAAATATCAACAGCCATGTCCGAGACATAACCCCAGCTTCCATTCGGAAGCCCTGGGGACTCCGCCTGTAATCCTTAGATCCCTTTGGCCTCCATCCTTGCCCCGCCCATTATTAATCGCCTAGGAAGAGGAAGAAAGTTCCATAATTCGTGGAATTTGAGGATTTCCACCCAAGTACTTCTTGCCATCACACTCACTGGTTACTGCACAACCATTTGGAGGATGGCCGCCTTTTAAAATGGATCATTACCACTTTCCAAGTGCAACAACTTTGATCTCTCGGCCAGAGGACATCTGCTCGCCTGTTATGACATTTTACCTTCTAGATTCAGGCCAGAATTGTCCCCCCATTCCCCGAGCCCGTCTCCCTGCTGGAGTAACACTCGTTCTCCTCCACCTTGGTTTCCTAGGCTTTGAGTTCTCATCCTCTCATTCCAACACTTTCGCCTCATCCTTCCATGTCATATTTTACCTCGAACCAAGAGAAACGCTGCGGCTGACAGGCCATCGTGGTGTCTTTGAAGTGTGCTGGCTCTGGCTGGAGACGCAGCTCACTGGAATTTCTGAGAAGCCTTCTTTCCACTTTGTCTCCTTCTCTGTTTATTCACGGAGGAGAATGTCCATGATCAGGAGGGAAATTACCAGACAGTCAGTTCTTTCTGCGAGTCAGCAGAGGATGCATTTTCTCACTTCCTCCCCTCCCTCAAAAAGCAACAGTGTTGCCAAAAGCCCCCCCCCTCGCTACCTTCATCTCCAACCTCATCGCCTCTTCCTGCCAAGCCCAGCATTTCCCCTTCCCGGGAGAGGGGTTGCAGTTGAAGTCAGGGGTTATCCACCTGCCCAGAAGAGCCTGGCCAGAATCGCCCCCCAACAGTGAAACATTTCCTTTGGTTTCACCTGATCCCCTGCTCCCTTTGCAAAATACAGAGCCAGGCAGGGCCTCAGTGGGTTGCCAGGAGATTTGTTTAACTGCTTCGAAATCATTATTTGCATGCGGGAAAGCTTGGAACAAAAAGCCCTTGTGTGTGTAAAAATGCCGCAGGATTAAGCCTTGGTTTGGGTCCCTTCTAAAAAAGAAGTGCAATTGTACACATAGCAAGGGCGCCTGAGGGCTGAATGAGCTATCAGATGACCTGATAGGCTCGAGAAGAAACCTAACCTGGCGCGCAGCCTCTCTTGTCCTCGTACACTGGTCAGCTACGCCTCAAGAATGACCCTTGTTTCTCTGCAAGTCATGCCTTTGTCTCCAATCAGGGGGTCTGCAGCGAGGCCTGCTGGAGGGGCCGGCAAAGATGAGCAAGGGAATGGGACAATCTGAGGAGGCAGGCGCACAGTGCCTCGCACTTACAAGGACCCAGGAAACGTTACTCAGCGAGCCATTTGGGCTACCGAGTCCACACCCACCGGTTACCAAGCCAGGATGAAGAAAGTGGAGTTCAGGTAGCCCCCAAGACTCTTGCAAACCTTAATTCAAAGAGGAAGAAACTGACAGAAAACCGTGCCCGCCTTCAAATCCCCACCTCCTGAGAAAGCAGCATGGTGTCCGGAACAGCAGTGAGTCATAGAATCTTAGTGGGTGTCACCCTACCCTCTCCTGGAAGTGGAGTCCTGGGAGGCAAGGAGAGTGCCCAAGGTCACACAGCAGTCTTTCCCAAATGGATTAAAAGTCTAAATTTCAGTCTGTGACGTTCAGTCACTCTGATGCAAGCTCTAACAACAGCATCCCTTGAAGGTTTGCTAATAAAAATGAAGTCGTAATTGTAAAGTCCTCCTTACCAAACAGCACTCATGAATGCTCTGCCTGAAGAATAACAGAGCAGAGTGGTTCCACCAGGGTAGCCCTGGGTTCCCCACAGAGACCCCAAACCCAGCACATGGACAACTGAACTTGGTAGCACTGCACACCCACCCCTCACACCCTCCACCTCCACCAGAGTCCACTCAGTGATCGATGGCCCCCGGTCTGCCTCCTGCTTCTTGCTTGGATTTCTGCGCGCCTGTGACAGCCTTCCCAGCACTCTCCCTGCCTCATCCTCCACTCCTTCCAATCCAATCTTCACAGGGAAGCAAACAGTGAACTGTCCAAAATGCAAACTAGATCCTGTTGTTCCTCTGTTTCACATCCCTTGATGCTTCCCCAGGTCTAAGCAGGAGAAGTGCAGACTATATCGTGTTGCACAGCCAGCCTTGCGTGATCTGGCCTCTGCCTTCATTTGCAGCCTCATTTCTCCTGTGCCTCTGCCCTGCCAGGCAGAAGTGCCTATAGGCTCTTTAGCACCTCTGTGCCTTTGCCTGTATTATTGCCTCTTCCCACGAGGCCACACCTAACTTTTGTCTCCTGAACATGAAGCCTACTCACCCTTCAAGTCTCAGCTCAAATGGCATCTCCTCCAGGAAGTCCTCCAGTACCACCATAACTCTTGTAGCAATTTGTGCAAACCCTGATCATGTTGCAGAATTAATGCTCATATTTCAGTGTCTCCATTAAATGGTAAACTCCTGAAGAGCAAGGACAGAACTCTGTCCAACTGTGTATCCTAGCACGTTGCCCGGAATGTAGGGGCTGGTTTATTACCAGAAGAGATACTGGTTTATTAGAAGAACTGAATTGATTTATCGAGCACCTACGATATGCCCAGCACTAGGGCGACAGAAATGAACAAAACAGAAAAAAAAAATCACTGTTTTCTGAAGTTTATATTATAGTGGGATAATAACCAAATGCTTAACCATATAACCAAATGCATAACTATATAACGTCAGCCAGTGACAAGTACTAAGGGGAAAAGTAAAGCAGAATGAGGAGATGGGGGTGAAGGGTTCACTATTTTAGATGGCAGGGGTCAGACAGTAACTCTGAGAGGTGACATTTGGGCCTGGACGCAGATGAACAGGGATTCCCGTCATGGGGAGAATGGGGAAGGGTGAGTACCAAGACCCTGGGGTGGGAGTATGTTCGGCGTGTTTGAGGAACAGGAAGGAGGCCCCTGTGTCTGGTGTGCAGTGAAGGAGGGAGGGGAGGAAAAGTCAAGGCTGAAGAAATGGCCAGGCCACGTATGCACATCTGACAGGAGGATTTATTTTAAAGAGAAATAATAAAGACACAATTCAAGAGGGTGGTTATTTACAAGGGGGGGGGGGGAGACATGGAGGAGAATATAGGTTGCTGTGAATTACTGTCAATATTCTCGTCCTGGGGTTTACTGGTGGCTTCATGGGTGTTCGTTACAGAGGGAATAACTAAGCAGCAAAGCCGTGCGTGAACCGAAGATGAGTCACAAGCCAGGAATTCTCACTAATCCAATTCTGCGCACTGGAGAGAGAAAGTAATTCCCCAGGGCTAAAACTTTATTCTGAAATAAATGTCTGTATACCTTGTACTTAAGAAAACCCTCTAAGTTAATACCTGCTTCAATGAGAAGTTCTCTCCAAAGGTTTTGGTGGGTTTTCTCCCCCAAGTAACGTGGGAGGTGTGGCTGCCGTTCTCAGTTCCTTCCACCCGATGCTCTGAGCAACCTGTGGTTCAGTGTCTGGACCACAGGATCGAGTGCAGGAGAGACCAGGCTCCACGGTGCTGGGCAGGCGCACAGGACAGTGAGCCCTAATGCTGACGCTGGCTCTCACTGGAGGATGTCAGAGCAGTGCAGGGAGGCAGACAGACCCAAGTTCAAGTCCCGGGTCTGCTGCCACTAGTGCGCTGACCTTAGGCAAATCCTGTGGCTTCCTGAGCCTCAGGTTCTCAAGTGTCAACTTGGAGTGTATGAGTCCCGCAGGGACTACTTGGCTGTAGCAAAGAACCACAAACTGGGGGCCTTAAAACCACAGAAATCTCACAGTTCTGTACCCTGGAAGGAGTCAACAGGCCACGTGCCCTCTGAAGGCTCTGGGGAAGGAGCGTCCCTGCCTCTTCCAGCTTCTGGTGGCTGCCACATTCCTGGGAGTTCTTTGGTTTGTCACTGTCTCTGTCCCTGTCTCACCTGGCATTCCTCCCATGTGTCTCTGTGTCTTTTAATGGGCTTCTTATAAGGATACCCGTCAGTGGATTTAGGGACCACCCTGATCCAGTGTGACCTCATCTTAATTAGTTACATCTGCAAAGACCCTTTATTCCAACCCTTTATTCCAAGATCACATTTTGAGGTTCTGGGTAGACATGAATTTCAGAGGGATATTATTCAACAAGGTACGTGGAGAAGAAGATGATATATAACAAAAAGGGCCATAAAAAGAATTAAATTAAATAATGTATATAAGGCACCTAGCACAATGTTAAGCATTCGTCTTCACCATCATCATCTCAGAGAAAGAATCCTATTTCTGAAAACATTCCTTCCTGTTAGCTAAGGTGACCACAAGCGAAATGGCCAAATAGGCCTAGGTTCAAATCTTGGCTGGGCGACCTCAGGCAAATTACTTAACCTTTCTGAGCTTCAGTTTCTTTATCCACACGGATGGACATATATATCCAACACTTAAATGTCTTTTACTGTGCAGGAGGCACCGTTCTAAAAGATTTATGAATATTGTCTCAGTGAATCCTCAGAACAACCCTGTGAGCTAGGTATTATGATTATCTCTATTTTACAACCAAGGAAGTTGAATTAGCAAGTATTTTACTTAAGACAGTTGTCTAAGGTCACATAGGAAGTAAGTGATGGAACCAGAGTTTAAACCCAGGCAGTCTGGCTCCAGAATTCCCCCAAGATTAAAAGAGAATAAATAAACTGATGTATTTTTGTGTCTGAATATTTGTTCTGATTTAATAAAATGTTTTCTGGAAAAAAAAAGAGAATAAATAATAAAGTAAATAAATAAAATATGTAACCAGCGCTCACTCGCTACACGGCAGTCAACAAATGGTGAGACGGTAACTAGGGCTCCCTCGTCCAAACCTTTCCCCTTTGCAGACCTCAGGGATGCCTTTCCTCCTTCCTCTTTCTCGGTTCAGATGTTCTGGTTGTTGACGTTAATCCATATTTAAAAGTCCAGGCTGCTCAAGTTCCATTGTGTCCTGTGGCATCTTGCCCTTTTTTTCATCTTGTTCTCATTCTCTCCAGTGTCCCGTGACCATGATGCCTGGGTTTGGGGGTGGGGAGTCAGAGAAGGGGAGGGAGCTGCAGCTCACTCTCTGGCAACTGGGGAACGTGGAGGGGGTGGGTGCTTCTCTCCTGGGGTGGGGACAGAGTTAGGCAACAGACTGTAAGACACATCTCAGGGACGTCCGCCCAGCGGGGCCACCCACTAAACCCAGGAACGTGTATGCTGTCCTTGGCACAAAGATCCTTGAGAGATCCGTCGTGGAACAAAACCTCTGTTAGACTTAGGAAAGCCACCACCAGAGAAGACAGGAAAACTCTCCTGTTGAGGAAGCCGCCCCATGATGGTGGCAGAGGCAGGAGGAATGAGTGGTCCCCTGAGCACCCATCCTGGGGCACCTCTCCTCTCACCCCGCCCCACTCTACCATGAGCAGGAGGTGCTCGCACAGCTCAGGCCAATTTTCTGGGGCTCCGTGGCCCCCACCTGCTGGTGGTCGGGGTCTGCCCTCTGCCAGCTGGTGCGGGAGAAGGCGCAGGAACCCTGCCCGGCCCGGTCCTCCTCCTACCTTTTGGGCCATTGCCAGGATCCCAGCGGGAACCCGCGCTGTCGCAGAAATTCAGTCATCAGAGAGTGTGCACGTTTACCCCAGGACGGGGGAACCGGGTAGACCCAGGGATCACTTAAGCAACTCTGGGCAAATTTGTTCACCCTCCCCGACAGACCAACGTCCTGGAGACAGGCTTTCTCCAAGAGGTAAAGCACGGGGCAGCACTTGGCAAATGGTGACGCAAGCGGTTTGCCGCTACCGCCCCACCCTTCCCCTTTCAGGGTCCCGCCCTCTTCCCTCCTGGGGACCTCGTGCCCTTGTGCCATGTGGGAGCACCCACCCATTTAGCAGTCCTGCCTTCCCTCCTTTCTTCCTCATGAGATGTACCTTTCCTCGCCCCAGACTTCTGAGGGCTCGAGCTCATCTTGGTAACAATGGAAGTTATTAAAGGAACAAATCCCTGCTAATTTGTCAGCAAGCTCTCGGGCTGCACCTCCTGGGGGCACCACGCCTGCCTGGGTCAAATGTGGGAAAGTTTCGGCGGGTACAGAGTCTTTAGGTAATTACTAAATTTGCCTGCTTTGCTGGGGGCTGCTAAGATGTGTGCAGAGCTCACACTTGCTGGGCGGGCGGGGGGAAAGCTGAATCGGAGCATGAAATTACCAGACCTGTCACTCAAACCCACAGACACAAATGACGAGAGCTACATGACGTAAATAAGAAAGCCAATATAACAAATTGATAAATATGTACTTTCTCTCCTTTCTTCTCCCAACTTCTTTAAAAGACATAAAATTATATAAAGCAATCATTATAATAATGGGGGGAAAAAAAGAGTTTACGCCTGATGCTGTGAGGCGAGTGCAGTTGCTATGAACTGGTTGCTAAGTCCCTGAAAACACACTAACAGGAAGTAAGCAAGTCTCTGTGCTGGGAGCAGGGGATGCCACACACGAGCCTGGGCTCCAGGCAGCCTCACGCTTCACGGACTCCTCCTCAGTCCAGCCTGGCTGCCGCCGTCATCCCTCCAGAGTCCCCAGGACCGGGCTGTCACAGGGCTCAACTCAGCCCAGACATTTTGACTGGGATTTGGACTCCTGGGGATTGAAATGAATGGTGCCCTCTGGGAGCATAAATTATAACCAACTTCTTTTTCTATCTGAACTCACTTGGCTTGCCTTTTAACTCTGTAACGCATGGAAAACCTCAGCTTTTTCCTTGACTTATACCTTCCTCATGCTTATTATTATGTTATAAATGTAGCAATATATATGTATATATTATATTGTCTATGTATTATCTGTTCCAAGTTCCTCGTGTAAGTGGAATCATACAATATTTGTGTGTGTATAAATTCCACTTATATGATGTACCTGGAATATTCAGATTCCTAGGACAGAAGTCACCAGGGCCTGGGAGGGAGGAAAAGGGAGTTAGTGTTTAAGGGGGTGCGGTCAGAGTTTTGGTCTGGGAAGATGAAAAAGTTCTGGACATGGATGCTGGTGACGGCTGCACAACATTGTGAATGCACTTAACGCCACAGACTGTGTACTTAGAAGTGGTTAACGTGGGGTGACTTTTCTGTTGTGTATATTTCACCACCACTATATAAAATGCACAGTGTATGTACATATTAGCTCAACTCTTATGTAGATATACTTATGTAACTATTTTCAGACAGTTTAGCTTTTCCTTTTTGCTCTCTCTCCTCCATTGTATGCCTTGGTTTGAGCCTTTTATGGCCTAACTATTTTCTGGGTTTGGGTCTTACACAACCGAGAGGAGCATCCCTGGGATAAAAACCCTACGGCCCTCTCTTCCCTCTGCTTTTCCCACAGTCACCCTCTTCTCAGCTGCTTTTAAGCAGAAAGCTTTACTAGTTAAAGTCTGTGATTTTCAGTGGTACATTTAATAATTCATAAATCATGAGAGGTTCAAACAGGTTCAAAGTTTAAAAGTTTAAAAGTTTTGCTGAAGCTTTAAAGTTTAAACTGTCAGAAGCTTTGACAAAAAACTTTTCCTGTCTGGAATATTTAAGATTGTTTTTCCATATTAGATTCAGGACTCCGCGATGTACTCCTCTCCCAAAACGCTTCTCCTACGGAAATCCTGGCATCGTCTGCATGGTGATGTTCCTCTGTGGCGTGGACACGGCGGGTCCAGGAGACCAGCAGGTACGGGAGCAGCCTGGGGACGGGGCGGGAGCCGTGACAACCCACACTTTGGGGGGAAAGGCACTTAGTCGGCCAGAATCGCCTTTGTGTGGGGATTTCTCTTTAAAAGAAGGGAAATTGTAAAATGAGATCCTGGCCAGCGTGTGTAACAAGGTCTTGGCGGCAGAAGACAGCGAGTTGTGCATATCTGCTATTTCAAAATCTGGAAGCAGAGAGGCCAAATCTTCTGCTGGCCTGCCGCTGACCTCTGATTTTTTAGGCATAATTACTGTATTCGCATGTGCAATTGAGTGTGGTGTCAGCCGCCCGCGCCAAAACCGCTTTGTGGAGTTTGTGGGACAAGAGCAAACACCGTCACTTCCCTCGCAGACTGGGTGACCAAGCCCGGAACGTGTACCCTGATGCTGCATATACTGTGTTGTTCTGATAACGTCACTCTATTTCTCAGAAACCTACCGTGGGTCCCAGTGGCCTTTCAGGTCAGATCCAAGGCCTTAGTCACGGGCTTTCGGAGCCATTGCGCCTCACGCCAGACACTCACCTCAGACCAGCAAACCCTCGCTTCCCACCCACCCGGCTCCCTGCAGCCTCTGACATTTTCCACTTGCTGTTCCTCGAAGCTGAGAAGATTTTCTTTCTTCTTTTCACCAAACACATCTTTGCCTTTCCTCCAAATTCTCCTCTACCATTGGCTTCCACAAGCCATCAGCATCAACGCCAAGAACAATGTCAGCATCATCGACATCTTTTCCCAGGTTCCAGGATTTGGTGATGGCAGGTTGTAAAATGCTCCCATGACGCAAATGAAGTTATACGGACTCCCGACACAGGTAACCACCCTTGGACAATAATGACTGCACTTGCGCATAAATTACCGGCTTTGATCCTAACAACCTCCCATCCACACCTTTTTCCTCCTGCGGTGACACTTCAAGGCGCTCTGCTGGCTTCTCCAAGGGTTGCTGATGAGAAAACCCAACACCGATTTTCAGGCCTCTCCTCGATGGCCGCTTGGTGGCACCTGACACTCCCACCCCTGTTTTCTTAAACCTTTCCACCCTCTTGCCTTTAATTTTCTTGCCTGCCTCTGTGACTCGCCCAGCTCGCCTCCTCCAGCCCCTCTCCTCCTCCTGCAGTGAGGGTGCTCACAGGTCCAGCTCCTTCACCTGTGGCTGAGCTACAGCCCATATCCTAGTGGCCCCAAGTCTGGGTCTCTCCTCCTCAACTCTCCTGGGTCCCAGGGCCACTGTCCGTGTCCCCACTGGCTCCCAAACCAGAATCCAGCAAACTCAGCAACCATGAATGGATTGCCTTCCACCTGCAATGAAAATTGGTAAGACACACGCCCTGCCCACCCTCTACATCCATCTCAAACTCGATATTTCGTTTTCTTTGTGGAACTACTCCTTCTGTGGGTCCTGTTTAGTGTCTAGTTGTCCAGAGTAGAAACCTCAGAGCCACTCTTAGTGTCTTCCCCCCTCAAGTTCCCCGTCTGACCTGAGAGCAACCCCTGCTGCTTCAGCACCACCCACCTCTCTCCCCCTGCCTCGACTCCAACCTGCTACGATTTCCTTAATTCCAGCTCTCCTCATCTCTGGTCGTGAACTATTGCAGTTACCTCTTTTCTGGTTGCCCTTCCTCCAATCTTTCCCTGTTCCAATCTTTACACGGTCTAACACGGAAACAGTCAGGTCACTGACTGTCGACAGTACCATTTCCCAAAGCTATAGTCCACACTCTTGGACATGAATACAATGCCTTTCCCAGCCTGGCCCCCATCAACCTTAACAGCTACATAGTCCCCCGCATCCTCTCCCTCCTCCTTCTCTCTTCACTCTCAGCTCCACACAGACCAAGCTTCCTTCTGTTTCCTGAGACTGCAGTCTCATTCAGTCTCCATACCTCTGCAAATACAGTTTCTCCAACGTGGATGGCCTTTATCCTACTTTCTGCTTGGTGAGCCCTCATTCATTCACGGGGTCCAGCTCACTTCCACCATGAAGCTTCTGAGGACTCCTCTGCCTGTGGAGAGACACACCCTTCCCTCCCGCTCCTGGACCGCTGTGCTCCATGCGCACGCCCCTCCGTGGGACAAGCGTTCCTCACCTGTGGGTCTCAGGACGGCTCATCTTTGAGCCCTCAGCGCCTAATACAGGGCCTGGCACTGCAGGTGCCCATCTCTCTTCTGAACAAATTAAATCTCATGGCACCAAATGACACCCCCTGGATAATCAAGTGCAGGTAGGGTGGGGAAGCACAGCCCCTAATTCAGATTCTTTGTTCGTCTCCAGTTGCAACCTCATTGAAATTTTCACCATTCCTGGATAAGTGTGAACACTTGGAGAGAAAAGAGGAAAAATTATCATTTCAATGAATCTTCTCTCCCCAGCGGACTCAATCTACCTTTCTCTGTGGGTTGTAGAACTCATTGATCCAGTGGCATGTGTTTTAGGTATCCCATGTAAAGTTCAGGTTTCTGCTAGAGTGGCTGGAACTCGTGTTGTGCTAAAATCATGCAGATACTGGTCTGGTTCGTAGCTGACTCTCTTTTCTGGCATATGAATTAAGGATAATTTAGAGAAATACAGGCACCGTGATATTTGTGGGTAGGTCTTCCTTTGCTTCAATCTCTGGCGAGATGACCCTTGCATATGTCAGGTTTTGAATCAGACACTCCGGGTTTAAATCTGGCTCCATCAGTGTGTGACCTGTAGCATGTCTCTTTCTGCCTCAGTTTCCTCATCTGTAAAATGGAAAAAGGGACACCTCATAGGCCTGTTGTAAAGATTAAATGAGATCGTATCTTTAAGCATTTATCACAGAGGAAGCCCTCAAGCATTGCTACCACTCACCGTGCTAAGTGCTTTATACATTATGTAACTATATACACATGCACAGACACACACATATTGCCTACCACAACATATAATCCTTACAACAAGTCTACATTGCAGGTACTATAATTACCTCCACTTTATAGGTGAAGAAAATGGAACGGATGAAGTATCTTGCCCAAAGTCACACAGCTAGTAAGTAGCAGACCTGGAATTTAAACGTAGGCAATCTGGAGTCCGAGTCTATGCTCTTACCACCCATCATAAGGTCTCAGTGCACTCGATAAATGGTAGCTATCATCACTATCATCATCACCATCATCATCATCATCTGCATCATCATCATCTCCATCCCCATCGCTATCCAGGATGTCACCATGTCTGTCTATCTCTTATTACAAAATCGCTCTAGCAGCGCTGTTTACTCAGTCAGCCCTGGGGTGGTAACTTCATTGCACAAATAAAATTGTATTCATCTGGCAACCTCTGGGGCTGCCCCAAAGGTCGATCTCATGCGACGCTAATACTTGGATAGTAGGAAAGACTTTCAAGGGAGGTCTTGGGATTCCGAAGAGTCAAGCCAGGATACAAGCTGGCCCAAAGCAGAGCGTGTGGCCCTGGTACCACTTCCTTCCACTTGCTTGTTGTTTTCCTTCTTTTAGCTGCAGAAAGAGGCCAGTTGATTCCTTCTTCCCAACCAACTCCAGCTAGACTGAGAGATTTTGTAATCGTGTCTGTCTCAGATCACAGCCCACAGAAATCAGACACAGAAATGCTCACTCGGGCTGTCCACGCGTTCCACCCGTGAGCCAGGAAATGAGAACTCTTAATCCAGTGTCACTGTTTTGTAGTAAAAAAATAACATTACTTGTAAAAAATAAGAGGAATTCAATGTATCTTAGTGCCATGGGCTTGTTTACCAACCTTTCATTTAGCCTGTGTTTCCTTTTCTTCCCTGTCATCACCTACGTTTACTGACTGTTCTTCTTTACCTACTTTCCCCCAACTCTCATCTCCAAATTTATTCTTTGGCTCGACCCCAATTAAGGGTCTTTACCTCTGTCGTCCATACAAAATATGCTTTCCTGAAACACTCTTGCTTTTGGAATCAGGCAGGTCTGCCTTTCAATTCTGATTGTTCGGCATTAGGTGAGCTGCCTTCCCTATGCCTCCGTTTTTGCATACATAAAATGGCTGTAGTAACAGTAACCAACACTGGCTGAGAATTGACACAGGTTGATTGCTATGCGAGATGCCTTTTCCCAAGCTTGCAGGCAAAATTACTGAAGGAAGGAAGTGACTAGAAGGTCCTATTCGGCACCTGGCCTCTTGGCAGGAGGCATAGTTCCACCCTGATGGAGAGAATGAAGACTGAGTCACCTGTCAGACCAGTGCACACAGCGCAGCACCACAGGCACCATTTAATCCTCAAGAAAATCCTATGGGGAAGGTATTGTTTCTACCCCCCTTTAGAGATAAAGAACTGAAGTTGAGAGTAACTTGCCCAAGGACACCTGATGAATAAGTGGCAGAGGAGGGACTCTTAGTTACCATGCGATACAACAATAATAAACAGTAGCAATGACAATTAGCGGTCATTGAGCTTTTATCATGTGCCAGGTACCGGTCCAGGAGCGGGACAGGGATGGTTTCATTTAATCCTCACATCAACTCTATGAAGTAGATACTATTCCGAAGCCCATTTTACAAATGCATAGATTGAGAGGAAAGCGTGTTAAGTGACTCACCAAAGGTTGCGTGCGTGGTAAACCGACAGCCAGAACTTAGGACCTGATGGACTGAATTTAGAGCCGGAACCCATCCCATGCTGTCTCTTTAAAATGAAATAATAAAATATGCAGATAAAGGGCTTAGCCCAGTGCCTGGCGCACAGCAATCTTGAATATATTATCATTGTCGTTGTTACCACTATTTTAATGATAGTCAATATTTTAATATTGGTCTGCTCTGCAAGGCATCTCTTGGCTCGTCTGTAGGATATGAACTCCAAGCACAGATCTGAGTGGACAGAAACCCATATTCCTTGAGTCATTTGATCTTTGCTTATCTTAACTGCCTTCTGCAAATGTCGATAACAAGGTCCCCATCCCAACCTCGATTTGTCATCGCCCCAAGTTTTCTCTTCCAGCAGTCCTTCAACTAGAATGATCCTGAAAATTGCCTTTTCTTTTTATAGCAGCTCTGTATTAGTTTTCTATTGCTGTATAAAAGATTATCTCAAATTTAGTGGATTGAAACAATACACTTTTATTACCTCACAGTTTCTGTAGGCCAGGAGTCCAGGCACGGCTGAGCTTGGTCTTCTGCTCAGGGTCTTACAAGGCTGCCATCAAGGTATTGGCAGGGCTGCATTCCTTCTGGAGCTCAGAGTCCTCTTCAGAGCTCATGTGGTTGTTGGCAGAATTCAGTTCCTTGTGGTTGTAGGACTGTGGGCCCCTGGCTTCTGGATGGTTATTGGCTGGAACCCACCCCCCAAGTCCTAGAGGCCCCCCACAGTTCTCAGTCACATGGCTCTCTTCATGGGAAGCCCACATCAGAGCAGTTTGCTTCTTCGAGGCCAGCAGAAGAATCTCTCCCCCAGTCTGCGAAGATGGAGTCTTACAGAACAAAACAATTGAGGGAATGAGATCCCATCCATCACCTTTGTCATATTCTATTGGTTAGAGGAAATTACACAAGTTGGGTCATTGAAGCTCATACTGGGGTGTGTCCACAAGTTTCCTGGCTTCAAATTTAATTCTTCCCCCACCTCAACTTCCTTTTCTTCCCCAAACAGTACCAGGTCCCATTTCATCTTCATTTTCACATCCACACAAAGCACTTTCTTACTGTGTCTATAAAGTTCTAAAATTCATTCTTTTTTCCACATTTATAGAATAGTAGGAGTCCGAGCCTAGACCTCTCGTTTTCTTTCCATTTCACCCAGGACTACAGTTTATTCTTTTTTGTGTGTGTGTGGTACGCAGGCCTCTCACTGTTGTGGCCTCTCCCATTGCGGAGCACAGGCTCCGGACGCGCAGGCTCAGCGGCCATGGCTCACGGGCCCAGCTGCTCCGTGGCATGTGGGATCCTCCCGGACCGGGGCACGAACCCGTATCCCCTGCATCGGCAGGCAGACTCTCAACCACTGCGCCACCAAGGAAGCCCTATAGTTTATTCATTTTTAACAGCTTATTAATATGTAATTTACATACCATAACATTCAAAGTGTACCACTGGGTATATATTTAGAGAATTAGGCAACCATCCCCATGATATAATTTTAAATCTTTTTTCATCACCCCAGAAAGAAACTGCATACCTTTAGCAGTCACCCCGCGCCATTTCCCCTGTTCCCCTCAGCCCTTGGCAACAACAAATCTGTTTTCCATCTCTATAGATTCATCTGTCCTGGACATTTCATATGAATGGAACCATACAATATGAGGTCCGTTGTGACTGGCTTTTTTCACTGAGCGTAATGTTTCTGAGGTTCATGTGTGTTACAGTATAAACAATATTATTATGGCTATATAGGAAGTTCAGAGTGTTGTAGACAAAACAGCCAGGAAATGAAGGAGTTTAACTTACAAATATAGGGTTAGGGCTTCCCTGGTGGCGCAGTGGTTGGGAGTCCGCCTGCCGATGCAGGGAACATGGGTTCGTGCCCCGGTCCGGGAAGATCCCGCGTGCCGCGGAGCGGCTAGGCTCGTGAGCCATGGCCGCTGAGCCTGCGCGTCCGGAGCCTGTGCTCCGCGGCGGGAGAGGCCACAACAGTGAGAGGCCCGCGTACCACAAAAAAAAAAAAAAAAAAAAATAGGGTTAGAAATAAGCATCTTCACTCATTTTTCCACCTCTCAATTTTTTTATAAGAACTTATTATACATAAGTCCCTGGAGGGAAGAAAAGATAAATATGATTCAGCCAATGGCCCTTAAGAAGCTCAGGCTGATAAAGAAACCAGGCAATTCACAGGTATAGAGAACAAACTAGTGGTTACTAGTGGGGAGAGGAAGTAGGAGAGAAGAAGTATAGGGGGAGGGGAGTAAGAGGTACAAACTTTTATGTATAAAATAAGCTGCAAGGATATATTGTACAACATGGGGAATATAGCCAATATTTCATAATAACTATAAATAGAGTATAACCTTTAAAAATTGTGAATCACTAATCGCACACCTGTAACTTATATAATATTGTATAGCAACTATACTTCAATTAAAAACAAACAAACAAAAAAGCAACCAGGCAAAAACACAACTGATACACTATAGTTTTGCCAGGTTATTCAGCACCCATAAACATCAGAGAAGAGGAAATGCAGAGTGAATTTTCAACTCACTGGGATAAAACAGAAGCCAAAACTAATCTAAGATGTGAATTGTTTTTTAGAAAAAAAGATAATGTTAACCAATAGTCTTCGCTTTTAGTTATACGGAGCTTGATGATTTTTTTAATGGGGAGTTTTGGCTTTTGTTTGTTTGTTTGTGTTTGAGAGCTGTCACGTGTGGACCCGGCAGAGAGCTGGGGGGAGGGGCAGGTTTTCCCCAGGGGCTGGGGTTCCCTGTCCTGACAGCAGCCCCAGGAATCCCGCAATCTGTTCTGTAGCGATCAGCCCATGGATGTGTGCTCCAAGCCTGGAGGATTTTCGCTGCGACTTCGCAATTTTTCTTTTACCCAGAGGTCAGCATTTGACTATGGAAAACAGTTCTGACTCAGACAAGCGAGGAATGATGAGCCTAAAGGGTTCTGTCAGCAGGAACTAACCTACATGTGGGAACTCTGGATGCTTCAGAAAAGGGCAAGTTCAAGAATCCTTGAAACTAAGAGGTGTCTGTCACATCAGCTGAAGAAAACAGTAAAATAATGAAACATTTACCACAAAAGGAATACTCATAGCGTTTTCAAACATTCCTCTGGGATAAGCAAGATTCTTGCTTAAGATTTTCAGACGGGGCCTCACGATTTCAAGCTCCGGTCATGGAGCAAGGCCAGGGGCTCGGCTGTGGGACCAGCCCCTCCCATGGCCAGCAGCCCAGCCCAGGCCTCCATCATCAGCCCCGGCTACCTTGGAGCTGGGGGGTTCTGGGATCAGGCCTATAATGGCCTCAGGAAGATTCTTCACCCCTCAGCCCCTCTCCCACCTGGCTCGCTGCTCTGAAATTCCACCCTTAGACATTTAGATCTTTGCTCCAACGCAAATACTCCTGGGAGAAGCAGCACATTGTTTATCAGCCATTTACACCTCAGTGCAAATGTGTTTATCAGAGCTTTTGCCAGCAAGTGTTTTTAGAGGAGAGAAAGTGAAAGAAACTCAGAGGAAAAAACATGCTTGAAGATGAAGAGAAAGTAACCGAAAGTCACAAAAGGACAGAAAAGGAACACAAGGGGCACCGAAAATGAATAAACTCCGCCTCTTCCCAGGAGTGGTGCCTACGTGAGAGGATGAACAGCTGACTCAGACTTGTTGGGATCTGATGGGAGTCGGGGGAACTCAACGCTGTGCCCCTGGCTATGGGGGGGGGGGGCGGGTGGTGGCTCAGGACCTGACCCCTGGTTTGGACGCCCAGCCTGTCTTCTCTCCAAGCGGCGACACGCTCAAGGAACAACGGCACGTTGAGCTCACCAGCGCTGCCCAAACAAAGCAGGAGGAAGCCAACACCTGTCCTTCCAATCACCGAGAGAGCTTCATTCCTCCTTAGAGCACCGCCAAGAGCCTGGAGTCTACTTAATCACACACAGACCTTCTGCACTGAAAGAAAGTGGACGGTGTTTGTCTAACAGAACGTGACCTCAAGCCCTGTGAGGGGAAGCCCCACCCGGTACTCACGCCGCGCTGCGTCTCAGACCTGTCAACAAGGTGGACCCCAGACCCGCGAGAGGCTTGCTTGTTTATGTGACATGATGATTTCACAACACTCACAAGGGATTAAAACTCAGAGCAGTCCAGTTCTACTGCAGGTCAGGGACCCCGATGAGAAGCTGTTTCAGAATTAATTAAATTGCACTCAAAAAAATCTGCTTGGCTTCCTATAGCTAGTATTATTCCAGAAAACCATAATTCATAGTCAAGCCTCTTTTTTTTTAATGTTTTTTAAAATTTTTACTGGAGTATCATTGTTTTAGTTTCAGGTGTACAGCAAAGTGAAACAGTTATACCATAACCAAACCTCTTTGATGAGCCTGAATTTCCCAAACTTATAGTCAGTTTAGGTTACTGGGAACAAACCCACAGAGTTGGACTGTCTCTGTGTGCAGACCAGACCTGGGATATCGATGAATAATGGTGAGACAAGGGACACATTTAACATCAGCTCTAGATACGTATATATCCACATCTTCATTTTTAAGATGTATGCATTTAGAAAGTTCTTTTTCAAAAAAGATATGAATTGCTATCCTCAAAGAACTGGAGAGATTTACACAGAATGCTCCCCAAGTGATTTCATCTGCTAAAAACACAGTTTAAAAGCCTGGAAGAGGAAGATCCAACTCTCTTTAATTTGCCAAACCCCCACGTCTCATTCTAGGGAATTTCATTCTTCTGGACTTTAAGAAAGAAAACGCCTGCCTCAGGAACGACAGTGTTAACAGATCCTCCTTGCAAGTGAATGTCTAATGAACTGTAAAACCCATCATAAAACACTTCATATGGCTTTAGTTACTCCACAAGCCAAACTATGCCTGAGGTATACAAAAGTATACCTTGCTCATCTTTTCAGATGCCTTAGAAACCTCTTTTGAGAGTACTCCTTTTTCCCCAACCCAACGTTTTTGTTATTCTTTCTGACCTTTCTTTTTGGTTAAAAAGATTGGAGAATCTAACTGTCTCTTTCTTCCTAGAGAACGTTGGCTCTGAAATGTTTTTTAAAGTGTGTTTGTGGCATCTGAACGTTCCCTATTCCCCGCACTCAAGTTCTAAAGTTTGAAAGAATACATCATTCCTAGTTTGATGTATATCCAAAACCGAGAACACAATGCAAGGGAGTGTTTGCCATATTTCACTCCACAGTGGAGTCACAGTTTTTCCTTAGACATGGTTTTAGCATAAAGTAAATAGTATTTCCAGGATTGCTGCCAAACGCAACAATACAAATAATGATGACCAAAAACAGCAAAATGTGAGTGGACCAGAAGTGGTGACGTTTCATAAGGAAATCCCAGATATGTTCTAAAGATACGTTGGTTTTACGTGAAGATTAATTAATTAAACCAGGTTAGCAAAGTCCCAACATATAGAACTGTACTAGGAGAGAATTCAGTAGAAACTCAACAAAGACACCAATACTGATTCAACGCTTCTTAGCAGAAATGATGAGTTGTATCTCAACAATCAGCGATTCTGAAAATGAATCTCAGAATAGTCTGTCTGCTTTGTTTGTTTAGGGGTTGGTTTTTGTTGTTGTTTGTTTGTTTTTAGTATTGGTTTAATAATCAATAGTGACTGTTCTCCAGACTCTCTAAGTTGCTCCATTTCCAGATTACAAGGATTTCTAGCAAATCATCATCACAGCGGCATCAAATTATTCATAAAACAGCCATATGAGTTTGCCTCCTTAATATTCTTCAACTGAGTGTGGTGTGGAGCAAAGAACTAACATTTATTCCGTACAGGAATTTTGCTAGGCTGTTCCAACATTTTCTCATGTAATCCTCACAGCACCACTATGAGATAGGTACTAGTGTCTCTATTTTACAGATAAAGAGATTTAAGTTCTGCAAAGTAGACTATTCAAGTTCAAATACACTGTAGGTTTCAGAAGTAGAAAGCAAACAAGTAGGGGCTTTGGAAGAGCGTTGTTCTATATCCTCCTCTACACCATTCAAGCAACTCAAGTTTAGTTTGACCGCTTTGGACGAGCGGGCTTCAGACAGCCGCGCTTCTCTGGGACCGAGGCACGCGCGTTACAGCTTCACTGGTGTGGTTGGTGCTTTACCAAAATGATGGGAGAAAAAATATTACACAGTACTATAATATGGTATAAAGTCACCAAATCAAAATGATTCTTTCTCACTTGTCTTTTTTTTTAATTGAGGTAAAAATTAATTTTTTTTAATTTTTATGTTAGGTAACATAACGTAAAATTGACCATTTTAAAGTGTACAATTCAGCAGCTTCTAGTACATTCACAGCACTGTGCAAACAGCACTTCTCTTTAACCCTTCAGACTAAGTCAAGGGGTAAGTCTGTTTGGTGCTGCTATATCTTTAACAACTCTAATATTTTATGATCTCTCTTTAAAAAAAGAAAAGGGAAAGCAAACAGAGTCTTTGGTATATAAGCATACAATTAGAATTTGATAACCTAAATTTGGTGTTTTATTTGTATTTATTTTTTATTTATCCTTAATTTCTATTTACATAGTAACAAAATTTCCTTATTAAGTAAATATTTTCAGTGAAATGGTGAGCTGATTTAAAGAAAAATTTTAGGTAAATAGTTAGCATTAGTGGTACATACATATGGCAAAAATCACGAAAGAGGTAGCTCTGCTCGTCTGGCGGTTGGATGGAAAGTGATAAGGAGGACAGGTGATGGGGATTTAGAAGGAGCTGGCTGGGGACGTCCCTCCTGGCGGCCCAGTGGTTAGGACTCTGAGCTTCTACTGCAGGGGGCACGGGTTCAGTCCCTGATTGGGGAGCTAGGATCCCGCATGCCATGTGGCATGGCCAAAAAAAAAAGGGAGGCGGCTGGAGCAGGATGAAATAACCTGTCAGAACGTCGTAGGGATAAGGGGCTTGGATGCAGGAAGGTAGAGTCTCATTATAGATTCTAGAACGTAGGCTGGGCCTGAGTCTTCTTTCCTGCAAGTCCACTGGTCCAGCCTGACTTCTACCCTGGTTCTGAAGGCGTGGAGATCCTGGCATTGTCTCCACTGTCTGAATTACAGAAAAATACCCCACCTCAGAGCAGAAGCAGATCCCCTCTCAGGCTGGGCAGGCAAACGAAAGGCAGCCACCCACGAGGGCTGCCTGTGAAAGGGAAGGGAGCTCGGAGATGAGCTGAAAGAGTGGGCCACGCAGCCCAACAATGGCTGTAACACAAGCAGACTTTTCAGTCTCTCAGATAACTGTTAAGGAAGGAGGGAAGGAAGAGAGGCAAGGCCAGGGACTACAGAGCAGTTGTCCATTTGCCTTCAGGCTGTTTTCCATGAAGGCTGGGGTTAGAGCGGGGTGGGCTTGACCCGGGTAAGGTGTCGTCTTCCCTTCCACAGATCTGCTCGCTGGGCCCGCTGGTGCAAGAAACTGAGTGTGTGCCGCAAGGGTGAAGCTCTGCTGCTGGGAGATGCTTCTCCGCCTACAAATCTGTTTCTAATGATTCACCATTTGTAAATGGAACTCCCATCCCAGGCTCTTTGTTAGTAAGAGGTTATCGAGAAGAAAAAGGGGGCACCCATCTGGAGATTAAAATCCCTGATGCCGAACAGATCGTCAGGAAGATTTCCAGCCCCCTAGATGTGAACACAATGTACACACACACACACACACACACACACACACACACACACACACCAGGGCTGCCTTAGCCAGAATATTCATGTATTCTAGGTGCCCCACGTATGCTGGACTATCTACTATATGAAAGACAAGGTCCCTCCTTTTAAATCACAAACACATGTGAAAGAAACAATACATTAAGCCACAGTCCTATACAAATTGGTCTAACACCATGTAAGGTGACGCCACCCCCTAACATCTAGGAGAGATCAGATAAACGGGAAAAAGAGTTAGATCCCTAGAAACTGCATTAGCTTCCACTCACTGCCATGTTTCTGTTTTCCTTCCTGCAAAATTTGTCCCAAGGGCTGGTCATTGTCCCCTGTACACATCTTCGTGCTCACCCCCACTTGGCAAGGTCACCAGTGACCTCACATTGTCCAGCCCAATGGCCACTTTCCCATCTTTCCTCCTCCTTGGTTCTTGGCAGTCAGACCCAGTTGAGGGCTCTAACTTGAAAAGCTCTCTTATCTTGGCTTCTGTAACATTAAGCTCTTCTGATTTTCATCCAACCTCACTGGCCACTCCTTCCCAATCTCCTTCCCCTCTGTGCTACTTTCTAGAAGTGGGAGAACACCAGGGTCACGGATCTTTTCTCCATCGACAGCCTTTCCCAGGGTGACGGTATCTAGTCCAGGGGTGCTGAAGACCACCTGTAGGCTGCCAATTCCTAATTTATATCTCAGTCCTGACCCCTCTCCAGAGTTCTGAACTCAAATACCCAACTATCTCCTTGATCGCTCTTATTGTGTGTCGAATAAAGTACTTGGAATAAAGTACTATACAAACCTTTAACTGTGGTCTAAAGGCCATGCCTGACCTGGCACTGCCACCCTCTCTTGGGTCCCAGTTCTAGCCATAACATAAGCCAAACAGCTAACCTGAGCCTCTGAATTTTGAGGCTTAGTTCTTGCTGAGACAAATGGATATCGAGAGCCACAATTTAAGGTAACTCATCTTTCCTAGTGGTCTCTCCCTTTTAACTCATCTTAGACTTAACCTAACTATTTTTGCTTGGCTATACACAATATTTTATCTGGACTCTTAAGATACATGATATCTTAGCCAATATCATGGGAAACAGCCTACATGAATCAATCATCAATAGCACAGCCAGGAGGGGAACAAATTCAAATAGGGAACTGTCCCTTGTTCTTAAGGAGTGGATTTGAAGATTCTCAAATTTGGGGGGAATTAAATCAAACAAGGGTAGGCCACATATCCCAGTAAGGACATTTTTACTTTCTCCTCTCTCTTCCTGGTTTAATCTCA